>NC_143139.1:63415984-63719015 GCF_059928025.1 Delphinapterus leucas
CTTTACAATCATCACCAAACATAACTAATTAAGTTGCCTATTTGTTCTCCTCTTGCACATCTAAGCTAATTTCACACTTATTCTTAACAATTACCTCTTTTATTTTCCAAGCATTTGAAAACACAGGCCTTTAGCAAATATACTTTTAGTGTTCCCCTAATTGTAGATTTCCATGAAAATTAAAAGACAAGGAAAGGAGCTGAAGTGTGTATACTTTAAAGTCTACACCTGTTTTACTCTAAATTTAAACTGATTTTTCTTCTATCTTTGTGAGTGCTGAAAGTGGGGAAAAGAGTTTATTATTATAACGTTCATTGTAATGACTATAACATAGGTTTGAACAATTTTAAGTAGGCTTTGTAAAGTTAAACCACATTAAAAGGCCTTAAATTCAAAAGTTTGTCAACTAATAACTATGTTTCTTAGAATATGTGGCTCAGTGCCGTATACTAGTAGCTACAATATTTAACCTGAATGTTCCCATCACAAAAATGCAAAAATGTCAACTGATAGAAAGGAACAGTTACATCTAATGAGTTCATGAAAATCTGTGAGATCCACATGAAATATTAATCCTAGGGATTTTAAAGTTTTAGTATTTGTAAGTCAGGATGACTCAAACTTATAGTCTTTCAGAGATGTATAAGGGAATCTTTATTTGGTGAAGTTGCAATGAATTCCAGCACTACCATATAATTGGTTTGAAATAGGAGCTTTTGATGCCACATCTGGAGAATAGAATAATATAAGCCACTACAGGTAGTAATTACTGAAGGCAATTGTAATGCAGCTTGAATGGTAAACATTAATGGGGAAAAAAAAAAAGATTTCTAAGCAAATAAAAATCTCAAGCATCAAAAAGACAAAAAGTTTGTGATAAATGGTTCATTTAGGCATGCAGTGCTGTGTGGGCAAAATTGGATTGCAATCATAGCCATTTCAGAAATGAAAACATTAGGAGAAAAGAAAATTGGACAGAAATGGCAGGGAAATTACAGCCTTTGAACCATTCTGAAGAACCTTTTTTTTGAAGCATCATCATGAGTGGGCAGCAAATTCCTTCCAATCTCCTGTTAAAACCTTTATGAAAGCCTAGAGACCCTGAGAGAGAGATAATCAATTCGGGGCAGACAATGGAAATATTTTTTAGTGATAATCTTCTTTTCCATAAAACTGTGCAAAATTAATTCTACTGTTAAATTGCTACTTGATTTTTCAATTGATACTTTTAATTTCAGGAGAAAATCCTCCCTAATTATCCCTGACCTGTCGAACTAAAGATCAGTTACTAAGCACATGCTTCATGGTAACTATTGGGTTGGCCCAAAAGTTCATTCGGGGTTTTGGTAAGATGTTACGGAAAAACCTGAACGAACTTTTTGGCCAACCCAGTAATAAAGAGATGACACAGTTTCACATAAATAAAGAGTATGTTAATGTTCCTGGTGTTATATTGTTGGGAATCTCACGGGTCCAAGAATTCTGTGATTAACAGTGCACACCTAGGAATGTAAGTGGGCATTATTCTATGGAAACAGATCTTTGGCCCTTATAAATGATGCATTATAGTTTCCAAAGACATGTTGTGCTGGGTCTGTATTTGCAAAAAGTTAAATTAATTCTTACAGCTTTGAAACAATAATGATCATAGACTTGTTCAATCACTGCTGAAATGTCTGTAATTTGATTCTAAGACATTAATATTGAAATTACCCATTGGCTTTCTTTATTAAATACTTGTAATTAGTCATTTCATAAGGTCTTTTAACCTATTTGTTAAATCCAGGTTTTTAAATTAGCTTCCCAATAATCATTTAAATTATTTCTTACAAATAAAATAATTTTAGATTATTATCTGGAAGAATGTTACATCCTGACGTTAAAAAGGAGAACTATTTGTAAATAAGTATAAGAACATTACTTTACCTTTCAGTAAATAGCAGCTTTAATCTTCTGAGAAGATTGTTTAAATCAGATTTGCAATGCCTGAAGCAAAATCTTGGTTTATTTTATTTTATTTGACTTGACTACATTCTGTTTTCATTAACATTTTCTATTTGACCTTTTGAGTTATAGACCCCTTCTAACCTAAAAAGATGTTATTATGAAAGAAGAATGTGTCTGTTTGTTTTTTATCTTTGAAAGTGAGTACTGTTTTATTGCTATTTGAAAGTATTACTTAAAAGATAGTGGTGTGAAATTTCAAATGGAATGACAAAAACACAGATTTTTTTTTCTGTCAATGATTTTTAACTCAACTTTGGGTGAAGTAGTTTCTTACTAAGACTCGTTAGCTATGTATAATTTCTGTAAGCAAAATGACCCATTTTTATAACATTTTAAGGCTTTCATGATATTTTTTCCTAAATTATATCTATGAAGTTTAAGAAGCATAAAATAATTTTCTAAATAGACTTTCTCTTGGATACTGGCAACATACAGCACGTTTTTTTTAATCTGAAAGAGATGAAAAATCTTGTCTTGGTCCTTGAAGAACCCATAATCTAATGGAAAAGATGGACAAGGGGCAAATTGAAAAATTGTATGATGACTGCTCTAAGGGTGGCACTTAAACATCACTGCCTCAGGGACTGCTAAACTAGGTTTATCCCCTTATAATATACTACCTGAGCACACTAAATTGTCCCTATTAAAAAGTACTCCACATTCTGTATGGCAATTACTTTTTCAAATCTGTCTTCCTGATAGACCGTAAACTCTATAGGGACTCATATTTTTTTTCTTGTTTACCATAGTATCTTCAATGCCCAGCACCATTTCTGACATGTAATAGCTGCTATATGCATTCATGTTGAATAAATGAAAGAGTGAATGAATGAATGAATGAATGAAAGGTATAAATAGGATGTTATATTATTTAACCCAGAGCAGACCTTTTTTTTTTTGCGGTATGCGGGCCTGTTACTGTTGTGGTCTCTCCTGTTGCGGAGCACAGGCTCCGGATGCGCAGGCTCAGCGGCCATGGCTCACGGTCCTAGCCGCTCCGCGGCACGTGGGATCTTCCCGGATTGGGACACGAACCCATGTCCCCTGCATCGGCAGGCGGACTCTCAACCACTGCGCCACCAGGGAAGCCCCAGACCATTTTTAAGTGAGAACTCAACTAAACCGTAAAGGAAAGTCCAGATGAATATGGAGAGGGAGGACATAACACATATAAATGTACAGAGGTGACAAGGAGTACAGAGCAGTCATCTGGAATGGCTAGAATATGCACAGAAATGCGAAATTACAGTGATGCAGTATATTTTTTATTTTCATCTTAACATTTTTCTCCACATCAAGCAAGTAACCCACTCCTTGTCTAGAGGGTTTCTTTCCAGGGAAGAAAAGAGAAACAGCCAGAAGTCAATAGCACTTATTGCTTTTGGTCAGAATATAAATACATCGAAGAAATACACTTAGTTCCAGAAAAAGGAGCATAAGGGGACCATGCTTTGGAAGACAAGGAGAGAGTAAGAAGAGAGATTCCTTGAGACAAATAAGGAAAGCTGGTTTGTCAGTACCTTAGGATGACGGTAATGATTGTACCACAGACCCAGAAGCTGCCAGCTTCACCAGAAATTCCTGTGCCTGAGGCATGGGATGGAGAACAGAGAGCTACTGGGGTAAGAAACCCACTGAGAGACCATACTGGCTGAAACACTGGGCATCGCAGGGGTGACTAGGATGAGCAGATGAATCACGAGGAGAGGAACTTCCATGATTTTGGCGTTCTGCAATTCCCCAGGACTTCGGAATAACCTTGAGGCAATAAAGTCCATATTTACTAAACTTGACATCCCCACCTGCCAGGAAGGATGGAAGCCTAGAGCCAGGTTTAAAGTACATTTAAGAAAATTAAGGGGCTTCCCTGGTGGCGCAGTGGTTGAGAGTCCGCCTGCCGATGCAGGGGACGCGGGTTCGTGCCCCGGTCTGGGAAGATTCCACATGCCGCAGAGCAGCTGGGCCCGTGTGCCATGGCCGCTGAGCCTGCGCATCCGGAGCCTGTGCTCCGCAAAGGGAGAAGCCACAACAGTGAGAGGCCCGCGTACCGCAAAAAAAAAAAGAAAGAAAGAAAGAAAATTAAGAAATGCAATATTTCTTGTAACTTTAGATTTCTTATGTGCTACTTAACCAAGAGAGTTAGGTTGAAAGGCATCATATAACAAGCTAATAAGTTTCAACTTGATTCTGAGAAGAGTCAGCCATTCATGGTTTTCAATTAGGGAAATTACAGGTTTAGATTAAAATTTTATAAACATCACCCTAATGGTAATAGAAGTTTGGATTGGATAGCAGCAAACTAGTGGGAAGTCGCCCAGGTATGAGCAATATTGCAGTCAAGAGATAATAAGTTGAACTTAAGATAATAAGAATAGAAAGAAACTGATGACATGAGAGCTATTTAGAATATAGAACCATCATGCTTGGATGTGCATGGTGAAAGAAAAAGAAATCTCGGGTAACTCCCAGGTTTCTGGTTGGCCTGGAGGATTGAGAGGGGAGGAGGAGGTATCACGTTATCATTTGTACGACAAGAATCTGAGGAGTGTGCTCCTGAAAGAAGGGAGAAAATTATCTAGAACACAAGAGAGAGGAATTTGGGGCTCATCAGTAAAGTTGAAGTTTGAGGCATGTATATGAGACCTAGCCCAGGAAATGCACAGAGAGTAAAAGGGCTGAGAAAGGAACTCTGTGCATTCAGAGAGAGAAGTTCTGTAGATGACTGAGAAGGAGTGAGCAGAATGCTAGAAGAACAGTAAAGAATGCTATCCCAGAAAAAACGAGAGGAAAAATTTTCAGGAAGGAGGAAAACAAACGTCAACTGTGTCAGATATGATAAAAAAAAAAATAAGCAAGTAAAACAGATTTTGGAAAATTTGAACAAAAATAAATACCTGGCAAGGAAACTAGATTTTGGAAAATCTTGAATATGAGATCTTAGATGACCTGTGAGAAAAGAATTGTTATGATAGAAGGAGGTGTGGAACCAGGTTTCAATGAGTCAAGAAGAGAATTCTAGGTGATGAAATAGATACTTTATATATAAAGTTTAATCAGAAGGGGAGACAGACACTCAGGCCTCTAAACGGGTTTTAGGATCAAGGAAGCCAAGTGATCTTGTTTTCATTGCTGCTTCACGGGGGGAGATTGGAACAGTTAATATTGTGGAGGGTGGGAAGGGAAAGTAGAGGACAAGAGGTTAAAGAGAAAATAAAGGATAAAGGAATGGTAGCCTGTGGCAGCAAGAAAAAGCTGAAAGAGACAAAATGCAGATCGACACAGAAGAGAAGGAAGTTAGAATCCTTTTGAAATCAGAATCACTTCACGTCTGTAAAGAGCAGGAAGCAAGTAAATAAAAAGTGCAAAATGTCAAGGAAATTATTGCTTGTTTGCCTCTGTTTTTCTGAGAGAAAATAGGCAAGAGAGTAATTGTCTGTTTTGTGAGGAATATTTTGTAAGGACTTATCTATTTTCATATTATCTAAATCTCTATGATGTCTATTCTATGAGGAATTATATAGCAGAATCTCTGTTCCATAAGAGGAATTGTCTGGTGGTAGTGAGGACACAGTTTGGAAGACTGAGTTCAGAAGTGAACATAGTTAATATTGGAAGAACAGAGGGGAAGGGGGAGCTGACAGGGTAAGTGGAACACTTACATGGTTAAGTTTTGCAAAGAGCTTTCCTATTGGGCCTCAACTATGGATGTTAATTTACTAAAGACCGTTTACAAAAAGCAGGAAAAAAATGTAAAAAGAAGTAAGAGAAGCTGAGACCTAGGAGGAGCCTTAGGTTTCATCCAGCCATATTACTCTGCTCATTTATATGTAAGGTAACTTGAGACCTGATGGGTCAAGTAACTTCCCCAAAGCTCAGCGTGACACCGTACTCCAGTCCCCTCCCTGCTGTAACAGAAGTCTTTCACTCCTACAGCTGCCTCTTGATAAATGGCCTTCATCTACACATAAGTAAAATTTACCAGGAGGCTAATTTTGCAAGATCAGCAGAGCCCACAGAACCTGGAAGCCACGTATACAACCTTTTAAATTCATCGTTTTCTCTGAATCCTTACCTCCTGTTCAGCTTTCAGGAATTGGAAACTGTTTGTGGCTAAACACCCTAGTTAGTAAGTATATATACACTTAATTTCACTGGTGAGACCTCATGACTTAGTCCTTTAAAAAGGACATACCTCAATAAACATATTCTTGGGGATTTTTTACTCCAAAGATTGTTTTGTTCTTAGCAAGGACAGGAATAATTTCACGAACAGCTTATGTAACTTCTGGAGGATATGACATTACCTACCTTTTGAATACTCCTAGGCTATATTTTCTCAGGGACAGTTTTGCCTGAAATTGTTGAACAACTGCTTCCTTACTGAATTTCTGGCATGAAATGGATGTCCCAAATTGAGTTACAGGTGGTTTTTTGGTTTTAATTTTTTCAGTGATTATAAAATGCCTTTCCCCCATCCCCAGCCTTTCCTATAAGTATTCCTGGTGTTCCCTATTTTTTAAACCTCCTAAAGGGGGAAAAAAAAAGAATTTTCCAAACTTTAGGCAAGTAAAAATATCACATTTTATAAATA
Organism: Delphinapterus leucas; assembly: GCF_059928025.1. Taxonomy (NCBI): domain Eukaryota; kingdom Metazoa; phylum Chordata; class Mammalia; order Artiodactyla; family Monodontidae; genus Delphinapterus; species Delphinapterus leucas. The sequence goes on from NC_143139.1 coordinate 63,422,583, forward strand.
CGAAGTTTAAAAGAGTATCAGTGTGTTTCTGGTTTGCACTTCACTTTGATCCAAAGAAAAAACGTAGGAGTTTAGAAAAACTAAGCAAGCTCCAATGATCAAAGCAGGGGAGCCCACAGAAATTTTCCATGTAGGAAAGAGAAGAATTTTGGTGGATCAATATCATGTAATATTGTTAACTTAAAAAGGAAAATCTACTTTTTTTCGTGATTGAAGAAATACTCAGTATCATCCAGCCTTAACACTCTCCTCAACAATTGTATACATGAAAATTCAAGAAAGGTAATTGTAGTTTACCTTAAAAGGTAAACTACATTTATCTGGACATTTATCTGGACAATGAACCACAAGCACCTATGTCCGAAGTCTTGATCAATGGCCCAACACAAAACATAAATTATAGTGCAAACTTAAAAGGAAGCCTCACTGGTGGAGGTTGGGAGAGGTGGGGCTAGGTTCCAGCCCAGGGTCTGGGGATTAGACAAATTACTTAATTTCCCAGGTTCCTCAGTTTTTGTCATCTGGAAAATGGAAGCTTTAAACTAGATAGTCTTTATGACCCCTTCCATCAATAGGATGCCAATCAACCCAAATTCTCCTGGATTCAAATTTTTAACAATAAATTTATGCCTCTCGCTAACTTTCATCAAAATTACGGTTGGGGGAAAGATCCATTGAACATACAGGAAAATTCTGTTCTGTTTTACTATCTAAAAGAAAAATTGAGCCTCACTTTTTAGTGGTTTATAGACTACCCTAATGCATCTATGTCACAGTATGGCTATGATTAAAAACTCAATTTATGAACAATAGGGACACATTAATTATGACTGGAACAATAAACCTAAGCATAGAAGAGATAATATGATATGTTTCTGTATAAATTATCCCGCCATAGGAGAATGCTGATGCAAACTTTGTAGCACTGGTAATCCTTCTTTCTCTGAAATGGTGTGACTTTCAAATAGTTTTACTTTATTGGGTGGACTTCACAGATGATAAGTTAGTTTTCTGGCATTAAAAAATCATTCAGGGGCTTCCCTGGTGGCGCAGTGGTTGGGGGTCCGCCTGCCGATGCAGGGGACGCGGGTTCGTGCCCCGGTCCGGGAGGATCCCGCATGCCGCGGAGCAGCTGGGCCCGTGAGCCATGGCCACTGGGCCTGCGCGTCCGGAGCCTGTGCTCCGTGGCGGGAGAGGCCACAGCAGTGAGAGGCCTGCATACCGCAAAAAAAAAAAAAAAAATCATTCTGTTGTCACCACAGTTTCTTAGAGAATTTGCAAATTCAGAGGTCTTTATTTAAAATGAGTCATCATGATGGTGCTGTTTCTCTCCCAGGGGTCTACCCATGTATTCAGTTAGATATCTGAGGTTCAGACGTGAAGTCAAGTTGCATGTTTATCAACTGAATGTAAAAGATGTACCACCTGTAAATCAATGTGGCTAATGATATTGTCTCTATTTTACAGTAAGAGAAATTGATGTTCAAAAAGGTTAAGTGGCAAATCTGAGAATTGAGCCTCTGACTTTAAGAACTTCACGTCCAGTATGTGTTCACTGTATTATACAGTCTTCAACTACCTTCTCCTAATCATTAGTATGACTGGGATTTACAGGCTTGTATTAATACTAACCTGATTCATAATTAAATTTCTCTGGTATTAGTCAGAGTTAAAATACTCAAAGGGACATTACGGAGCCACTGAAAGGTTACGATTTGAGAAACTACCCCCCCCAAAAAAACTATTATTTTAGGTTATTTCAGTGTTACCTTGAAATAATAGTTAACACTTCTTGAGTGCTTGCCACATTGCTCTGAGAACTTTACAGATAGGAATTTATCTAATCCTCAGAATAACTCTATGTAATAGGTACATTTTTTTCTTTCCTCTTTAACAAATGAGGAATCTGAAGGACAGAATAGTAAAATATAAGCTAAGAGGTCTGAGTCCACGCTCTATAGCTAAGAGGTCTGACCCCTGAGTCCACGCTCTATACGACTCTCGGGTCGGGATAAGAGGGAAAAAGATCCTAACATTTCGTCCAGTTACTTACTTATATAGTACACTTTGGTGGAAAACAGGAAAAACTGTAGAATGAAGTATTGAGAAGATATTACTGTCGGAGCATGTGATATCAAAATAGTGGCCACATAGTGACAATGGGGAGACAATTTGAAATGCCTAGAAAAAGAAGGGTCCCTGAAGACAAATTGCTTCATAGCTTCATTTGGGAATTTGTGATGATAAATTCAGAAGAAAAGGCATATGGATCTGGGCCCTTGGAATCAACATGACAACCAAGGTGTGGGGAGAAAGTTGCTGCTTCTGTGCCACTGAAGGTACCCTGTAAGCCTGGACGTACTCATTACTGAATCCATTTACCAGTAAACTTACAAAAGAGCCAGGAAGTTCTCTCTACTCCCACATAAAACAGCCATATGGCCATGGCACCTCCATTCCACTCCTCCAAGCTCTTATGCTCAGGATCTGATAAGCCAGGAAAAGTAAAGATAAATATTTGACTAAATGGAAAAATGAGATTGCTCTACTTAAAATATGTAACGTCTTGTTAAAGGACATACTAAAGAACGTACTTATTGCCACGGAGGGCCAAACAAATGCAAGAGAGATGAAAATAAAGCAAGATTGTAATTTTTCAAAGGAAGAACTGTTTAATCAAAAAGATAATAAAGTATTAGAATGGGCCGCCAAGAGGAATTGTTTAGCCTCTGTTTCTGAATATCAGAAGTGATGCTGTTTATCCTTATTGATTAAAAATTGAGATGTCTAAAGGTAAAGGCTCCCTAGAATCCCACTATTTAATTTAAAAATCCATATTTAGCTATAAACATTGTCTTGAGGCATCAACAATACAAACATGCTTGAATTTCTCTGTTGACACTGTATTCTTTTAAAACAGAATAAAACTTTCTTTTCATCTAAGGCATCTGATGCCTTTATCTAGGCACCAAATCAACTGTACATATTTTGTTTAAAATCTGTGAATAATTTAGTAGTGTCCTCGATTCACCAGGTGATGTCTCTAAAGGATACAAATCATGTTTTAAATGCAATTTACGTATCAGGAAAGAGCCTATCAGAGTTAACGATTCCGTTAATGCACTCTTTTGAAAAATTAGAAATATTTAGTTCAGCTTTAAAAATAGGTATTAAAATGGAATCGTTTTCTCTGGCAAACTTTTAGCGGTAATTTCAGAAGAAAAAAAAAAACCAAAATGGAATTCTTCTGTTGCCTTCCGGCCCCTTTTGAGAACTCCCTATTTACAGAGTAGGATTTAATGAGCATTTTTAACTAACACTTGATGAGAATTTGCTAACAATTATGTAACTTGAGTATTTGATTCGGTTGCTGAATCATCAACTGTTATACGTATGGAGCAGATTACCCAGTCATATGTTCAGTTTCTAACCAACATTTCCAGAGGAACCACATATTAAAATTCATGTGAGTCCAACCTTTGGTCATTATACACCTACATCAAGTACTGTGTGCCAGTTGTGTCACACATATGACCTCATACTAAGAACAAGCTTGGGCAAGATGGGTACCATTATTACTCTTTTTACAAATGACGAAATCAAGACTCAATAGGGTCTTACAAAATGAAATTCTTTTTGAGGCTAATTCAGGTAGGTCTGACTATAAAGCCCATGATCCGTGCACAAGGCCACATGGCCTCATTTTTATCAGGGAAAATCACTAGGTACTCATTTGATACACAGTTTGCTTTCATAGGGTCATTATTTGTGGGTGTGTTCATTGCTTTGAGGTAGTTTGCCTTCAAAGGCCATACTGACCCCAAACTGCATGAAAAATACAGGCTGTTCCGTTTCTTTAATTCATTTGTTTATTTATTTAATTAAAAATAGTAAAAAAATTAACACATCTTAAAGTCCTGATAGGATGCAATCACTGACATCACTCAGAAAAGGGTCCTCCTTGGCAAGCATTACAGCCAATTGCCACGAACAAACACTTCCAGGTCACCTTCCCCTTCACCAAGACAGGCACGAGGTGTCCAAAGCATCACCTCCAAGACTGGCTCAGACAGGAGAGAGAGAGATTGATGGAGAGGAAGCAAAGGGAGTGGCGTCAGAGGAAGGTGCTGAGAAGATGATGAAGGGTTCAAGTAGGACCACTAGCATGATCATGGAGCACAGCCATCATTCCTTCTCCTGCCACCTCTGCACCCCACTGTGCTTAGGACCCCGTCCTTTCCACTGTCAGGCAAGCTTGTTCCACAAGACAAAGTGACCTACTTACAGTTTATTGCAAGGGAAACTTTTGGCTGTGACCTTTAATAGCACAATGTTCTATAGGCATGACTATCATTCACCCTTTGCATTGATGCGTCTGGTTGGAGTTATGATACCAGGTACACTCCTTGTGCAATTAAAAACCGCAAAAGACAGACGGGCATGAAGTGAGAGAACCAAAATAGCTACCTCAGGCACAGCCTCAGTCCCACCACTATTTTAAGATTTCCTGTTCAAAGCAGTAGGTGACAAGAGATCCCCCACTTAAATGAAACTCTAAGCATGCTTAACTCTCTCTGTACTTGAAATACGACCAAAAAAAAAACTTCCCCAATTGACCACATATGATAAATTTGTTCTTCTAGTCAATGTTTATCTGATGGCACTATTCATTCAGTAAGTACTTGTAGAGTGCAGACGCATGTCATGAACTAGATTGGGGGTTGTTGAAGATGCAAAGAATAACAGGATACTGTTCCTGTCAGGGCAAGACTTACTCTTTAACTGGGAAGACAAACAATTATAGGGCATTATACTAAAAACTGTACCTTTGTTATAACCCTGAAACTCTCCTAAGTGATTTAAATGTATTAACTCATATATAATTCCCCACACAACCTTTTAGGGATTTGCTGTTAACATCCCCATTTTACTGATGGAGAAAATGAGGCCCAGACAGGTTAATTTATCGAGCTAGTAAGGGCTGAAGCTGGGACTCAAACTCAGGCAACCTGGCTCCAGAGTCCACAATTTCAGTCACCTTGTTGTAGAACTCTAAAAATAGAGAGCGACCCTCTCCAGGGGATCCAGGAAATACTTCTGAGAGATGATGTTAGAACTGAACTCTTAAAGACAGGTTGAATTTAGTCAAAGAACGGTCTTTCAAGGCAAAACATACAGCATGTACTGAAGCATGACAGTTTGTTCAGGGAACATTGATACAGTTCGTAAAGATGGCATTTAAAGTGCGTGGGTGAAATTAAGAAAGGCAGGGAAATTCCATTAGGACAAATGGGGAAGGGCCCTTTATGTTACGCTGAAGAAGTTTGAATTTTCATTCTACGAACAATACAGAGACAGCAGAGATTTCCAAAGTAGGTAAGGAGAAGTAAACTTTAAGTTGAAGTACAGGCTTGTGGGTTCTGATCAAATAATAGAAAAAGTCCAATGTGGCAATTAGGTGGGCTTAGGGATTATACAAAGATGTCATAGTCAGCATTTTGTTTTTAAGACACTGTTCTGGCTACTTACAAAAAAATCACTGGAGAGGGAGGAAACAGAGAGGCTGGGAAGGTATTCAGAAAACCATTAGCATGTTTCATCAAATCCAAGGCACCACTGATTTTAAAGTGCATGATTTTAAGAAATACTAAGAAATAAAAATGCCTACAATTAAACACCATCTATCATAAAATGCATTCCAAGTTCACAGATGTTAAAATGTAGGAGTGAGTGCATCTTAGAATCTATGAAAGGTGGTATAATGACTCAGGCAAAAGTAGGCTTAATTACTGATCCCAGTCACTGAGTTAATTGGAACCTAAATTCATTGAACAAATAAATACTTATTGAATATTGGTATGTAGAAATATAATGGAGATGTTGAGAGTAAACGGCAGTAGTGACTAAGGGAAAGAAATGATATTGGATATAAGATCTCTTAAAAATAGACTTGTTGAGCTTTGTTGTACTACTGAATGCAGAAAGGGAGGGAAGGAGCTTTAAGGATAACCATTAAAGGTCTAAGAAGGCTGACAAGGTAATGTTTTTAAGACAAGTATAAAAAGATGAAAATATTATTCTGTGACATCATGAGTTTGGCTCTGAACATGCTGAGGTTGAAATAAAGATAGGACTTGCATGTGGGGATGTCAGCAGGTAGTTAGAATCAGTGCCTGGCTCCTGCTTAGGAAAGAGGACAGGCTTGGACAAATTGATTTAGGAAGCATCCAAGTGATGTGGTGACACCATGGTAGTAGATGGAGTCACCTACAGCAAGTCTCACCAAGAGGTGATGTTGGCTTGAACTAGGGCAAAGCCTTAGGAATAAATGAAAGGAGATGGACTCAAGAAATGCTATGAAGATAAAGTTCCTCAGTCTTGATATTGATAATCCTTAAGGGGTGGGAGAAAGATGATTCCATTGGGTGATATGGGAAGTTAAGAAGTATAGCAGTTTGGTTGAAGAGGAATAAAAATTGCAATTCTAGATGTGCTGTGTTGGAAGTACTATCAGGATATGCAAGTGAAAATGACCTAAGAGTAGTTTAAAATGTATAGTCTGGGGCTTCCCTGGTGGCGCAGTAGTTGGGAGTCCGCCTGCCGATGCAGGGGACACGGGTTCGTGCCCCGGTCTGGGAAGATCCCACATGCCGCGGAGCGGCTGGGCCCGTGAGCCATGGCCGCTGAGCCTGCGCGTCGAGAGCCTGTGCTCCACAGCGGGAGAGGCCACAACAGGGAGAGGCCCGCGTACCACAAAAAAAAAAAAAAAAAAAAAAAATGTATAGTCTGTATTTCTGGAGATGGGTCAGATCTAGAGATATAAATTTGAGAGTCATCTCTTCATAGTGAAAGTTGCTGCTGTGGTATAAAAGACTGCCGAGAGAAAAATAGGATGGTAGAAACAATTCAACCATAGAACTTTAAAAAAAGTTACATTTAGGTGGAAGAAATCGTTCTATCTTATCCTAAGTAATATTATTTAATAAGAAATGACATTATTTAATAATAAAATGCCTATGATTTATTGAATGCTTATATGTATGAGCTATTTCACATTTGATATTTATAATACTTCTAAATAACTGCATGGTAGATACTCAAATCTCCATTTCAAAAATGAGGAAAATCTGAGGTTTAGTATCTTTCCCAGGGTTACACATCTAGAAAGTGGCTGAGTGGGGATTTGAATCTAAGGCTCTTGCTTTCAAGCCCTCCTGCTTCCTAATGCACTCCCAGCCTACACAAAGCCCATCTTCATGTCACTGTCAAACATTGCTCCTCTTCTTTACAGAGCACATGTAACAAATCCAAATGCCCAGAGAGGACACAAGTAAGTAATGTGTTTCAGAGACTTGAGCTGGATCTACCCCTAATGGTATCTGGAATTGTCTGCTTTTGACACTGCACCCTTGTTTTGACTATGAAGATATATTCTTCACTTCTACAAAAAAAAGTTTTCCTTAAAAATTGTGGTCCTCTTTATTTTCATTTTTCCCACTTTTGATTGAAACATGGAAACAAATATTTCTCTACCATAAGAAAACAACGATGTAATGAGATGAGAGCAAAAGATGCTTGAATTCAGTGCTGAGGACAACAGAGAATGGCGGCGACTATGGCAAAATGGAGAGTAAAAGCCCATCTAAAAAGGTGGCAACCCCTCAAAGTCTTGTGTTGCCAAATCTCCAGATTTTTTTCAGGGAAGGTGGGAACTTAAAATGCTAGGCAAGGGCTTCCCTGGTGGCGCAGTGGTTGAGAATCCGCCTGCCGATGCAGGGGACGCGGGTTCGTGCCCCGGTCCGGGAGGATCCCACGTGCCACAGAGCGGCTGGGCCCATGAGCCGTGGCCTCTGGGCCTGCACGTCCGGAGCCTGCCTGTGCTCCGCAACGGGAGAGGCCACAACAGTGAGAGGCCCACGTACCGCAAAAAAAAAAAAAAAAAATGCTAGGCGAAACCGTCCACTTTTGATAGGATGCATCATTTTAAACACCATGCAGTCTAAAGAAAAACTGCCTGTGAGTAGAATTAACACTGGTGCCTGTTTATGAACATAATCACATAATCAAACCAGTTATATTTTGTAGAGTGGATAATTAAGAAATGTTGGTACTTTACTATCAGTGGTGAATTACTAGTATGGCAAGACACTGCAGTGGAGAACCACTGAACTTGGAAGCATTCACAGAGAATTTACAGCGTGCTTTCCTTTTTCCTTCTTTTTTGGCTTCCTGTTGTTCCCCCAACTATTGGTTCATCTAAACTAGACTGTCCTTCCAGCCCTCATGTTTCCATTCGTTTTGCAAAAACATTGCAAGAAGCTATGTCAAATGCATCAGTAAATTAAAGTGTATGTATGAATAGATAGTCACAAATTTCCCCACATCATGGTTAGCTGTCATAAGCTATGCGAGAAGTACGGAAAGGAACCGGGTCTCTTTACCTTTGGAGCGTGCCCAGAGGAACACAACGTAAAGAGAAATCCTTAGGAATGACTGTTGTCAGTATCTGCAATCTCCGCTGAGCCCCTTGCTTTATCTTTGGGAATGTAGTGTTTAACCACATTTTACTATGTCAGACTATTTGTTTCTCATGAGAGGGGGCATGTGGTAACAATCATTGTTTGAGTCACAAACTGGATGAACTAGATTTAAATGTCATTTCTAAGTGGATTAAGAAATATTCCGTTTTTACATTTAACAAATGAGAAATGGCACAGAGGGAAATGGCGATCTAGACAGAATCCTGGTAGATACCTACATTTATGTTGATAGAGATCTACCTTACCCCTTTACTTTCTAAGACGGTGATATAAAGCAAAAGGCATATGTCTAGAGGAGTGACCTGATGACTACCATTAGCCTTTGGTAAAGGAGTTGGCCACAAATTTTGGTATGAGGCAGGGACTGAGGAATCTTGTGTCTGGATCCTTGTGGAAGTGGGAGAACGGCAATAATAGGTTTTCTGTCACATTCAAAAATTTTGTTCGGGGATATCCCATTTGTGTAGAGAAATGTAATTTTCCTCAGACATCATCTAAGCTCATTTCATGGAAATGGGGCGGCCTGAAATTTTTGCTGCATTTCTCTTTAGAAACAATTTTTAACTCTTTCTTTATATCATGGTTAAAAATTGTAAATGAACAGTTAGAAAAATAAAACACCTCTGTTGATTTAATTATATAGCTTACATGGTATTTAAATAGCCACATTTATTACATATTTGTAGCTTGAGAGGATTCTTCACAAGTAAACGCTTTTCTATGGGCTGGGCACCATCCCAACTCAGATTTAGAATAATGTGGGAAAGGTTTTGTTCACTGAACTTATTCCAAATTTTCTAAGGTTCTATATTGTTGAAGGAGGCTATGGTTGCTGATTTTATACGGTGGTGAAGACTCTTCTATTAAAATGTGTTTCACTGAAAATCTATCCTTTGAACAGACGCATAAGAAATTTATCTTGATTGCACTGGAAGATGGCAATTTGGAGCAATTATTTATCCTTATAATAACCCAAGAGCTTTTATCATCAAGCACTTACCATTTGAAGACCTGACTCCCGTTCCTAAATAAGTGAATAATAATCTGCCTGTTTAATCCTTGCAATACAACCTAATCTTTTGCTAGCCTGTTCTATGAGCTAATGAGTTTATATTAAGTGGAAACTGAATTGTCCACCTTCTCCATTGTTTATACAGATATATATTATACATATGCAATAGGATGAGCACCAAAGAACATTTTCTTTTAAACAATTATATTATAGAAAAGTTTCTTTGGCTGCTTCAGGCTAAAATCTAATTATTCACTAAAAGTTCACCCACTGAACTCATCAAGTTTTCCTTACCTTTCATCATTTTGACTACCTGACTTCTTACACAAAAACATTTTACTGAAAAAAAGTTACACTTTTACATTTTCTGGAACTGAAGAGCCATGAGACCTGTCTTCGCAAAACACCATTTTGGTACAGATAATTTTTCAGAAGGCAACTTAGGTTTTTGAAATATATACCAGTTGTCAGAGTCTGTAAAAAGTTCTGCTGGTGATTAGGTTTTTTTAATTCAATTCTGGTCAATTCTACCATAATAATTGCAATAGAATGCATTAATAATGAGCATAAAAGTTTAATGCAATGCATAGAACAGAATTCAACAGCTGATTTTAATAGTGGTCACTTCTTATTCTATGTAGGGAAGACCAAGCTCTATATTGATGTACAAACCATGGAGGCTATCTGGGAGACAGAGATGCTATTCTAAAAAAGAATATTTTAGGGAGAAAAATCAGGGTGTCGCATGGGTCATCTAGGTCATATGGTTAGACCAAAATTTCATGTAATTTTATTTTTGCAATGCCCTACTAATGGTTCAATAGCATCACAAGCAGCCCTAAATCCTGGGTGATAACATGTTCTTCCTCCAGTTTTAGAAATCCAATTGAATCAAAATACCTATAAAAATACCTATACCTCCCTAGGTCTTGTGAGGATCAAATGAGATAATGTACATGAAAGCACTACAGATGCTATACAAATGCTAGTCGGATTCTAAGGGAAGGCTTTTTAGAGACAGCTTTGGCACAGTAGAAGGATACTGGGATTCAGTGTTGGAAAAATCTTAGTTTTACTAGCTCTGTTCCCTTGAGCAAATCATTTAAAATTGAGTCTCACTTTTGTATACGTAAAACAAGTAAACTAATTTCTACCACAGTGCTGTTTCGTAAATCACCTTCACACAAAATAAGACCTATAATGAAAGTGCTTTGTAAACAATGAAGCACGATACTGGTATATTGTTATTAGAGTGGTTATTTATTAAATATAGAGAAGGCAAAGTAATGGTTATAACAAAGTAAATTGTTTAATTAGAATATCTGTTTAGAAAGACTAGGCAATTGAAGTGAGTTCTTTGTTAAGTACTTATCAAATGACTATCTCAGTGTCCCTATGCAGAGGGCAGAGAAACGGTGGACAAGTCCTGGACTTGAACATCTTACCATTTCAAGAAAGTAAGGCATACTTTGAGTCTCTACAAGAGGTAAAGGGAATTTTTTTAAACGTATCCACATTATAAGCCACTTGAATGATTAAATCTGTCACCTAGCTTCAATAATACTTGTTTGAGAATTAATTGTGTACAAAATATTGTCCTATGCCCTGATCTGTGGGAGTGTATGAGTGTATGTGTGGAGTAGTTGGGGAGGGTGGGAATGTATACTACAAAAGAGTGTAAACGTATCGTTCCTCCCTTCCTTCGACAACCTTACTCATTTGTGAAACTCCAAGATTTTATGCTACGAAGAAGCATAAAATGAATGTCAAAAGACTCGTACCAGGATGTATTACTGAAACATATTGCACCTGCTACATAGAAACAGGTCTTTATTTTTACGAAATATAAACATTAAAAGACTAAATTGTCAGGTACCAAATATTTGTAGCTATACATTCCCCAAAGCCCAATATATTAGAATTAAAACAAAGGATTAAAACATTATGTTAAGGTCTAACACATATGTATACACTTAACTTCTTAGTCTTCTAGTGATTTGTTTAGACAGGGAGCTTAGAAGAGTCAGTAAGATCTGGTGGAAAGCCTTATTCGAGTGACAGTGTCAAGTTGTCTCACTGAGCCTCAGCTTCCTCATCTGTAAATGAGGAAAGCTCTAACTTGTTAGGTTGTGATAAGATTCAGCATTCTAGTGAACAAAAGTGACCCAAACTGTGCCAGACAAGTGCTTGGAGTTTAAGAAGTAAGCAATAATGTTCAGCAAGTAGGAATCTCCTTTTTGTTTTTTTAAACCTCTTAATCCCATACCCTTATCTTGCCCTTCCCCCCTTTCCTGTCCTCACTGACAACCCCTAGTTTGTTCTCTATACCTGTGTCTGTTTTTTTAATATTCATTCACTTGCTGTATTGTTTAGATTCCACATATTGTGATATCATACAGTGTTTGTCTTTCTCTGACTTATTTCATTTAGCATAATACCATTCAAGTCCATTCATGTTATTGCAAATGGAAAAATTCCATGCTTTTTTATGGCTGAGTAGTATTCCATTGTGTATATATGTATCCACTACATCTTTATCCATTCGTCTGTTGGTGGACACTTAAGTTGCTTCCATATCTTGGCTATTGTAAATAATGCTGCTATGAACATTGGGGAGCACGTATCTTTTCAAATTAATATTTTTTTCCTTCAGCTACATTCCCAGGAGTGAAACTGCTGGATCATATGGTAGTTCTACTTTTGGTTTTTTGAAATGGAATCTTCAATTTTAATAAACACAACAAATGATGTTTCAGTCTGGCAAAGATGGCACACCTTGCTCTAAATTTAATTATTCTTTCTCTTTCCCACAGAATACTACGAGTTCTTACTGGTGAATCATTAGTATTTACAGAATAAAGACATCTCTTTTTCACATTTTAAATGCTTTCAATATAGTCACTAGGAAGACAAAGTAACAGTATTTGTTATGGTTAGAAAATAGCACACAGTTTTCTAAATTCTTTTTCACTGAAAGAAATGTTTCAGACTAGTGCTTTATCCTCAGAAATATGTGAGTTTGGGTATATTATCATGTTATTTGAGGTTAGCAAGTATGTGATGCTTGAGGTCATAAGTAGCTATTGTTTACTAAACATGTATAAGATAAAGGGAGATGAGAGGCTAATTATCAATAGATTTGCCTTACATAGCAAATACCATTTTCTACTTTAACTTGGCCTCAATGATAATAATCAGAAGTCAAGTTTCTAAACAGCTTTCCCATACCCTTTTGGGCCATTAGTTCCCTCATCTTTAAAGTTTTCAATATTCTTTTCAAGACGTCTTGAGTACCTGAGCAGCAATTTTCCGTGTCTGCAGCAATCACCAGTTGAATGCTTTTGTGAATGGGAAATTAAATGGATTTTCAACAAGGTAGATACTTTAAAACGAGAGTCCCGATGAAATTATGGATGAATCAAGGGACAGCAGGAAGTCTGTGATTTTCTGCATTTGCAAATGTCTTTCTAAAACACGGCATCCTTAGCTCTCAACAGATATGACCCATTAATGCCAGTGCCTCAATATTTTTTTTTAATAATTCTTATTTTTTAAAATTTTTTTATTGAAGTATCATTGGTTCACAGCATTATATTAGTTTCAGATATATAACGCAGTGATTCAATATTTTTATAGATATACTCCATTTAAAGTTACTATAAAATATTGGCTTTATCCCCTGTGCTGTACACTATAGCCTTGTAGCTTAGTTATTTTATACACAGTAGTTTGCATCTCTTAATCCCCTACCCCTCTTATGCCCTTCCCCCCTCCCTCTCCCGGCTGGTAACCACGAGTTTGTTCTCTATATCTGTGAGTCTGTCTCTGTTTTATTAAATTCATTCCTTTGTTTTATGTTTTTAGAGTGAGAACGTTTAGTGAACAATAGCTAGTTATGACCTCAAGCATCACATGAGTGAGAACGTTTATGGCTTCAGAATTTCACACAAGAACAGTCAGTAAAGTAGCCAACTTTATACATAAACTCTCAAATTGTATAAAGGGCATTAAATATGCTACTGGTTATTGGAGGACTCCTACAAAATATTTATGTCCTGACTTCTAGAAGTCTAAATAAAAATGGTATAAAAAAAGGTTTTAAAATCTAAAGAGAATATAAGAACTCATACAGGGAAAAACAGAAATGCATACAATGTTATTTAGCTACCTGCTTGTTTTTGTCACTCGCATCTGTGAGCAGAACAATTTAGAGGCCCCTCAGATGCAGTGAGGCAAACAGAAGTCTAAAGGCCTCTCTGGAAGAGGATAGCATCAGCGAGGGCTCAGGGGATTCGTCTGCCAGGGCTGCAAGCAGATCTGACCTATTGGTGGTGTGAGATAAAGCAGCTGTCTTTGAAAGCTACTCTGGCATCTGCCATCTATGTTTCTCAGAAGGAGCGTGGCAGAAGAAGATCAATAATTAGTGAAGATGATTCCTGCTGTTACTAAATAACCACAGAAGAGGAAGAATCATTTGACCTTCATATTAGTCACATTGCTGTTTATAAAACAGGTCTTTCAAATGAATTCCCACTCACTAATTTCATATACTTCCTCCAGAATTTAACTATTCATTCAATAGAGGGTTAATCTGACAAAACCATTGCATGATTTTCCAGAAGAGGGGTAAGATAGCAGAGTGATGAGAAACACGGGGTCTGGAGCTGGGCCCGGTGGGTTTAGATCTCGGCTATACTCCTTAGCAGCTGTGTGACTTCAATAAACTATTTAGTCTCTCCTAATCTCAGTCCCCTCATCTGTAAGATCAGGGTAATGTAATGTCTCCCCTCTTATTTTAATGAGATTAAGTGATAGAGTTGTCAAGAAAGCACTGACAATATTTGGTATTACAAACACTCAGTAAATGCTAATTATTAAGGTTTCTAGGCTTGAAAGAGGTCATTTATTTTTAAGGTATATTTTATTACTACACCATGCAAATCTGTATCTCTTTTCTTGATTTCTGTAATAGAGGAAAATACTGTCAAAACTGAAAGATTCAAAATGAATTACCCAGGTACCTAATTCAATGAATATGTATCAATATGCTACTACGTATAACACAAGTCAGTAAGAGTTCTTGCCCTCAGAAAAGGAGTTGTGCAACTAGAGATGCCCAAGGAATAAAGTGATGTGGCATAAAAGGCATACCAACTCTTAAGATTTAAGGGGACTGGTTAATGGCGTAAGTATCTTTTTCCTCCAGAATTCAGAACCATATGAGACACTTTGTTACAAAGCAGAAACTAACACACCATTGTAAAGCAATTATACTCCATAAAGATGCTAAAAAAAAACATAAGAGAGGTAGGCTGAGGAATCAAGCTACTACTGTAGCTTTAGGGAGCACATTAACTGCATTAGGAGGCTTAAATGTGTGGCCTCAGTGTGGTTCCTTGAACTGAGCTTGCAATTCAAATCTACAATGCTCCCTGAAAGTGCAGACTGTACCCCTGTAAGTTCACTGCACATCCAAGAGCATGCACCTCTCTGTGGGAAAGCAGATGCACAGTAAGAACCTCAGACACCCTGGGCCAAGCATGCCCAGTTCCTTCTCTCACATTTTTCAATAGGGCCAGGCATTCCTCCCCTGGGGAAGACGGATGGAGAGAGGAAGCCAAAAAGACAGAAACATCAGTCCTTTATTTTTTCCTTGAAAGAGTGCTATGGAAATTCCCCCTTCACTTGGTGGGGTATGAGGAGTGAAAATAAGTGTTCTTGTCCTGAAGGAGACAACATGCATAGGGGTTCCAAGAAGAAAGAGTCCAGAGGGTTGGAATGATTAGGAAACAATTCAGAGAGTAGATAGTACTGGGGATATGCATTTTAAAGGAGTATCAGTTGGATAGGCAAGATGAAAGAATGGGGCTACCATGAGGAGCTGGTAGTAAGTCCTAAAGAAAAAGCTAGAAGAATTTTCAAGCATCAGAGAAGACCCATCACAGTTGACACTGAAGTGCATTTTTAATGAACTTCGAACGCCTGAGACTTTGTTAATATTTAAGAGGCAAGAAATAGGCAGTCAGCGTAAGGTGTTTAAGATTAGCAAGCACATGCGGTGTATATTTAAGATGATGTAACATTCTATGGAAATAGTATATTATTAAATAGATGTTGTGAGGGCCAGGCTCAATTGCTGGGTAAATGAAACCAGCACCTATATCACACACTAGAATGGGTAGTAAATGAGGAAAATAATGAACAGATTTATAGGGGAAAGAAGACAGAAGGCTATCCGGAAAGAAAGGAATTTTGGAATGTGTAATATGGAAAGTGGATCACTGCCCAGAGGTGAAGCCCAAACCATAATTACAAAAATCATTAGAATCAAAAAATAAAGGAATTTCGAGAGCCAAATGGCAGAGAATCATCAATGGACGCTGAAATCACTAAGAATGCCTCTAAGGATGTTAGCGAAATGCAGTACAAGCCAGTGGAGGAAGATGGACGCCCATCCTAGAAGTCCTGGTGACAGTGATGAAGCATTAAATAGCATAAGCACAGAAAATATAAGTGGCTTAAGAAACTGCTGGTAGTTAATTGTCTGGAATCAGTATTGAAATAAATTCTCCTGGCCTTATGGAAAATAAGAGACTAAGAGGCCTCAGGGGGAAGCTGGGTTTCAGTTAATAAAAGATGGAAAGAGTTTAGAAGAAAGATTTGAGGATTCATTACAAGGTGCAATCAAAGGCAGGCACTCAACTGACATACTATGCATGACACAGTAATAAGGGGATGGGCCAGAGTGTAAGTGACCTGGGGAAGAGGGGCAATCTAGATAGGAAAAAGGATGCGGGCATTATCAATAGCAAGGATTAAGGAAACGACGGCTTGAGAAAGAAGCTCCAGGGACCTGTTGACAGTACAGGAGGTAGCATAATTTAATCATTTTCAGTCCTCTGGGATGGCATTGCCGGGTCACTTGTTGAAAAATTATATTCTTTCAACACCTTACAATTAGGAATGGGAATTGGCATCATCCTGTTGGCGCTTGCTGCTAACAACCAATGTGGGAATTTTTAGAGACAGACACATGGTCTCACCAACACATTCTAATGTAGTCACGATGCCATCCAGTGGTTAGTTTGGTTACTTTCACAGATACTGTCCATCTCTCTTTAAGAATATATTTTATTTTATAGTGAATATTCATCTAAGTTTCAGCAGGCTTTTATGAAAAGCATTTTATTGTATCTTCAAAAATCACAGAGGAGGGATTTGATTTGTTATTTACTTCTAAGATAATGGAGTTACACCCAGCTTGTTTTCTGTATGTGTTATGCTCTAGGAAACATGATTTAGCCTCTCTTCTATTGAAATTAATGCAATAAAGAACCATGAAATAATGGGCCTTACACTGTATTCAATTTTAGTCCTAATAGAAACACAATGGAAAATAACATCTGCGACACAGGCCTGGTTGAACACAGGAAAGTAATGGACATTTTCTGCTATGATTTTATTGGTGTTCTGGGTTATATCCTTCACAGAATGCTCATCGGTACAGTAATAATATGGTACATACTTTGACTTGACTTATATGTAGTCTCAGTTTGTCTATACGTTTACTTGGGCAAATTTAGCGGGGAGACTTTCATTTGGTTGCTAACAAAGTAGGATAAATCGAGCTGCCATTAGCAGGAACCCTTCTCAAAATTTTTGTAAAAGCACAGCTTTCAAATTCATTGCACATCTCTTTAAACATATATTTTAAAGTAATTTTTAGCGACATCCTATTTGGGATATGCAAACATTTGGCAATAAAATTCTCCTTTGCCACAAAAATTCATTATTTGAATCTCCATGGTAAATTAGCTTTATGAGGTAGCTACTTTATTTTTCTATGAAGCAAAGGCAAGAATAGAGACGGTTTCATCATCTTTATCATTGTTTGTATGAGGAATCACTAAACAGTTCACTGGTGGGAAGCTATGAAAAGGCCCTTTGGTTCACGCCTTTATCGGTAGGCATAAACATAACTAAACCACCCTAGAAAAATGTACATTAATATCTAATATTGTTTCTAAAGTCCTAGAGGGGTAGTGTCACCACAAGCAACTATGCTGTACTGATGCAATATTTTAAATCATTTCAATTTGAAAGTGATTGGAGCCATTTGTCATTTGATTATTTTCACACTATTTGTCCTTAGACTGCTTAAATTCAGTTCAGAAAATACAGAATTGATTTGGAGAAGAAGGCGGTATTGACTTACACGATGGCAACGTCTGCAGATTTTCAGGGCTGGGGGAGCAAGAGATCAAATGCTACCCAGACTGAGAGGCAAAACTGATGACGACAACCAAAATAGAAAACTTTATGGTTCATACGAGTTATTGCATTTGATCTTAACTCATGCAGTTACATACTCCATACTACTTATCAGTATTAAATTCTACCACTCTACAATCTTCTTCATGCAATGAACTTTTGGTTGTTTGGTTGTTGTTACTATTTTTTAAACTTTACATTTGGAAAAATTTTAAACTTACCAAAACAATTGAAAGAATAGTACAATGAACACACATATACTCTTTGCTTATGCCAAATGATAACTTTTTGCCACACTTGCTTTGTGTATGTGTGTGTGTTCACTTTTTTTGGCTGAGCTATGTGAAAATAAGCTGTAGGCACTTCATCCCTAAGTTACTTCACTGTGTATCTTAAAAACAAGAATACTCTCCTACATAACCACAATACCAGTATCATACGCCAAAAACTTGAACATTGGTGCAATAATATTATCAAATATAATACCTAAATTTAAATTTCCCCAGTTGTCCAAAAATGCTCTCAATAGCTCTCTTGTAAAGGTACACTTCAACTTTTACAATGAATATCCCCAGGTACCTTTTACGCAATTTTTTTTTTGGGCTGTGTTGGGTCTTCATTTCTGTACGAGGGCTTTCTCTAGTTGTGGCAAGCGGGGGCGCGCGGGCCTCTCACCATTTTGGCCTCTCTTGTTGCAGAGCACAGGCTCCAGACGCGCAGGCTCAGTAGTTGTGGCTCACGAGCCTCGTTGCTCTGCGGCATGTGGGATCTTCCCAGACCAGGGCTCGAACCCGTGTCCCCTGCATTAGCAGGCAGATTCTCAACCACTGCACCACTAGGGAAGCCCTACGCTGTGTTTTTAACATCTACGAATTCTTGCCTGAATAACTTACTATGCTGGGTATTGCAAAACAAGGTGATTTTCTAATTTTGCCATTTCTTCTACATTTTGAGACAGCATTCTACTGTAAAGAAGAAAGTTCTTTTCCTTTTATTTAATAGTATCACCCTGGGTTCATGGACTTTTTAAATAATTTTTTACAATCATTTTACTTTTTCACATCCACATTGTGCCAGTTGTGGCCAGTAAGGGCCCCAAAGACCAGCTCCGTGTCTTTCTGACACGTGCCAACCAATATGGGGCGTATCTTTACATTCTTACACGATGAGGAGCTCTAGGCCCACCCAGTACCTTCCTTGCCCCAAACTTAAACACAAGAAATCCATTCTGCCTTCCCTCCCCAATGGGTAAAGTTATTGAGAAACCAAAATATACTAATTTTTACTGGAATATCATCTTCTAGGCTCTTTTGGTGGACAGAGCTAGGTTTTTTTAAAAGAATGCATTCAAACTTACACCTCTAAGTCAAGTTCAACAACACAGGATTCTTCTGCACTTTTCTCCATTCCGTATGCATATCCCCACATCTCACTGTGGGAACACCAGTTTCTAACATCGTCCACATATTCCTCATTTGCTCTATCCTACAATACACAAAAGCTTCAGAATTACTACACCAATAGCAGTAGTAACAAACCTGCTGTCAGATTCAAGATTTTTAAACTATTCTTTTATGTCCTTAGATTATGTATCACTAAGGTGTTTCACTTAACAGTGCATCTTGAAGCACTCCATATCAGTTCATAGAGATATCTTTTATTCTTTTTGATGGTGTTATAGTACTCCATGTTATGGATACATCAGAATTTACTCAACCAATCTCCTATAATTTGGCATTTAAGGGTTCTTCCCCAATATTATGCCACAGTGACTAACTTTGTCTATTTTGTTTTGTATTTTCGAAGGTGTACCTTCAGGATAAATTCCTAGAAGTGGGATTACAGAAGCAAGGGTTACCAAGGATACTTTTGTCAAATAGTGCCAAATTCCCCTCCATAGATATCGTGCCATTTTTCACTTCCATCACTGTACTTCTTAAAATAACCAAATCATTATTTCTCCCTGAAAACGGTAATTATTTAAATAATGAACAATTAACAATTTTATAGAACTATAAGAATTCCTTACACACCCACTTCCTGATTCCAAACTCAAATTTAAATTATATAGGTGGCAGATGTATGTAATCCACAGAAACAGAAGGACTATAATACTAGACAAACCTGGACAACTGGTATATTTTGAAATTGTAGTATTTATGATTATTTTTCTCTTAGACTAATTAAAAATAAAACTAAATAATTCATGTAATGGAAATTTAGAGTGAAAAGAAATCTCAGAGATTGATCTTTATGAATTATATTAGAAGAAAATGAAGTACTTGCAACATAAACATGATTGAATGTGCATTACAGTTATTTCTTGGAGTATGACTATCTGTATAGTATATATGCTACTCTCACTGAAAATGTAATCTTCTCTGTCTTAATATTTCTTCTAGGGTTCTCAGTCTCTGTATCAACTTTATACCTTCCTAGATTTCTAATATTTCCATTTAGTTCCTAAGATCTCACAATCTGATTTCTTAGTCCCCACTCCCAGGCCACAAAGTGTGGAAGACCAACTCGTGTGACGGAACCACTATAGATGTCCCTCATGTGACACCAATGGGCTTTCACTGCTACTCAGCAGTACTTCCTTCTCCAGACGTCTGAAATTCACCCTTCTACACCTTTTCTTTTAGCTGATGACCTTGGTTTTTACTTTACTTGAAAACCAAGGGCATTCAATTTGTATTCATACCAATTCTAACCTCCCTTCCTTGTAACATCGTTATTTTCACTCTTCCTGCGGGCTAACTCTCCCCTTCTCACCTCCACACACCTGCACTCTTCCTCTGGAGCTGTGCTCCATAAATCATCTCCTTTTCAGCTTACAGTTTGTTAAATCTTTCTGTCTTCTGGCAACTTCTCTTTGTCTCCACACATGCTTAGGACTCACACATTCTAACAACAGCTTTCTTCACCTTCTTAACTTTGAATTGTTACGTTTTCTTGTCCTTTCAATGGCAAAATTCTTAAAGTCGCTGTTTTAAAAATCACAGCTTCTGTTTACTCTCTTGTCAAGCCCTTGTAATCTGGCTTCCACTTCACTGAATATGTTCTTTTAAAAGTTTCTAGTGACCTCTAAACTCTAATTCCAGTAGTCTCTTACTGTTCTCCATCCTTCTTAAGCTCACTTCAATGTTTGGCGCTATTGATTGATTTCCTTTTCAAACTCCCTTTCTGAGATCATCTGGACTCTTTGTTACCAGTTTTCCTCCTCAACATTCCCTCTCTCCCTCTTGTTCACTAGTTTGTCCCAACTCCTAACATTAGGGATTTCCTAAAAGTCTTCCATAAGGTTTATTTGAATAGTTCATCAGGTAAACAACGTGTTGGAAGACCACACATGAGGATGTTTCCTGGATTGTGAAAATGGTAGAATGCATATTGGGGAGCTCAGTGCACAAAGCCTGAGAGTTATAGGTATATAGATAGGTTCAGATGAACTATATGGAAGCAGATAATAGATAGGCAACAGGTATATATAGGTTCAGATAATGGGCCATGTAGTTCTAAGACTATTTATCGGGCCAGTATGTATCACAATATTTGTGGGCCAGTATTTCTCAGGTAATTATATATCCAACAACAGTTTTTAACTGACTGAAAGCAGAGGTCCGAACTATAATTTTAAAACATTGATAAAATGTTAACCCTTCTTTTTAGCCTTTCTGCTGAAAAGATTTTCTTTTAATCTAATATCCAAAAGCAAACTGCATCAGATTACTATGTCTAAACTGCCCTTTTTAGTTAAATCATTAATAATCATCCATTACTTTTTAGAAATCAGCTCTATTTCTCCATTTTTAAAGACCTAAACATTTTAAATAGGTTTCTTTCTACAATAAAAATACCGTTACAGCTTCGATTGACATAGGTCAATTTCTGATGTAACCTGGTCTTTATAGTAATCACTCAGAATAAGAACCAAAAATGTCACATTCCTTCAGTCAGGAACTTAGGCAATATTTAATCACACATCCATTGCCTAAATTACAGCAAATATTTGTTGTCCACCAATCATATGCAAGTCTCTATTAGGACACTAGGGATTCAATCTAGACAAAAATCTTTGCCATGAGAGCATATACATTTCATCTGAATGAATCAGAATGGCTTAGATGTAAGGGTATTTGTAGCTTATACCTGTCCTTCCTGCAGTGGGTGGTGCTGTATAGGGTGTACCAGCTTTAGTGAACCCACTAAATTGGGCAGCTAGGAAGATATTTCTCTTCTATAAAGGGGAACTGTTCGTCGTGTCCATGTTCAAGACTAAGGGTGATCTTGCCCCAGGGGACTTTTGGCAATGTGAGCCAACCATTTTGGTTGCCCAGGCTGATGGGAAAGGGTTCCTACAATGCACCGGACAACCTCCCAAAGAATTATCCCATCTACAATGTCAACAGTGCCAAGGCTGAGAAACCGTGCTCCGGGCAAAAGGGCTCATGTGGCTTGGGTTCTCTCTTAGAAGAGGGACATAAACCACATTCTTCCACAGCCTTTCTCCTACTTCTGACCATACAGATCTCCCTTCAAGTTTATTTCTCTGATCTTTTTTGTTCCGTGGGAAAACATATAATATTCAACTGAGATCTGTACTTTCTGGGCTGTTCTCAAGGGTCAATCAATGCTTGCTAAAGTTTTCGAGCAAGCACTAAGGTAAGTTCTGTGCCTGCTGGGCATAATTATAGAAAACAACTTCAGTTTAAAAATCTCCTAATGGGAAGCACAGGCGCAATCTACAAATTACAATCTTTTTCTGGTGTGTTTGTGCCTCAGCAGCTCACAGCAGGGCCAAATCAGTCTCCATCAGCCACTATTTTTCTAGCTACCTTCCTAAAATATCAGAAGCAACAAACCTCCCAGGGTGAGGAAACATTCTGCAGTTTTGCCTACATGGATCACTATTTTTCCCCTACAGTGGTTATGCTTCTATAAAATAACTAAGAAGTTATTATTTAATTCATGAATAGAAGGGCAAGTTAATCATGTTATTCTTTAGAAGTGTTATATTTCACATGGTAGAAAACTCACAGGGGCCTTGGTTGTTAGTCCAAAATTCACTTGTGTTTTTCCTTTCCTTTAGATACTGCCTAAACGTTATAAATGATAATGTCATCATTTTACCTGTATAACTCTATGGCAAGGTATAAACTAAGTCACGTAACTGTTGAACTCTGGATGGAATTTATACTTTTACTACTTATATAACATTAGATAACTCATTTAACCTTTCAAGGGCTGGATTTAGTAATGCATTAAATAAATAAGTTGAGCTAGTATCTGGCATGAGAATCCTGGGTTTGAATTGGGTCACACAGCCAGAAACTGGTGATGCCATCAGCAAGTCATCCCACCATTTAGACTCTAGAGATTATAATGTGATTACTTCGCGTATTACAAAGCTATTTGCCATTGCTCCTGTCATCACTAGATGGTAATCTTGAATGTGTTTTCTGGTTCTACAGACACAACTTAATATTACCCTAAACTGTATCTAAGAGATGATATCCAATATTCAGGATGTCTGAATTGGCCAAAATTAAGTAGGGTTTTAAATTCTGTGTTTCAGCTTTTTTTTTCCCCTAGTGAAATAATTACACTTTGTAGGCATAGAAGTATAGGAGTGGAGATGTAATTTTTACCCCAGTGGTTCCAAATTTCTTAACATGCACATCTATTTTAGATTCACTAGGAACTACTAATACATTATAAACAAAACACTTCTTTTTAGTAAAGGTCGAATATTTTCTCTGAAAAGTCTCCCATCTCAGAATGTGTATTCTTTTCTGTCCTAAAACTGTATGAGCTCTGTTATTACAGCAAGAACACCTTCACTAGCAAACAGAAATGTCACCCAGCCAAAGAGAGGTATGGAGAGCCAGGTCCCATCCACTATGACCTGGCATTTTAGTCTGTAGTTACTGACCATCAAGAGTGATGTCGTTCATTTTTAGAAAACCCCATGATTTATTAGTCCACAGCAAGAAGAGAGACACGTTTGTGGGTGGGTGGCTGGAGTAGAACTTGGACATCATTTCTGAATTCTGTGATTTTTCCAATTACCTCTGCTCCCAAGAAGTCAATCACCACTGCTTATAAAGAGTAACCCATTTGACTGATAAATAACTAGGTTCTGAGGGAATATTAAAATGAAATTAAACACTACTTCATTTACACTTCACCTATCTACTTGCATTTCAATGTATCCAGACCATTTTTCTAGGCACTCTTGTTGAGTATGGTAAAATCTCCACATCCATCAGGTACTTTTTTATTTTTATTTTTTTTGGCGGTACGCAGGCGTCTCACTGTTGTGGCCTCTCCCGTTGCGGAGCACAGGCTCCAGACGCGCAGGCTCAGCGGCCATGGCTCACGGGCCCAGCCGCTCCGCGGCGGCATGTGGGATCTTCCCGGCCCGGGGCGCAAACCCGTGTCCCCTGCATCGGCAGGCAGACTCTCAACCACTGCGCCACCAGGGAAGCCCTCCATCAGGTACTTTTGAGGTTGGATGCACGTTGGAGTGATTCTCCATGTGATATTTCACAGAATCACCAGCCCACCTTTCCAGTATCCCTTCTGGGTTAGATTTCTTCACAATACCCAGATAACAAGTAGGCAGGCTACATCTTATTATCCAGGTTTGCACTGTGGAAGGAATGGTCTGATTCTCAAGAAGCTGACACCTTTCTTGGATATAAAAGATATGTAAAAGAATAAATAACCCACTCCAAAAAATACTATGATGGTTTACAGCAAATCAATTTGCTATAAATGTGATTTACTACAAATCATCATAGTACTAGCTATCTTCAAGCAGTATGAACTAAAGATGTAGAAAAGCAGTATATAGAAGAAATGGTTTGAAAATACCCATGATTATGAACCAGTTCCACCTAACCAAGTAATTTATCATTTAATAGGTATTTTATAGCAAAGTTAACTATACATGCTTTTTCTATAAAGTACATCCTATATTTCCATTCTTGGCTGATGAAAATTTAAGTGCAATCCTGCAGTATGTCAGGAATTGAAGTGTTTTATGTTCTAACATTTCAGTCCCCAAGAAGAGTTCATTTTGCTGCTATAGCATTTTCCGTATCATCTTTCTTTGTTCAACAAGCTCCTTCCAATCCTCTTTTCCATGAAACTACAAGATTTTCTTGAGGCTCAAGGATCCCCACATATTCACATCTTCTCAAACTTTACTCTTGTCTTTCTTTGCCTGTAATTTTCTAGTATCTCCTGGATTTTACATATCAAGTATAAAATTCGTGAAATTCAGTTACTCACTTTATCAGTTCTGCACATTCAAACTTCCTGGTATTGATTTCACCTTACATGCATCATACCTATAGTTGGTTTGCATTTTATTTATACCGCACATAAACTATTTCTTTGTAAAGACTATTTTTACAGTACAGTGGACAGTGCGTAGGAGACTTTGGTTTTAATCCTGCAGAGCACTTTCTTTCCTCAAGCATAGAATAGAAATGTTGAAATTGTGTTCATTTTCCCAGAACTTATTGTGATGTGTATGTTTTTTATTCACGTACCCTCTAATTTCTTACTCTCCCCAGGTCTAGAAAAGAAATTGAACTTTTAGAATTCTTTCTTTGAGAGAAAGGAAGTAATTTTATTCATGAAGTCCATTTCAATTAGTAAAAATGTCTCTGAGTGGCTGATTCCCCAGAGAGTAAATGTCCAATAATCAGCCAAGTAGAAAGTGGACTCCCATCCCCCTGGTTTCTCACACCATACATAAGTGATGGTATACACTTCCTCCTACCAGCTTTCTCCTGAAATTGTAATTTGTCATTTTCTAAGGACTGAACAATTAAGGTCTGAGATTCATTTTCATTGCAAATGAATAATTAGTGAATGTCAATTTCATGTTCTCTTAGTCAATGCAAAAGACAAAAGCAGTTATGTTACAATGCTTAACAGGCTCTCTAGCTACGATGACGCACCAATTCTTGGAGATGATAAACATAAATATTATTATTGTCTTCCTCCTTAAAATATCATCTAATCTGGTCTCATTTAAAAGTTTACTTAACATTTGTCTTCTCTATGTATAACTTTAGGAGTGTTTTGCTAATTAGATACAAGAAATATAGTCACCTCTTCTAAACGTTATTTTATTTACACTTGGTTTTAGATTTTTTATTGTTTCTTTGTTTCTCCACCCCCTTACAGCACAAGGTATCTCAAACCCCAAGCAGCTGCCATCTGGCTTGTTTTACATAACTCTCTGAGGCCATTCAAGTGGCAATATACCAGTGAAGAATAAAAATATATATATTGGATAGAGCCCAGGAATTGCACCCAAAATAGCTTTTGAAAAGTCATTGAGCATAACAGTGGAAATAATAAGGAGGTCATAGCAGCAGCTGCTCTGGGAGCACTGGAATAATTCTCCCATCATCATGCCGCAGGTACAGGCGGAAAGCAATGCTTTTGGAACCTCCACTTTCTCCTTTAGTTTTTATGCCTATTGCTCAATCTCAACAGCTGACAAGCACCTGGGGTTCAATTCCTTCAGGATTTCATAAATTCACACTAATTTTGGCAATTTCCCAATTGTAACAGTGAGAACCTTCCCCCAAGTTGGGCAAACAGCTTTAATATTTCATTGCATATTCATGTATCACCCCATGTTATTTTTAGTCTCTAAAGGAGACAGCAGACGAGGCTTCATAAAAGATTAGTAGGAGCCCTACAAATAGCTTTCTCACTGTTCTAATAGATTTTGGGGTTTTTTTCTTTTCCTGAGAGGGCAGACAAGAATTCCCTTCAAAGACAATGTATTTGGTAGTGAACAAAAGGAAAACTTCAAACCACCAAGAATCTCCTTGATATGTGAGAATATCTAATTTTGATTCCCCCAAGACAGCCAGCCACAATGTTCACCAATTGTAAGGTACCAGCTAGTCTTTACTTTCTCTTTCCCCCCAGTTCTTTCCATTTGTATTATTTAAAGGGTATGTCATGTTTCATTATTTCCACATTTCTTTCTGTGAGATATCAAAATCACATTGGGAAAGAGCTATATCTTAAAAAAAAAAAACAAAACAGACGATTGGAGATAATTTTTTTCATACCGTATAGGTGTCCTGTAACTTTTATATTTACTGTGCTGCTTTTTACAAGAATTTTCTATTCCATTTCCCTTATTCATCCAGAGAGTTTTATAAGATTGTATAGTGTGTAATATAGTGAAAAGCCCAAAATAATAGAAAACATTTTTAGAATGGAGACATTCTACAAATGACAGATTTTTCCATTTTAGGCCTTATGAAAAATGGATTTGAAACTTATAAAATATGTATCTGGAACATCTGAGTGCAAGATTTTTTATTTTATTTTAGAAGTCAGATCCATGATTTAAAAGCCCTTTCCTTTTTCTGAAAATAGCCATGCTGAATTGATTTTTAAGGAGAAAGAAAGGGTGTAATTTGGATTTTAACCCTTTTCTAAGGACTTACACTGTTTTCACTTATGCTGACTTCCTTTATTCCCATTGCATCCTCATGGAGCAGGGAATGAATGTGTTATCATCACTCTTTTACAAGGATGAACTTTAGGCAGAGCTATAAATAAGGCTTCATTTTCCTTTGTTCCATTTCACCTTTTCAGTTCTACAACTCCTGTTATAGACGCAGTGTGGCTTTCTAGCTAACACTCCTTTTTCCACCTTGAAAGAAGGGTCTTATTATCTTATAACATCACTCAAAGAGAACTTGCTTTCCCCGCACCCCCCAGAGAGTTAAAGAAAGGAAATAATCAACCCAAATGAATGAATCACTAATGGTAGAACTTCAGTAATGAATGTGAGATAGATATCTAGGAGATATCGCTGGGTATTTTCCAAGTCTTTGAAAACTGCATGGAGGAGTAGGGAAAGTCCCATTTTGTTATTCTTATGAAAACCAAAAATCTGAGTATTCGATCTCTAACCCAAATTTTATAATCTTGATTCTCCAACTTTGAAAGTAGTTCTTTCTCAGTCAGACCTCTTCCTTCTATGATGGCTGCATCAACTTCCACTAATTTTTACTACAGTTGACGGAGTAAAAAAAGAAGGTAACTGAATATAAAGATGACTAGGTTGGAAACCAAAAATCCAAGTCTAGTCTGATTTGCCACTAACTAGCATTCTGACTTTTGGAAGCAGCTGTGCCTTTCTGAATGTATTTTCCTCCTCTAAAATTAGGAAGCTCAACAATATCTTTTTTAATGGTTCTGCAACAGTCTTCTTGGATTTAAGCTTGAACTCTACTACTCTACTAGGTGTGTGATCTTACACAAGCTATTTAATCTGTGTATGGTTTACTTTTCTCATCTCTAAAATGGAGATGATTGCAGTACCTACCTTGGAAGGAATTACATCAAATGGAGTAAGTACTTAGTTAGATTCTAATAATTTTTAGCTATTACTTGATTTTTAAGAGCTAAATTCAAGTTACCACAGATACATTAGACAGCATAACTGAAAAATGTAAATATGATTTTAGATATCTGTATAATAGCTGATGTTTATCAAGTGTTTATTATGTGCCAAACATTGATTAAGTCCTTCATTTGTAAATCTCATTTAATCCTCTCAATAACACATTGTAGAAGATACAATTATCTTTGGTTTACCAATGATAAAACAAAGGCTTAGACAATCACACATCACACAAGTTAAAAAAAAAAAAAAAAAAAGGTACCGGAGGTGGTGGCGGCGAACAGTTTTTTCCCCAGAGTTCACTCTTTTAATCACTGTGCTATCCTGCCTTCCATTCTAGGTCTTCTGCCTTCCATCTAGATGACTAAACCCTAATTAAATGCAGCACTAGATCCTAATAAAAATAAACCTTCTCATCTCTTCAATCATTTTATAATCCCTATTTGATTTACATTAATTCTCTTCCAAACTTGCCAGTGGACTTTTATGAGGCTATGAACCCATAAAGTCAAAAAGTGTTTTCAAATCACGACTCATTATTCGCCTCCATCCTTTCCTTTCACATATGAAGGACCAAGTTTCTTGGGAATCTCAGAGACTTATTTAGATCTAGCCTGGAATTCACCTAAAGCTAGATAAAACTAGTGTTGATAGGCCTGTAAGAGCCCCACAGAAAAAACTGCATCAACACACACATACACAAGCACACACACACACCCCTTCATTTCAAATATAAGAAGTCAGAGGTCAGAGTTTTAACACCATTGTTTTCCATAGATGATGGCAATTAAGACATTTGAAACTGCTACATTTCAATCGCCAGATCCTCATGGTGCAACACTTCACTGCACTGGGAAACGACATCTGTTTCATTCTCCAGATTAATTCCCTTCTTTCAGAGAAATGACTTTCAGCTATTTTAGATATATGCGCTTCGCTTCATTTGAGAAGCAATTTATTTTCATTGAGTCACAGCCATCATTCACTAATATCATGGACTGATGGACTTAAAAAGCCTAGCTTTTCATTAGTTCTGTTTGCAAGGCTAATTTTTTTTTTTTTTTTTTTTTTGCGGTACGCGGGCCTCTCACTGTCGTGGCCTCTCCCGTTGCGGAGCACAGGCTCTGGACGCGCAGGCTCAGCGGCCATGGGTCACGGGCCCAGCCGCTCCGCGGCATGTGGAATCCTCCCGGACCGGGGCACGAACCCGTGTCCCCTGCATCGGCAGGCGGACTGTCAACCACTGCGCCACCAGGGAAGCCCTGAAAGGCTAATTTTTATAGCATTGGATTATTTTACTTCCAGTTGCTCCTTTTTCCAGGACTTTGTGTCCCACAATCATTCTTTTGATAGAGTAATCTATTACATGTTTCTATCTAAAAGGATGTGTTGATTCCCTTTGTAATGAGAGCAGGTATTTACAAAAGCCAAAAGGTTTATGTTCCTTGTGCTAATTTGCACTGAAAGTTCTGTGAACCCTTTCACTTAGCAATGAGACTATTAAAATATAAGGCTTGGAACAGAGAGGATCAGGAATTTATTTGCTTGTGTAACACGTATTATTGGCTCCTAATTTGCACTGAATATATGTAAACTCATTGCTCCATTTCTTAAGTATCCTATTATTTGTTTACTCTTGCAGCTGTTACTGCTAAATTCAAATTAGTCACAGGATCTCTCAATATATTACTATTCCTTTCGCAAAAGCAATGATGATAGGGATGGATGGATGGATGGATGGATGGATGGATGGATGGAAGGAAGGAAGGATAGATAGGGATCAGTAATACCTACATTTATCTAAGTCCACATACATAAAGGATTTTTCACTTGTTAAATTGTACTTATCAAGAACACGTGTAAAACAATCTAATTGTTTTGCTGTTTATAGGCACACCATGAAATTTTCTTCTGAAGCAGTAGATTCTAGTACGTGAGGAGCCTTGGGAATAAAGAAGAGACGATTCCTTGTACTGATGATTCCTAGAAATGTTTCTAATTACAGTATGACATCCTGTATCTTAGTTGCAATGCAATTAACATTTTCTCTTTTCTTCTTCCTCCCAATACACTTATACATGAGGATCTGTGGGTTTCATTACACCAGGGTGATTAGGTAGAGATATTTGGTTGAGATTTTAAGGTAAATTTTGACTTCAAAAATGAGTGTTAAGTTATTTCTTTCTTCCTGGGCATTGCTATGTCCCAGGAACTTCACCTATACATACAATCTCCTCATTTAATCCTCCCAGCAACCTGTGAGGGACCTGCTGATCTAGTAAGGAAACTGGGACGTATGCCCTGCATGACTACAACTAAGACATAAAATGATGACTGCTATAAGCCAAGTACAGAGACGTATAACAATAGCTGTGCAGAAGAAAGTTTCCTTCTATCTGAAGAAATTTTTAAAAGCTCCTTGAAAAGGTAACATTCCCATCAGACCTGAGAGGAAAAAAGGTATTTCTAATGTTACTTTAAATCCTATGACTCCCTCTTCCCTTTAGACGTGTATCACTAATGTTATTCTTGTGGTAAACAAACATAAACGAGATAAGAATGATACCTTGGCAAAATGTGAAATGAAGATGAGGGAGCAAGGAAAAAAGGGAGAGAAGGTAGGAGAATATGGGAAGGACCTAACAAGGACTATGTGTTTTCATGAAAGAGAGATTGTGAAAGATAGAAATAAGAAAGGCCTTATTCCTAACCAGTTACAAATAAGAAGGTGGGGGAGAAGGAAAGTTATGGTTTAATGTTCCCTTGATACAACCACCAAGGCAGTCTAGTTTATTTGTTGCCTGAGTTGACCTTACTAGTGTCAGGGGAGAATCTGTCTTCTGATCTCATTTGTAAGACATTCCAAGCTCAGAAGCTCATTTCTCAAGAGAAGAAGATGAAGTAAGAAATGCTTCAGTTATTGATGGTCTTAAAGTTTCCTAATGTTAATACCTAGTATACGGAGAAAAGGGATGCGAAAGAGGACGAGGCACCTGTTTTAACGGTGGCAAAGGTGACCTTTCTCCCACAGCTAAGCTGAGTGATCTTGCTTATGGGTGAAGTATTTTGCGAAATCATTCTGGCTTGCTCAGGGGCCAGCCTTGTTGAGTGTCTCTCACCATTCCTAGAAGGACAAAGTAACTGCCCCCAACATCACCCACAGGGTGTAAGAACTGACTAATGTGAATGCATTTACCATTTATCATTCATTCAAATATTAAGACTCACTGACCTCTAAGAGAATCAAAGTAAGCATTTTTTTTTTTGCCCTTCCTTCCTTTCAAAAAAGTTGATATCAGTAGCTGTGCTTCTCATAAATGGATTCTCTAGAACCAATTCCTTTCAAAACTGTGGCCTCTCAAACTAGCAAATCATATCTGAACTAAAGTTAGTTCTATTCAGGTGACTTTACATTCCATTCCATTCTACACAATGTCATAGTCAGTGTACTACCCTAAGGACCCCAAACAATTTCTTAGTAGCCTGAAAGAGTTTCTATAACTTTCCAACAAATTTCAGAAAAAACATAGGATGACGAAATAAGCCCGAGAAAAGATTTTTTTAAACATCCTCTTTATGCCAGGGGTTGTTCTAGACCTAAGAAGATGCAATGATGCCACTACTGGACTCTCAAGGAGTTTACAATCTAGTATAAGAAGAATATGTGTAAACCAATATGTACTAAACAGTAGAACATACGAGACACACTAGGGAAATAAATGAATTCTGACTGGGTGGGCTCAGAGAAGAAGGAAACAATTGACTTAAAACTTGAAGCATTAAAAAGATTCAGATAGTAAAGAATTAGATGGGGGCAGAGTTTAGGTAGAAAATTTGCTGCAACGGAGGTAAATTACTTAACAGAGCAGAAATTCAGGGGTGTTTCACACCAAGAATTTACTTTAAATTCTCTCTAAAGTATTTACTTTAAATTACTTATTTCTATATTTTCATTTTTTACTGTTATTAAGATCCATCAAGACATCATGACCAAAATATATCTTATTTTGTATAATACTTGAAAAATTGATGATGCTAACTTTAAATATGTTTCTTATTTAATTTCTTCATCAAATTTCAGAACGTTTTTGCTCTTTGTGGATTCAATTTGTTTTTGTTTTATTTTTCTCTATTTCTTAGGTATTTTTAAATCCCTATGTGCTGATAAATCATACAGCACGTTGGAATTATCGGATGCCCAGATTAATTTAAAAACTGGAATTTAAGTAGAAATGTAATTGGCTATAAAATGTATAGACTCTTATTATGGTAATCTTCTAACTTCTGTTGAACCCTGGATTTCAAGTCTCTGCTGACCAGTGAAACTTGTCGTTTAAATTCATTCAGAAGGGTAGTGTCTTATGCAGAGTGAGCATATGAAGCAAAAATTATCTGTAGTCTAAGTGACCTTTGAAAATAAGCCTACCATAAAATTCAGTAGGCTGCTTTTTCCTGTTTTTCAGTAAATCTAACACAACGTTGAAAGAGATCACTGTTCTTGGTGAGAGACTGAGGTGAAATAATCACCTGAGTTAGAAGCCATACTGTATGAAAAAATTGAATTGTTGCTTTTTTTTTTTTTTTCCTGAGTGGGTATGGTTGATGTCACCTATGTTTAATTAGAACGCTACTGCAGTGGTTCTCACAGATAACCATGCATCAGTATCCCCTGGAGAGTTTTCTGTTGAACTAGTTTGCAGAATTCTACCCTCAGTAGGTATAGAGTAAGGCTTGAGAATTCACATTTCCGACAAGTTACCAGTAATGGTGATGCTGCTGGTCCAGGGATCTCACGTCTGTGTCCGTGTGTGGGTGTGTGGGTGGGCGTGTGTGTGTGTTTTAAAGATACCCGTGTGTGCAGCCATTTTCACACACACAAAAAAATCTGCTAGCAGCTACCAGCTGCAACCTTATGGTCTCAAGGTCTCTCCCATGTAACTATGCAAGCATTTTGGACCCCAGTCAGTCCTTGCTAAGCAAGCATCCTTACTTCTGGCCAGCTCCAATCCTAATTCTTAACAACTTATGCAACTTTTTGGGTTTTGCCTATGTAAGCCTTCTGCATTTTGTAGCCCAGCAGAACACAATTCAAGTGCTTCTTGAATCTGTTGTCTCCCATGCTATAGTCCTCTATTTGGCTCAGATAAAACTCTTTTCTATTCCAAAAAATTAAAAGATGCCCTGTATGTGTGCGTCATTCAGCCAACTACATTCTTTCATCTATCAATCCTTTCTTTGTTTTTCAGTAGTGAATATAACCACTTCTGCCCTATAGAGCTGCTTTGATGTGCAAAGTTGGCAAAACCAATTCTCAGCTGCTGGGAATGCCTTAAATGCTGAGGTCAAATTGTCAATAGAATCCTGCCTGGGTTGATTTAATGTCAGGAAGATAGATATAAAAGTGGCATTTCAATAAGCTACTTTGCTAAACTTTAATAACACAAATTCTGTTAACCTTGGAGCCCTGATTTAAACACGAGTAAGTGAGGAAATCCCTATTGTTAACTAAGCCCAATTTGCATATTTATTGCTATCCCTTTTAATTTGTAAGGGCATATCAGACTAATGAAATCTATTCTCTTCGTACTAGGTCTTTGACTTTGCCTTTTCCACTTGTTACATTAGATGTAGATGCCTGATGTGACTTTGCTAGCAGCTTACCTACATTTGGAGAAACTATGAAAACATTTGAAAAAGTGCTTGCTGTCATCCTGTCATTCCTTTCTTAACTTTCTCATTTTTTCCTATACTTGTCTATAATCTGTTTTCAAAGTCCAAAATTTTTAACTTGCTTTTTCACTCCACCAAAATGAAAATCATATCTATATTGATTTCACTATTTAAAAAATAAATGCTGTATTTTGTTGAGTTCAGTATTACATTCAGTCTTCCAATTGTCTTAATTCAAAATTATCCTTTGTGCAATCATATACCTAAAAAAAAGAGAGATAACCCTGAAATAAGAGAATACAATGCAAATAAGCTGGGTTAGGGGAGTGTGAGAATATAAAAATTTGGAAACGTGGCGACTACTTGACAACCAAGAAGATTATCACACTGTCACCATCAGGCTTTGGGGTTGATTAAGGGGAAGGAAGACGATGCCTTAAGTAGCATGGGGAAAGACTCAGAGTAAAGATTTAGATATAACAGATTAAAATGACAAATTCACAACTTCATCAAGTGGCCTACCTTGTTTTGTAGTCTAACTTGGAAGGAACTAAGGTAGAAAATATATAAATATGATATAAAAAATTTAAATATAAAAAATCAAATTACCTACTTTTCCCCCTTTTATAAGTCTATGTAAAGTTATAGAATACAAAGTTAAAACATATCTTACTTTAATTGCTCTGCCTATGGATTTCTTATAGGGAACTGCCTTCAGTGGCATGAAAAATCTAAAATTGCTTGCAGTGTTTATATTTGAAGTCAATAAATTCTACTTATGCATTCATTCAACACATATTTATTTAGCGACTTCTATATGACTCGTGTTGGGTGACTCGTGCAGGAAATAGAGTTGTGAACACACACCCCTTGCTCGGCCTGGTTGTTAAAGTATACCAAGGAACTGCTCATAGCAATAACATGCATTGACTGTGGAAACAGAAGTTCATGGGCCTATCATGCAGTGTATCAAGATGTCCTGGTACTAATCATGATGTCTGGGTGCTCCTGGCAAACTTAAGGAACCCTAATTAAGAATTAAAATTACATGTGGAAAAACAATCAGTCTAATCTATATATTTTTTTCCTTCAGCAACAACTACAGAGAAGAAATGTGTCCCTTTAACCTCTGAGGAGGTTATTTTCCCTTTCAACCGAGGGGGGAGATCTTCACATCAGAACTGTTCTATGGTTGATTAATAGCTTCCCTCCTGTTGCTGTGTGCAGCCGGGATGACATGCATTGTACACACAACAGGAGGTAAGAGAGTCAATCAATTAGGGGAACAATTAGTTCCAGTTTCTAAAACCCAAACACACTCTGAGAAGAATGCTCCAGAGTTACTCAAATCTAATCCCTCAGAGAAAATGTACATTTTTTAAAAGGTAGCACTGTTACTTTGAGGAATGCATAATCTCTTGCTGAAAACTCTGATGGAAACAAATAGGACAGCTAAGAAATAAGGCAGGCAAATAATATCACTATCACCCAGAAAACAAGGTAATACTAACAGAGAAAATTAACTCTAAATATTAAATCTATCTCTAGACCAAAACAGGAAAGAATTCATCTCATCTCACACAAGTTTTCCTCACCTTTAAATAAAAATCTGGTAGAAATGTGTTAGAAAATTCCAGTTTGTAATTCAATTCTAGAAATTAACTAAGAAGAAAAGCAAACTGATATTCCCAGCTCCTTGTCTGTGGTGTTTTAGTGCTCACATCGACTTTCGTGCTCTAACTAATTTTATTAATCCCTCTAGTTAACGAATAAGTAAACCAAGAGCAGGGAGAAAAAGAATCCATCCATTGCAAGAACAGTAGTAGAACATTTTTAGAAGTGGCCCCCAGCTACGAAAGTGATCTTGTCAGCATTGCTTTGCTATCTAGTTAATATTCTAATTTCTGTTTTATTGTTCTTCATAGAGCAAAATGTTTCACAGTTAATCTTCCTCGGTACTTTTGTTTCTAAGCTCTCTTTAAAAAATGGATTTGGCAGTAGCCAAATATTTGAAGATAAATTGATTTCATGCAATACACAGAAAACAAGTATGTGATTGATATAAATGGTTTATTTGTAGAATTACATTAAAGATTATTTTGAAACAGCATGATCCCTCTCTGGACGGTATTAGAATTTCATGCCTAAATCAAGTTGAACATTAATTTATGTGAGTTTTTTTGTCATTTGCAGTAGTAATGAATGTCTCTGAGTGGAACGTCAGGGGAGGGACTGTGTAGATAACAGGTTCGAGAAAAAAGATGTACGTGTGAGGTTCTCGTGGGAAGAAATTGCTACAGATTTCTCTCTTTTATTCCTATTCTTAAAGGAAAATACTTAAAACTTAAGGACATCAGTCTTTTCTTTCAATCTGATTGATAAAAGCAGAAGACTCAGGCCTAAATTGTAAATTACATATGCAGTCGAGCAAATGCCCAGACATGATGGAGACAGACCACAGTAAGAAAGAGGAAGGCTGCATGAGTTTGGGGAACCACAAACCTTGGACACTGACATTCTGAAATCAAATGACATTCTGATATCGATTTCCAGGCTTTTTCACTAGGGCAGTGTTTATAATCTTTAACCAGCACGGGCCAAGGGAAAAGTCTCAAGGGCAGTATAGACTCCAGTCATTGCCTAAGTTTTTTTTTTTTTAATTGAAGTATAGTTGATTTACAATGCTGTATTAGTTTCAGTTGTACAGCAAAGTGATTCAGTTACATATTTTTTTCAATATATTCTTTTTCAGATTCTTTTCCCATATAGGTTATTACAAAATATTGAGTATAGTTCCCTGTGCTATACAGTAGGTCCATGTTGGTTATCTATTTTATATATAATAGTGTGTACATGTTAATCCCAAACTCCTAATTTATCCCCTTCAATGCCACACCTTTCTTACTTCATCTGGAATGCTGTTTTCTCATTCAGAAAGCTATTCAGTCTCTGATGATGGATTTCTACAAAGTACCATCTGAATCCGCTGATTTCTACAGAGACTTTTCTTCTAACACCCTCTGCAAAATACTGTCTGGCTTCTTTACTTGTTATCATGAATAACAGCATGATTTTGTAGATACATGTTCTCTCTTTCAACACTGAATGCTCCCTATCCTTTTTCTGTCTACCAGCTGCCTTCTCTCTTCACTGTCAGCATTTTGTGATGAAAAAGATTCAATGACAAAGTGTGCCTAATATTGTGTAGGGTTTACATTCGCTCAGGATTTGAAGCAGGCCCCTGTTCGTACTGTTCAAATGCCATGTCACCTCTGCTAATCCCAATTCTCTCCAAAATGGAACTTAATCTGACCTAACATGCAAAACTCAGAAATGCATCCAGAGCCTGCTTATGACACCAGAGAAAAATGAAGAATGGTGGGCAAATTCACCTAACTTTACCTAAGTTGATATGGTTCACTCCCTCATACCAGGAAAATGAAGTATCTATTTATAAAAATGTTATAAGTATATATCCTAAAAACAATCAAATTTCTACCATACTGGGGTAGCGATTGAGACTTTGTGCTGAATATTGCAAATACATACATGAATAAGACCCTATCCCAAAACTCAAGGGGCTCAGAGGCTGGCAGGAAAAATGCATACATAAGCAGACAATCATGACGTAATTCTAGAAATGCAATAAAAATGCACTAAAGTCCTCATTTTTTCCCTTTTCCAACATAAAGTAGAGGAGTCTTTTTACATATTGAAGAAAAGGGGGAGTGTTTCATCGGAAGTATAGACAGGATTTCTGTTCCTGGTGGCTTATTAACCACAGAGATTATTTATGCTTACTTCCAAAAGCTATTGAAATGGTAGAAAAGATATGAAAAGAAAGGGGTGAAGTATATAAAACTATGGGCAACATGAGAGTACGTTAATAAATCAGAAGTTGAGACACTTCCAAAGGATAGAAGGCATTTCATAGTAATCGATCAAGACAGCAGATCTGAGAAAACTGTAATCCGGAAGTACTTGATGAAAATACAGTCCAGAGAGAGGAACCATTTTCCCCAGCCAGCCCTAGATATTTTAACAAATTGATCCAGCGCTTTTGCCTAGAGAGTAATTGCAATGGAGTCATTTATTAGTGGAGAATTGCCGGCTCACAGCTGGGCAGCTGACTCTAGTTTATACAGAGGTAAATAAGGCTACTTGGAATGCATGCTGAGTAATGTGGGGAGAAGTCTGGGAAGGGTTTAGGACCAAAACAGAAGCAGAGTCAGGTACTCTGAATCTCAAAAGGATATTAAGAAGAACAGGAATAGCTCCTCTGTCAGAAAAAAAACATGGTCCACTCCCAGAGAAATGCCTTCGTCACCTTGATAAGGAGGTCACTCCTAGCCTACCTGCTGCCCAGGCATCTGTAAGAGAAGCCTGATCATCAGTACACTCCAAACAGGTGCACTGAGCTCCCCGTCAACCCCTCCATTCAGAGGAGAGGCTAACCGGAAAAGAGACTTGCCCAATTTAGAAGAAATCCATAGCAGTCACTAATACTAATCAACACGAGGTTCAAACACAGACATTCTGGCTTCAGAGCCTATGCTCTTATCTAGCACATAACTGGTCTAGATATGCATTGGCCCAGTATACCTAACTTAGTAATAGAACCTGCCCCCCACACCTATGTCATATTTCCAATTACTGAAGTGAATTTTTTTAGTGTCAGGCAAATATCCAATTGGTGAAACAGCTACCTATACAGATATTAAAAAGGTAAAAAAAATCAAGGAAATGTATTTTGGAACCAGAGCATTACCACATGGACCAGCCATTATTCCACGAAGTCATCCTTAGATCCGATCCTGGCTCTTTCTGATTCTCAAAACTTTTAGTTTCTGAAGCAGCAGGGCCTCTAGAAGCCTCATGGTTTTCGGGCTAATGTTCTTACAGCTGTATTGGAATTGCTAGTGCTAGGAAAGGGTGATTCCCATATATGTACGACTTGGAAATTGGAGCTTCTAAATGGGCGCCTACCTCTCAGTGTCCTATAACACCTTGCCAGGGCCACAGAGCTTCAGAAATTTTAACCAGTTTGACACAGAATCCTGAAAAATTCCTTTGGTAGCAGCTGCCCTTTTATTGAAAATTTGATAAATCTGAAATATATATTTAGATCCTACTCCATAGAGAAAGGGGAACAACCTCCATCGAGCAACAGAACAAAAATTTTTCATTTCTTTCTGAGTCTAATTGATGTTACTACAGGAGCAGAGGGTGGAGAGGTAAACAGAAAAATTTGGCCATATTCCAGGATCTGGCCTTCAAAGTGATAGACTTAGAAAATGATTTTGAAAGTTATCTTTCAGTGTGACTCACACTAACCAATTCACAAGAGACTAATGTATAAACTAGAATGCCAATATTTGTTCAGGGACTAGATATCTAGGCATGTCTTACCTGTACATTCTTTCCTAGCAGAGAAATCTACATGCAAATAATACTATGTTAACTTCATGAATCAGAGCAGGAGAAGCTCCTTGCATCTAACTCTGTAATAGGGATATATCAATATTCGCTACAGGAACAAGATGATGATGCTGACCATCATCATCGTCATCAACACTGCATTAAAACAATTGTTATCAACTACCACTGAGTGCCTGCAATGTGCTTATTCACATTTTATCTAATTTCATAATAAATATATAAGTTGTATACTATTATCCTTTTTTAACAGGTGAGGAAACACTGGCTCAGAATGCAAGTAACGTGCTCTTGTTTTCACAGCTAAAAAAGGCAAGAGACAGAACTGAGATCCCTCTCAAACTGGCCATCCTAGAGCTCATGTGTGCTCACAAGGTCCTTAACAGTACCACTTACCTTGTGAAAGTGTCCTCTCCCCAGATGGATTTTATCTCTTTGTTTTTTAATACCCTAACTCCTACATTTCATTATGAATTATTTTTCCTTTAGGTATTTCACCTGTGTAGCTTTAAAGTTTCTCGTAGAACTATATTTTGCCTGTTCTTTCTGCCTCTAGCCCTGATAATTCTGTGATTTGAAGTTGCTGTTGTAGAAATCCTTCTCATATTTCAGTTTGATTTTATAATTTTACTCCGTTAATTTTAGTGGTGCTTTGCTGGCATTCCTACCTTTTCTTTCTTTGTTAGGCACAAAACTTTCACACGGTCCTTTTGGTTTGGGGGTTTTTTGGTTGCGTTCTTTCTCCCTGATTTTGTCTTTGATGCCAAAGCCCCTGAGTGATTTCTACAATCAAAATCTTCAGTAAACAAGTGGAATGATATTAAGTCATATCTCCTATTTGATTCTGTATTTCACCTTCTAGAATACAAGGTGACTTTTAGTTGATTGAAATCAACACTCATATTTTATTCATGCTATCAGTATACTTTTATCTTAGTAAAAGTGTTAGTTTATCTGTAATATGATATTCAGTGATGAATCAGTAAGAGTGTGCCCTCATTCTGAAATGTCTCCTTAGTCAGTTGGATATTAATTGCGATTCAGCTATTGCCATTACCTGTTTTAAGGAAAAGCAGTTGCATATTAATGGCATGGAAGAAAAAAAAGTTTGGCTAAATATAAACATTTTCTCCCAGTAAATGCATCATCGTTTATAACC
Source organism: Delphinapterus leucas (assembly GCF_059928025.1). Taxonomy (NCBI): domain Eukaryota; kingdom Metazoa; phylum Chordata; class Mammalia; order Artiodactyla; family Monodontidae; genus Delphinapterus; species Delphinapterus leucas. The sequence goes on from NC_143139.1 coordinate 63,463,130, forward strand.
AGATTGATGAAATAAAACATGTAGTTCTAACCATCAATGATCTTGAGCTACACAGTGGGGCAAGTTGCAAATCTTCCCTGTACCTGTTGTTTCACAGTAAGGTAGAGATGCTTTCTACTTAAGAATATTAAAAAATTGTGGTAATATGGCATTCTGAGATTAAAGGTCATCAAACAACTTTCAAAGAGGAAGATGGGCCATTCAGGACAAGTACTTTAGATCACTTTTCAGTTTTCTTTCAATATGTCATACTATCAAATTATTCATATGTTTGGAAAAAGCCTAAAGAGATAAGACTACCTACAGAATGACTTTTTTTTTTTTTTTTGCGGTACGCGGGCCTCTCACTGTTGTGGCCTCTCCCGTTGCGGAGCACAGGCTCCGGACGCGAGACTCAGCGGCCGTGGCTCACGGGCCCAGCCACTCGGCGGCATGTGGGATCTTCCCGGACCGGGGCACGAACCCGTGTCCCCTGCATTGGCAGGTGGACTCTCAACCACTGCGCCACCAGGGAAGCCCCAGAATGACTTTATTTTGATGCAATTATAGTGTCTGTAATTACTAAATCTACAATGTAAAGGCAATTTGACTCCATATAGTGCTGTCATTAAGCCAGAATGCCTGTTTATTATGCGTATGAGAGGGTATTTACAGATCGTGCTTTTCTTTTTTTTTTTTTTTTTTTTGCGGTACGCGGGCCTCTCACTGCTGTGGCCTCTCCCGTTGCGGAGCACAGGCTCCGGACGCGCAGGCCCAGCGGCCATGGCCCACGGGCCCAGCCACTCGGCGGCATGTGGGATCTTCCCGGACCGGGGCACGAACCATTGTCCCCTGCATCGGCAGGTGGACCCCCAACCACTGCGCCACCAGGGAAGGCCTCAGATCGTGATTTTCAATGCCAACTATTACGCTGAACTCTTTATTTGAAGACCTAAAATGTAAACTGCTATATATTCATCTGTCTTATCATTGAGCCACTCAAATGGAAATGGCATTAAGTCCAATTGTTGGCCAAATGTAAGTTTAAAAAAAATGAAGCCTACAGATACTGATTTTTATCACAGTCATATTTTTCACAGTGATGCTTAAATGTGAGATAAGGAGGAGAAGCCAAAGAAAAGGAATCCACTAAGAAATGCTTGGAGAGTGTGCCATGTAATAGACATAATAGGGTACCTGCCTCTCAAACATCCTTTCCAAGTGTTTGGCTCCCCCGATTGACTTCCAAAGTGCTCCAAGTGGATGAAGGCACAGTTGTACAATGTCCTGCCACTCACACATTTTGATTAATTATGGACACACTAAAAGGTAGAGCATTCAATTTGAGTACAATGTACAAAATTAGAACCTTACCTAAACCTTATAAATCTTCTAAATTAGATAGAACCAATCACAAAGCCAATTTTCTGGTATTCTGAATAAATTCAATTTGTATTAATCTAGCACTTTAGGATGCTGGGCAACGATCTTCACCATAATTCATGGGATGTAGGGAAGATACAGCTCTGTTCTGAATAGGAGAAAAGGTAATGAGTGTCTCATAGACTTATTAAGCATCAAAAATTAGGGTCCATAGGCTTCCCTGGTGGCACAGGGGTTGAGAGTCCGCCTGCCGATGCAGGGGACACGGGTTCGTGCCCCGGTCCGGGAGGATCCCACATGCCGCGGAGCAGCTGGGCCCGTGAGCCATGGCCGCTGAGCCTGTGCGTCCGGGGCCTGTGCTCTGCAACGGGAGAGGCCACAACAGTGAGAGGCCCGCGTAACGCGAAAAAAAAAAAAAAAACTAGGGGTCAAATGCACACACAGGTAAAGGGTATTAGCAAGCAGCCAGTACCCTTTTCTACTACTATGCTAGACATAGCATAATAGAAAATAAGCTGATAGAAAAAATTTTATTTTTGTTATTGTGGAGATCATCTTATAAAGTATTTGTGTATGCTAGCTTTTGACTGCAGGCAACATCAAATGCAACACAAAATGGATTAAACCGTAAGAAACACTTATCTCCCATTGCAAGAAGTTCCCAGGCATGGTGGTCGTACGGTTAAACAGTACAGCAACTCAGACCGTCTTCAGGGTCATGATTACTCCCAACTTTCAGCTCCTTTATCCGTAAAACCTCAGCCTCTCCTTCACTGAACAGTTCTCTCATGATCACAACACAGTTACAGGCAGTTCTAGCTGCCACACACAAATATAACACCAACCAGCAGAAGAGAAATCACTTCCTGTGTATGTATTTTCAAGAGTTAGAAAAACCTTCCCAGACATCAGCCGGCAGACTTCCTCTTATACCACAACAGGCCCAAACTGGATCACATGGCATTGCTCAAACCAACCATTGGGAAGAAGTATGGAATTACCAGGACTGACGTATAGACTAATAAAATTTACCCATGAATGGGGGATAAGGAGTAGTAGTTGCTTATCTAAAAATGCATATCTAAAAATATGGCTTATCTGAAATCAGAAGGAAGGAATAGCTGTTAGGTAAGCAACTGACCTACGATCTTATTATTTTTTTGTAAATTGTATATCTTGTTCATTCAAGTCTCCTGTCCCCAAATTAGTTCATTAGCACACAACAGAAGGTGGAATTCAGGAAGAATAAGCCAAATCACTTTTTATACTTCATATCTGACATATTTAGCGTGTAAACTTAGCCTTCAGGCCCAACTATACTCAGACATTTAAATCCTGGTGGTTTTCTACCTGGTGTGTTCTCTCAGTTCAGTCTTTCATAATCATTTCTACTAGAGCATATATCACATTGGATTTTAACCATCTGTATGCATCTGTATTTATTCATTTATTTACGAGGCAGAATTCCACAGGCCCTGGAGCCAGCTTGTTTCAATTCAAATCCTCTCTTCAACACTTACTAGCTGTGCAACCTTTGGTAAGTTTCCTTATCTATGATAGACAGATAGTACTGCCTGACTCATGGGTTTATTTTGTGAACATTAAATGAGCTTCTACGTTTCAAGCTCTTATTTTATTCATTTACTGTTTTTAACTGGAGATTGCAGAAATTTCCATCATATTTCCCACAATCTGAACAGTGTATAGACTGATTTTAAAGTTTTGCTTCCCTGTGTGACAAAACACATGACAGTTTGCACACCGTTTGATAAAAGAGGACTTTGAGTCACAAGCTTAATTTTCTCTCAAGTGCCTGTAGCTCAGAAACAGCAAGAGTTCAGAGCTGGGTTTCAGCAAAGCAATGGAGAATGGGAATTCCAAATGATTATTCTGTTGCTGCTATAGAAAACATTTTGACAGTCAATTTGCTTGATCCAGCTAACCTGTACCACTTCCAAAACTGCCAAAAGCATCTAGTTTTATCTTACTGTACAAAAGAACAAAACTGTACAGAGAAGTAACTTCAATTAATATCGTACACAATGACATTGTTGATGAAAACTATGCTAAACTGATCCATGTAAGATTTCCATTCCATCTCTAGGTTTTCATATCTACCATTTTTATCAAAAAATAAAAAAGGGAGACTTTGACACTGTATCATTTTTAAAATGCTACAAAATGCACTTGAAGTCTTTATAATGCATCTGAAAAAGCTCTTTTGCAATCTTTTCTTGATCATGACCCTGCCATTCTTACCAAAATCTTGGGAGGCCCTTTAAAGCTATAAAATTTCTCCAATATTGAGTGGTGCTTTGAAAATAAATTACAGTTTTTGAAACTGCATTAGTAGAGAAATGGGTGTACAATAAATGGATTACTAGAAAAACAATGTTAAATTTGTGAATTTATTATTAAATGCTTTTAGAAACATCTCTGATATCCCAGTTTCCAAGATTTCTTTCCCTATTATAGGTGGGAAATTTTCAATTTGTCTAAGAACTCTTGTTTTTCTGTATCATTATCACAGTATTTCAGTACTTGAGTCTTGACTTGGATATGTTTTGTTTCCATTCTTTTATTCTCTATATTATAGGTCTAAGGGGGAAAATAATCTAGCAATGAATATAGTTTTCATTTGGCTCAGGGATTCATTTTTACTTTAGCTAGTTCTTCTGAAATTTATGTTGACTATAATTGTGGAATATAATTGCGGTGATTGATCTTCTGGGAATGAGAAACTCAGTTTGTTTTAAATTTTATACAGTCTATTACTTTATAATACATTATTTGTAAACAGTGCTCATGCTTTCTCTTCATTCTTTAGGAAATCTCTATTTCATGTACTCTAAGAAACCACTAATTACAGGATGCAGCATGATTTTATATACCACTAAGAAAAAAATGCTGCAAATTAAACTATGTCCAAAAATGGTTTCCTACTTGAATTTTTATTTTGTACTTACTGAAAGGTCATTGACCTACTTAGATTTTATTTTGTGTCATTTTTGTGCATACAAACGAGGAAAATAAAAGAGATGGGTTAATAACTTGCAAAGATTTCTAAATCTGTCCTCAATTCATAGTTGATGATGCCCATCTTTTCTTACAGACCATTTTCCTTTGTGCCATCAATAGCGTTGGATAAAGCATCTCTTTAAATATTGTTCATTAGTGCTTCTAAAATCTTCCAAGCTGTTTGACTCCCATTCTGCTAGTTTTCAGTGTACAAGCTTACAGTAGAAAGCTTCAGACACAGCCAGGATTCAGATCCCTTCCTCAAATGGCCTTTAAATGATTTGTTCCTGGGATATCAATAGGAATAAGAAGACAGTTGAGTGTGCACAGGCCTGGCTGACAGTGATAGTGAGATGCCATGTATTATAAGACAAATAAAACCTCATTTCAGAGGTGTAAAAACATGGGGGAAAATGTAATGTGGAAAAAAAAATGTATTCACAGTTGAATGTTTTAATCTCTCCACTATCATTGAGTCACCATGGCATTTTTCTAAACCTACACAACAGGGGTCCCACATCACTCTACATCATCAGTTCTTTCACTTCACACACATACCCAGTTATGAATGCAGAGCAGACTTAGTAACAGAATTCACCACCTCTGGCTATAAATTCAGATAGCCCAGGAACAACTAAGCCTAGTGAACCCACACAGGTTTTACTTCTAATCGTGCTTTCTTGATTACAAGGTACAGATACTCAGATTACTATCAATATTAGTATTGCAAGATACTACGTACTGAAACTCAGAACTGAAAACCAAGCCAAAGGAAGCAGGACAGCCAGAGGGATGCGGCTGCCATGGTGGTCACAGATTTGAGCCCTGGGATCAGCTGCATTTGGAGCCCTGGTCCCCCCACTTATTAACTCTGTGACAATGAGCATGTTTCTTCTCTTCTCTATGCTTCAGTTTCTTTAGGGTATTTCATAGCTTCAATTCCTGAAGGAGAGAATCTCACTGGCCTCACTCACCTTTTCATGCTAAACAGTGTCAGTGGCCTCAGGCCAGCATCTAAGTGAGGTGCCCTTGAATCAGATACTCATACCTCCTTAAATCTGCTGTGCCCATGGCTCTTGGGGGGCGATCATGCAATCTACATGGACTCTTTTCCATCATTAGAGTCTGTAAGCAGGACAATTTCAGTGGAAAGGGGCTATGGATGGGCATTCACATCTTAAGTACATCTCCCACCACCATCTACAGGATCCACAGTCAGATCTCTCCTCAGAAAAAAAGAAAAAACAGTTGAAAAAAAATTTTAATAGATACAAAGATTTTGAACAAATTGGACCAGCTTGGAAATAAGCCCTAGTAATAATGACACTTTTGCCAAAGTACATTATTATTTTTTTAAACAATGAAAATTAGAGTAAGACAGGAAAATAACTGAATTCTTATTATTGCCAGTGTCCTTCCACCTTTAAGGAAGAGAAATCTTGAGGAACTGCTTTTGCTTGTCTTGGGGAGACAGGAATGGAAGGGGGTAAACACTGGACAATCTGGAAAACTAAATTGTATAAGATAAAGATAGGAAATAATTCACACTGAAAATATGAAAACCAGAAGTTGGTAGTCAATTCCAAAGTCTAGTAGGAGTAGCTGAGCATTTGAAAGTTTGACCTCTGGTTTTTAATACAAATGTTGCTATTCTGCTCTTTGGAGCCCCTAACATATGTACCCCTCTCTGCTTACTCCTTTTGGACCCAGATTTCCTAATTCCTGGTCCTACAGTTTACTCCTTATACATGCTTTGTCACCTGCTCCCTGGCGATCAGAGTAGTGTTTCCAGTTATCTAACTATGTCAGGAAGGTAACTGTGAGTTGTAATTTACCACTATTGGTGTCAAGAGATGCCATCCTGGGGTCTGTTTGAGTTTCCATAATGGCAGGAAAAGGCAGCCAGGAGAAGCTCAGGGGCTGTCTCAATGGTGTGAATTGGCATCTTACTCTCCTTTTCACTGACTGCACACAAGGCGCAGCACTCAGGAGACACACATAACATGCGTCAAGTACCCAGTACATGATAAGTAAGACATAGCAGTAAATAAGTATGGTTCTCCCCTTCGGAGGAAGAAAAGAAACTAAGAAAGAAAGAAAAGACAAAACTAAGGAGAGCAGGAGGATGTCGATCGGAGAGGAGAGACGGGGGCGGGGGTGGGGGCAGAAAGATAGGAGAAGGAAAACCAACATAGCTGTAGGAGGCTGCAGAGAGACAGGCTTGGAAGAAGGGACAGAGAACACGTAACAGCACCTTCTATGGGGCCAGGAATGGGAGACCATGGTGATGGCTTCCATGGGCGTTTACTTATTTCCAAGCTCATCAAGTTGTACACATTAAATATGTACAGTTTTTGTATATCGACCATACCCCAGTCATTCAGTATCTCCTAAGGGATTCTTAGGAGATGCAGCTGGTGAGTGTTCAGTACTCCTCCCTCCTCACATTTTTCCAAAGACACCTTCAGCATAATAACCTCTACACCTCTTCAGGGTTTGTACTGTGATATTTGTAGGACTGGGGAGGAATGTTGATTCTTTTTGCAAAGTAAAGCTAAGCAGGCCCATTTGTATTTGATTTGCAAAGGCATCTATGAGAGATACTGGCTGAGAACCATACTCTTAAGCAGAATTCTCGCTGCACCTCTTTAGGAGACTTTTGTGATGAGATAAAGGGGTAAAATCTGGAGGTACCTAGATCTATTTTGAATCAATAGATTGCAGATAAAGGGCTCAGGAGCCTGTATGTTTTATGGTTTCATAAAGGTAGGCTGCGTGCTATGCTTCCATTTGCTCCAAGGTCTGATAAACAACCTTTCATCTCTCTCCATTTTACTGGGACTAACACCAGAAGTCAGCTTTCTCCTGCCATGACAGGGACCATACAATCTCTGGCTGTCCTCCTACTTCCAGCAAGAGAAACTATCTTAAACCAAAGAGACGCTACACCTCAAGCCTGACATTGCAACATTTGCAAACTCATAGAGGATTTTGATCATGCTGCTAGAGGTCACTAACTGCCTAAGGATCCTTGGGTTTGGAAAGAATTTAAATGAAACTTTTGACAGTGTTTTGTTTTTTTTTTCCCCCCAAAATCTTTCAGAGTGGGTATCATAGGTGGGATTCCCAGGGAAGCTGCTCTAAGTCAGAGGTAGCTTACTGGGGAATGCTTTTCATGTAAGGGAGTGGAGAAAGCAAGGTTTAGGCAAGATGCAGTTACCACAACCTTCAGCTGATCCTACAGGGGTCTTCAGAGATTAACCAAATTAAGGCAAGGGGACGTGCCTTTACACCAGCATCCTAGTCATTGCATGTGGGCTGTCCCTGGGGAAGTGGGTTTAACCTTGGACAAAGCAGTTCCCTTTAACCAAGGGTGATTCTTTAGGAGAGACTCCTCAGCTGTGACCTGTCAGAGGGCCCTGAGACTGAGGGCCTCATTCCTGAAAGGGAGGGAAGGATGCACAGGGCATCTTCTTAGGGTTTTCACCTACACTTACAGAAGGTCAAGGGAAATTCTGATGGAATAAAATGACTACATTCTGCCCTTCATCTCAAAAATACTTTATAATACATTCTGTGATATCTCCTGGACTCTGTAATAATTTCTGCAAGAATTACTTTCAGTTTGGGGCATTTCTGCATTCAAAGACTTTTTCTTAGTAATAATATATTCTTCAATATTTCTTTGACCTTCTTCTCCTGTTTGCTCTTTAATTTTGCATGCTATTATGATAAAGTACAATGCTTAAATAGAGATGGAAATAGTTCTTTCAACAAAAATCATTATGTGTATGCAGTATGATAGACTATCTCACTGTAAAATCCAAGAAATCCATATCAATTTATGGACCTAGAGATAGACATAATTAAAGTCCTCCTAAGTAGAATAAATGTAAGGGACAGAGGGGAGTTGTCATGGCAACAAAAAATCCTGATTTTCCTCATTTTATACCACAAATGTATTAACTTTTATGATACCTTAAAATTTCTTCTACATTCTATTTTAATCAGTGGCCATTTTGCATATTATATTTGCTAGATATGCAGCTGAATCCTTTCTTGCAGTTTAGCTTTTTACATTACATCGTAAAGTTTGGTTTTTTTTTTTAATCTGGTATTAAGAAATCTCTTTCTGGAAGGTATAGTTTTCTCAAGAGCAAAACAGTTTTAAAGGCTTTTTCTTCTGTGTAATTTTAAATAATTCAGGTTTATAATATACTGACAATATAAACATATGGGAAAAAAAGAGTATCCTATCACAGGGTTGACATTTTTAAGTGTATCTTTCCAACCTCTTTTATACAAAAGATCTTATCTAGAGAAATTGGACATACTTTATATAATGTCTCATAATTTGCATTTTCATCTAATTCTCTAATGTATTTCCAGGTTTGTAAATATTTATCTTTAAAATAATTCTAATAACATTATTTTATGGATTACCACAATTTAAGTCTCTCTGTTAGGTAGTTTCTGGTCTTCTAATACTATAAATAAGTTACTACAAACATCCTTATATTAAATGAATTCTTTACTGTGAATTCCTAGAAAAAGAATGAGTGCTTCTACAGCTTTTAACATGTTCTCTTACTTTGGCCTCGATAAAGTATTTTTCAAAACTATGGTCTTTACCCATTGCCAAGTTTTTTGTATCCTCACCTTCACATCTATATTTATCCTCATTTACAATTAATACATATTAACTTTCAGTTTTTTGACTATTTGTTAAATTAAACACATTTTTTTTTTTTTGGTAGGAGGGATTTGCATTTCTTTCTTTTAGAATTGCTTGCTTGTGTCCTTTGTACCCAACCTTCTTCTAGGCGGGAATTTATTTTTCTATTCAATAATATTTCTCTTGGCATATTCAAGATGTTAAATTCCATTTTAACAAACTCAATGACTATACCTCAAAATTAAGCAGTCTCTTTCCTATTAGTAAGATGACTTGTATTTTCTATTTACTGCTAAACCAATTCAAAAGAAAATCATAAATACCTTTCCAGTGCTGATTTAATTGTTTCATAATACTTAAATGTTATTACTGGAATAGACTAGTGGAAGGAACTATGGATCAGGCTAAATCTGTGTAGAACAAATCGCTTAACCTCTCCACAACCATTTTTTTTCCCTGTAAAATATGATAAGTTACTTTTCAGGGTTGTAATGAGAATTGAGGATATTATACTTGAATATCAATGCCAGCATTTTGGCACATAGTAGGTTCTTAATAAATGGCATCTTTAGTTTTTCTTAGCCTCATTTAATGTTATTGTATCTTAACAGGTCCCTTAGCATAGTGATTTTCCAAACTGTAGGTCACAAACCAATAGTTGTTTGTGAAACTAATAAATATAACTAGAATTTTTTACTAAAACAGAACAGAATAGAATGGAATGTATCAGAATATCTCACACATAGTAAGGGCAAGTTTCTTTATGTGAAATGTGTTCCATATTTAACATATAGGGGGAGAGTGTGTATACTGGAGCACAATACAATGTACTTCTTACTAAGGGTCATAGTCCAAAACTTCTTCAAAAAACCCACTACTTTATTAGATTTTAGTCTCATAGCGTACAAGTCCCTTATACTAGTAGCTAGGACACCTAGGTTCAAATCTCAACTCCACTAATTACTGCTATCTGTCTTTGAACCAATTGCATAACTTCTGTATGCCTTAGTCTCCTCACCTGTAAAATGGGTGCTAATTATACCTATCTCATGAGAATGGTGTGAGAACTCTATGATTTCATATATCTCAGCCACTTAGCAGATCCTCAATAACTGTTGGCTGTTTTTTATCAAGACTTGAGTAGAACATAAATTTTTTTACTAAATAAACAAACAATGCCACCTGCACTAAAGCACATAAGAGAGTATAAAGTCATCACATTAGTCAAGACTGAATAATAAGCTAGTTTTTCCACCTGCAAAATGATGCTTCTTGATAAGCATCTTATTTCCATAAATATGCATTTTCGAGAGCCATGTAACTGTTCTTAGTTTTGTTATTTACAAACACTATCTCTCAAAATATAAAGGAATGAAAATAAATTCAGCAATTGGTCTTTCTTTGTCAGTATATTAGATCCTTAATTGCCCATTATCTCTTTATAATTTGTGAAAGACCTTTAATTTCACAGTGGTATACATTAAGTAAAAGAAGCACTGTCTGTATATTTCTTACATAATCTTTTCTTGATTTTTAAAACAATCAGAAATGGTAGGGATAATATCATTGGCTAGTAAGTTCCAAGTTTATAGATTTTGCCTTTTTTGATAAAACACCTTGCAAACTGTACCTTATGTCCGAAGAGGATTCTTTCTGGAAATTATAGAAACATTCTTTGCTTCCTTCACAACAACAACAAATACTACGTAAGCTTCAAGTGCCTTTTCTAAATGTTGACTCTGTTTAATAAAAGCCTTATTTTTCCCAAAGCCTTTTAGATCATTCAATTTATATATACAAATGTTTTATATATATTCCAAAATAAACTTGGAAAATTTGAAAATATTTAACAATCCAAGAGAAAGGACCCAAACATCTCCGTGCACAAAAGCTATAAACAACTGTGTAGCCAGTTGGAGGGAGCGGCCGAACGTCAGGCTCGTCCCAGCAATGATATCCCACTTCCAGAACATGACGGAAATTGAGCTGAAACAGACAATATACCTTTAATTTAATGATGACACTGTTGTATTTAGCTATTCTATTTAGCACAATCGTTTCCTTTAAATCCCACAGCAAACCATAATTCCTCAAATATCCTCAACTATCCTGTGGAGATAAGTAATGATAATCGCATCTGGTGATTCTCATAGCAGAGGAACAAATTCATTTTTTAATACACACAGATATTTTATGCATATGTATGTGTTTGTGAGTGTGTAATTGTAGTCTTGCTAAGTCACATGAAATATGAGTGAAGGCATCATCAATATCGATAGCTTCACCTAGGTTGTGCGAACAGTACTCCAGATTTTTGCAGGGAGACAAGAGCCAAAGCTAAACAGAATCAGAAAATCAGGGAAAGCTTCTGGAAAGTGACCCTGAGTTAGAAAAAATAAAATTTTTTCACAGTCTGGAAAAGTCTGAGCTGCCAAATGCTATTAGGGAGGGATAGATCAATCAGTCGATTGATCAGTTAATCAATAGAAGGAACAAACTTGCATGCCAGACATTGTGCTAAATTCTTTGCATGGATTAAAACTTTACATACTTGGTATGATTACTCTCCTTTTACAAATGAAGAAACTCAAGAACAGAGAAGCCCTGAACCCCTATCTGTCTCATTCTACCCCTTAGGATTGTATTAGTGGCTACTATTGAAAAATTCAAAGCTTTGAAAAGAGAACTAATCTATTATAAAATTTGATTATCTATGTATCGCAGCCTCATCCTTGATCTCCTTTCAGGAGACCCAAAGTCTCTAGATTTTGATTAAGATTTTAATAAATCCCATACATTTGAGATTATCCTACTTTCACTAAATATGTAAGTAGGCGTAATTAATGCACAGAAGGTTTGAATTCTATAAAAATCCTTTATCTGCTTGCCCGTTATTTCCATTTCTTTGCAACTCAGAAGGGCTTTATGGGTCCATCAACTTTCCTGCTGAGACTGTGAAGTTAGGCCCAGGCCTATTTGTATTTATCTATTTCTGCCCCAAATCATGTCCACTCTCACCAGCACAGTCTGAAAACTTACATCACACAGTAAAAGTATTTAAGTCCAGAATACGTTTAGATTGGAGAATATGACTTCATTTGTACCCCTTTAGAAGACCTCCCTTACATTTATACAGCACTTCACAGGTACTAAGAAAAATCTAGGCAGGGCAGGTTTTGATTCTTCATATTTCAAAAGATGTATTAATTAAGAAGTTTAATGCCTTGTCAAACTTCATTTAGCTAGTGAAGAAAACTAGAACTGTTTTCTGTATTCAAGGCTAAGATTTTTTTCACTGACTACCTTAAGGATTCATTTTTTTAAATATTTTGAAGATAACATTTTAAATAATTGAATAAGTTTAATAATTTATATTATTAATTATATAATTCAATAATATAATCAAACTAAATAAACTGAAATAATTAAAGTCATGTTTTATCATCAGCACCTTAGTCTATATAGTCAATCACGCCACATTTACAGTGGCTTCAAAAATTCAGCGTAAGCTGGGACAAAGTGAGAGAGTGGCATGGACACATATACACTGCCAAATGTAAAATAGATAGCTAGTGGGAAGCAGCCGCGTAGCACAGGGAGATCAGCTTGGTGCTTTGTGACCACCTAGAGGGGTGGGATAGGGAGGGTGGGAGGGAGGGAGGCGCAAGAGGGAAGAGATATGGGAACATATGTATATGTATAACTGATTCACTTTGTTATAAAGCAGAAGCTAACACACCACTGTAAAGCAATTATGCTCCAATAAAGAATTAAAAAAAAAATTCACCCCCCAAGACAAGTGAATTATTGATCATAGTATTATCTACAGTAAATGTCAAAAAAAAATAACTGGGCAGAAAGCATGCTATCAATAAATGAGATTCAAGAACTAATTTCTGTATAACATTCAGGAATCTTAGAGTATCAGTGTTACAATAGTATTCCTTACACCCATTTTAAAATTTACTAACATTTTGAATGTGCTATCTTTTATAATTTATCAACACTTCCAATATAAATATTTGGTCTCTCCTTTTCGGAAACGCAAAACATTTAGAGTATAGAGCATGTATGTTGTCAGCAATTGTTTCATGGACATTTCAGTAGGATATGGGTTAAAAAGTTAAATCTATATAGCAAGTAATTGCCTGTATAAGTAACTAATAGATTTGACAGTTTCATTTTATTGTTAGGAGAAAATGCTTTCAATAACTATGTCTGGTCTTACCTTCTGGGGAAGAACCTTCTCTGTGGTTCCATAAATATTTCATGAACCAACATAAAGTAATATGCTAATGACAGGCTATTTACCCAGAGAGCAGATGTGCCCTCTGATGTTTTTTCATCTCTAGAATAGATCTGATGTGGGGTCAGTTAAACCATTTTGAATTGTTCTTTTTTTTGCTTCCCTCCCCTCACAGTTTCACCTGAACCTAAAATGGTGAGCGAGAGTCATCATGAGGCCCTGGCAGCCCCGCCAATCACCACTGCTGCGACTGTTCTACCAAATAATGCCACAGAGCCAGCCAGTCCTGGGGAAGGAAAGGAGGATGGCTTTTCTAAGCTGAAGGAAAAGTTTATGAATGAGTTGCATAAAATTCCATGTGAGTATTGTATATTGTTACTTGAGTAAAAATAAATGGTTGAAAATCAACGTACCCATTGGGAGGAAAAGAATTCCTCTTAACCTAAGCGGACATTTGATTTTTTTATTATTGGAATGATAGTATTCCAAAAATAAGATGGAATATTCTTGGAAATGGAATATTCTTCTTAAGGATTTAAATATACTTAATAAATGAAAATCCAATTTATAAAACAAACTATCTTGTGTTTAACGTAGGTGGGCTCTTTTTTTAATCTTCTTCAGTGTCTCTTTCTCCAGAGAATGTTAACGTTTTATGTGTTGTGTATTTTAGATTTGTATTTATGAAATCATTCCATTGTAAAGATTATTCCTAAGCAATAGCTAAAATGTACTTTCCCATTATTACAAGTGTGGTTTTCTTTCACTCATCTGTTACTATTTCAAAAGCTTTTGCACACTTTTTAACATTTTCTTTGTTGTCATTGGGAAAGAAACAATAACCTGGACCTAAGTTTATTTGTGTGGGTATAGCACTAGGTCCAACCAGCGCCATTTAATTTAAATCATAAACTACAGGTTTGTCTTTTTTCTTCAGAGATGAACATTTACTATGCGCTAGACACTTCTCTAGGTTCTGGGGAAGTAAGTTTTGGCCCTCACAAAGCTTTTATTCTAGTGGGGGAAAAGAAATAATCAGTAAGGAGGCAAATGTTTATGGTACATCATGAAATGGTGAATAATATAAGGAAACAGAAGGAGAGTAAGTGGGAAAGGGAAGGGGGTAGAGGGTAAAAGGTTATTATCTTTTAGGATTATCTGAGCTGATTTCCTTTGTAAGGAAACCTGGAGGAAGTAGGGAAGAAAGTTCTAAAGCCTGTGTTATACAAAGGCCCTTAGGCAAGAATCTGTCTGGAATGGCAAGGAGCTCAGTGTGCCTTCGGTAGAATAACACAAGGTAGAGAATGGCAGAAGACAAACCTGAGGCCCTGTTATATGGAGCCTAGTGAATTGTTCCAAGGAAGCTGGGTTTTACTCCGAGTGAAATAAAATGGCTTCGCAACATTCTGAGCAGAGGTATCCCATGATCTGACATAGGTTTTTCTTAAAAATCACTCTTGCTGTTGTGTTGAAAATGTGCTTAGAGGGGCAAGGACAGAAGATAAAGCAGGCTGTTGCAATCATCTAGATGAGAGATTTACCAAAGTTATAAGAGTTATTCTATAAGGACATTGAGAAACTAAATGAAAACTACAGGGAATCAATTTCTTATCCTCCCAGGAATTAACAACTTGTTCATCTGTTTGTCCACAGATGTCCACATTGCAAATCCAAGTGCATCTGAGAGACACTCTTAGCTCAGTTGTCAGTAATTTCCATTCCCAGCATGAAGCTCCATAACCTAGGGAAGATGGAGATGGTCCAATAGAGCGATTCCCTAGGATGGAAAACACAGGCTCTCAGGTTCTCTTCCTTGCTCTGCTGCTGAGCTGATGGACAGATTTGGGTATCTTTTGATATGACTTTGAAGTCATAACTACAGGGCAAAAGCCAAATGCATCTGTCATGGGGGCAAACTCTCACTTGAATATTTTATCGAAATGCTTGCTCTAAAAGAAATGTGTTAGAGGGAAGCAGAGATAGAAAAGGACACCACCAAATCAAACGCGTATTCTGCCTTGTCTTCAACACCATTTCCTTCTCTGGAAGAGTAAACAATATGAGAAGCAATGGCAGTGAGATTTAATGTTCCCCGTGTATCCACACACCCATTCTCTCATCTCCTTTAGGCCTTCACCCAATAGCATCTTCTTAATTAGGACTTCCCCAACCATGCTATTTAAAACTCTAACCCGTTTACCCCACCCAATCTTTGCCAACATTTCCTGTCCTCTCCCTTGCTCTCCCTTGCTTTATTTCTCACTGTATCACTTAGCACCGTCTGAAATGCTATGTATTTTATTATCTGTTGTTCACTTGCTCTGGCTCTCTCCAAAATAATGTAACCTCTATGAGTGCAAGAAGTTGGGTCTGTTCTATGCATAGTTTCATCCCTGGTGATCCTTAATATATACGGGGCACTCAATATCTGTTTGTTGAGTGAATTAATGAATGAATCAATGTTGATTTAACTTATATCCTGAACCACCCACTCTTAGATTTTCAGGCCTTAAGATGCTGAAAATTTAAAGCATATGAAAAAATTTAAACAACAACGTCCTACTGTATGGCATAGGGAACTATATTCAATACCCTGTGATAAACCATAATGGAAAGGAATATGAAAAAGAATGTATAAATATGTATAACTGAATCACTTTGCTGTACAGCAGAAATTAACACAACATTGCAAATCAACTACAATAAATTTTTTAAATTTAGTTTCTAACACCAAAGAAAGCATCATTTCAATGCTTGACTGTGTCATTCACATTGAAAAAACAAGTTGTTTCCATATTTATAGTCATAACTCCATCATTTAGCCTTCTCCACTTAGTGCCAGCTATTACTTTATACTCTCCTCCCTGTGTATCAGCAGGAAAAGAATCAGCTGGGAAAAAATATCTATGCAACTCTCCCTTCTTTTTTTTCTTTCCCTTGGCTAATCTTATTTCTTTCCTTCTTCCCAAGCCACTACCTGTGTTTCTTCCTTGGGCACTGAGAATTAGACCGGGAAATCAGCCTTCCTCCATGGAGATTTGCTTTTGACCAGCAACCTAAAATAATAGAATGCCAGAGGATCTAGGTAACACCTCTAGAAATATTATGTTGCTGGCCTCTCTCCTTGATTTAATGGGAAGAAACAACTGAGATACCTAAAATTTTTAAACAGTTTGGTAAATAAGTTTAGGAAAACTAAATAATAAATACAGCCATGCACGTTTATGATAAATATTGTAACGGCGTATTTTACACTTTCATTTTAATCCATCACAATTTTTACTGCCCGTGTAATTGAAATTTCTACTGGGATTTATACACAGAGAGCAACACTCAACAGAAATGAAACAGATCCCTAAATCAAATTCCTTTAGGAGCATATGTTATATAAAGGTTATCACTTTTGACTTGGCATAATACGGTGATGCTAATGACAGGTAACAAATTAGAATATTAATTGATTTCCGTCTCTGAACTAAATCTTGGCTCTCTGGCAGATGTGTTTTTTTGCAAAATTGATAGCAAACAGCTTTAGTCTGTCACTTGAAATTCCCACTTGTGAAAAGAGAGGTGTCACAGTGGCAAGGAGTGTGCATGTCATTAGTTGGGTAATCTGCAGAGTCCAGCACGGAGCATATTCAAACCAAATTGCCCGATGATATCATCCACAACACCACAGGGGTTTCAAATAAAAAAAGGAAAAGGAAATGGTAAATGCTGAGCATTTTTATCTTTCAATTCGTTCTGCACACTGTTATCTAAATGAAGCAGACAAGGTTTTTCAGAATGTTTCTTTATTTTGCAACTTTGATTTTAATATGACTAGGGCCGTGGTTGGTTTGTAAAGCATGAACTTGTGTCATCCAAATAGCTGGGATTAAGGTTTTGATATTCATGAGCTTCTTGAAGTAAAGTGCAACTTTCCTGAAGCACAGCAGAAAACCAAATAGCCGGAACTTGACTTTGAGTCTAGAATAAGAGCAAGTGGGCTAAGGGTAGTTATGTGATTTGTGCAGAAATACTACTGGATAGACAGTTTAAACAGGGATTAAAAACACAAGCTTTGGTTACAGACTGCATGGGTTCAAATCTTAGCTCTGCTACATCCTAGCTCTGTGACCTTGGGAATTATTTCATCTTTCTGTGCTTCAGTTTCTGCTGGTATAAAATGGGGGTTAAAAATAATATCTCCATCATCGGGTAGTTGGGTAAAGGCATCAATGCATAGGAAGTGCTTAGAGTGTCTGGCACAGAGTAAGCATCCTATAAGTGTTAGCTATTATTAGAGTCTAGTTGTCATTTTTAACAAGTGTATTTCTCTTTCAGAAAAGCCCTCTATTCAGGTCAGACACCCAAATTGAGAAAATCCCAGAAACTTTGCAGCCAAATATTCAAGCATTGCCTTCTTTAAACACGTTCCAAGGATGCCTGTTCTAGGAAAGACAGATTCCTTCTTGGTGTTTCCTCTTCCCATCACGTCTAATTTTCTTTTTTTCCTTTGTAATTTCATTTTCTTACTCCCTCATTCCTTTTAGCCTACAGGTATGCTCAAAAAAGTCCACATATTTGCAAGTGCCTAGTGAAATTCTACGCATCGTAGGTGATTCAGAAATGTCAGTTTCCTTCTTTCATGCTCTAAGATTTTCTTCTTCCTTTACCTCCTCCATCACCCACCATTCTCACTTCCTCCTTCGTATCTACATCAAACTGATTGGAAACCATAACCTAGACCCTGACATCTATTTCTTCAACTTCCATTAACAACTCAGCTTCTTCTGCTCTGATCTGCATTGTCAAGTACTATTAAAAGGGTCACCAGGTACTTCCTTTTGCACAATTATGAGGGTGATTGTCAACCTTCATTTGGTCAGATGTTTCTGTGTCGTCATTATGACCAGCGGTCATCATCTGAAAAATCTTGATTTCCAGGAGTCTACTCTCATTTCCTCCTCTTGCTTCCTTCCCTCCTTATTCTCTTTCATTGACTGGTCCTCCCTTTTCATTATCTTTCCTTCCCTGAAGTGGTAGATGTCATGGTTTCCAGGGTTCCATTTTTAATCCTGTTGCAATCTTATTCTCCATGCTTTCCCTGGACCATCTCGTTCCCCTGGCTATTCAGATAGGAAATCTCACTATTATCCTTGTCTCCCTCATCTATTGCACCTCCAATTCCATACCCGCATTCATTTAAGTCCTGTGAAATCTCCTCCTAAAAAACCTCTCAAAACCAGCCAGCACTTTGCTTTTCTCTCTTCCTGGATTCCCTTACCCAATTAACCCTGACACGTTCTTTTTTTTTTTTTTTTTTTAATCACTCAACCAGTTCAGATGTTACCATTTAGATGAGAAGTTGCCTCATTTCCCAAAGCACAATTGTTTGAGTCATCCTCCAGCCTTCAAAGCTCTTCATTAAAATCTTTGTCTTGGTTACCTTGTTTTCTTTGGTTATACCTGTCTTTCTCACTGAAATGTAAACTCTTCAGAGGCAGGGACAATTTCTTACACACATTCGTATCCCCAATCCCCAATTTGAAAGTATCTGCCACCATGCTAGAAACTGTACTATAGGTATTACCATATTACAAATATTAACATTACACCAAATACTGTGCTTCTTGTGCCATGCTTGGAGAAACTATGATCTGGAAAGCAATAGTTTTCAAACATTTTAGCCAAGGATCCCTTTGTTCAAATAAAATATTATACGGAAACCTATGTACAGGAAGTCAGAGCTGCCTTGGTGAGTAAACGCATCTTCCTCACTCACCCTCCCAAGGTTTATTAGCAGCTACAAAGACACCTGGCTGTATGGAACACAGTTTGAAGGCAGTGGCCTCAACAAGTGGTAGATATATCAGTGTTATCCCTCACAGCAATAACCAGTGAAACTCAACAACCAGTAGTGATATAATTGGTTAAATATGGCATAAGCAAATATTCATCCATGAGGAAAAATGCAGTCTAGTAACTTTGTTTTCCCTCATGGGGCTGCAGAATGAATATAATGCTACTGCCATATGTTAGTGTCAAGAACACAATGTTAGTTCAAGAAGATAATTTCAAGAAACGTAGGAAGAGAACCCTTAGGAACATATAGTAATACATAGCATGTGAAGAACAATAATTATTGTAACGATTGCCAATGTTCATTGAGCACTTAGCATGGGCTGTGCATTCTGTGAAATCAACCTCCATTCTGCCCTGTTAAATCTCTACTAGGTGTGAATAATTATTCTCCCCATTTTACAGATAAGAGAGCTGAAGCCTAGTAAGGCACACATGGTGCAGGTTGTAGGTGCAGGGCTGTGTCAGGAACATTTTTGCAGTTTTTTTGCCTTCACAAAATATCACAAAGACTGCAAATCACCTCCACTGTTGCTTATCTCCACTGACTTGAAACTCTTAGGGCTCTATGTGCCTGTTCAGAGATACTGGTTGGTATTTGATGTTCATCTCTTGTTATTTGTTTTACTAAGTGAATACTTGGAATACAAGTTTAGTACTAATTCAGAGTTTCTCCTCGGCTTGAAAGGCAAGTGTTTATTCACTTTATGCTTCTGCATTTCTTTTATTGGGCTCACTCTAACAGATTGTCATGTGAATCAATAATCCATTACTACCTAAGTACTAAGAGTTAGATTCTGTTGCACTGTATAGATGAACTCCTCAAATACCATCCCCTGACTCAGCTTCTGCTCTCATCTGTTGACTCTGTACTTCTCACACTTCAGAAAAGCACTGGCTAAAATGTTAAGTGAAATTATTCATTGTTAACCTCTACTAAATTGAAATACCTATGAGAAAAAAGCCAATGCTGGTGAGTGTTATTTTCAGAGCAAGTGCTTTGCAATATTGAGTTACTTCATCAGTGCAATGCTGAAGGAATCTACTTGGAACAAGGACACTTAGAGATAAGGGTTGCAGTTCACAGCACAATGTAATGATTCATGCTTACACTCAATAAATGGTTTCGTTTATTTATATCATTTTTCAAGTTTAACTCTGATTCAAAACATAGGAAATGCATACGTGTATATGTAAATACAATGTGAATTCAATGTGTGTGTGTATTGAGTTACCATGAAAAACTTAATCCTAGGGCAGAAAGTCAGTTTGGTTCTTAAAATTTTGAGTTGGCACTGCCCCTTATAGGATATTATGAATATTCGTTGGGCCGTTTGTATTGTGCTGATAAATGAGCATGAGGGGCAGCTACTGGCATTTAGAGGCCCTGGGCCCGGGAACCTACACGTCTTCCAACATGTCAGACAGTTTCGCACAATGAAAAGTTGTTCCGCATCCTGCACAAATTTCACAATCTCCCTGGGATGTGCATACGGAAGGAGCCCCTGTTTATAATTATCTGAACCTAGAATGACTTGACATAAAATGTTAAAGTGTTTTCTGCGTGGCTCTGATATAAACTGAATATTCTAGCTTTTATTCTAATGTTTTCCTAACCTCTGAACTTTCACTTGCTCCTGACTTTTTGCAAATCTTCTGTCTTATTTCATTAATTCCAAACATCCCTTTTAGCAGTTGCAAGCATTTGATTACTTCATCGTGTCTTCTAGTAAAGTTTTGTCTGAAGATTTTTACAGTGAACTGTGAATTATTTCATTACAAATTACTTTATTATTTCTCCTATAGTATAGTTAGCACATTTTATTCATTTGTAAAACTTATGTGCGTATGTTGTATTATCTATTATTTACTCTGAGTAAAAGGATTGTTATAAAATATTCATTATACTACTGATTTTAAAGAGCAAGTGTGTAATCTGACTCTATCAACACCCTATATTCAACGTATAAACCTAACAAAATTATAGGCTACGGATGCTGTATTTCAGGAAGGTTGTTTAAATGTGTCCTTGAATTTTGTTTCCCTCTTGGAAACCTATTATGCAGAAAATTCCCCCAAGAAATTCATGCCTTTAAAATTAATTAGTGTTGTGAGATTTTCTAAGCCTCCAAAGCATGGGTAATACAGAGTAACAGTAAGCACATTAAGCCACCCAGTGAAGTTAAGATCTCAGCGAAGTTTCTAAACCTTATTTAGCTACATCCCATTAGCATTTCAAAGATATTAAGTAAACACACCTAAGAAAAATAAGGGGAGTGAACAATATTTTGGACATATATTAAAAATAGCTCAGGAGGGCTTCCCTGGTGGCGCAGTGGTTGAGAGTCCGCCTGTCGATGCGGGGGACACGGGTTCGTGCCCCGGTCCGGGAAGATCCCACATGCCGCGGAGCGGCTGGGCCCGTGACCCATGGCCGCTGAGCCTGCGCGTCCGGAGCCTGTGCTCCGCAACGGGAGAGACCACAAGGGTGAGAGAGAGGCCCGCGTACCGCAAAAAAAAAAAAAAAAAAGCTCAGGAATCACCTTGCTGAAATACTGTACCAATAGATAAATACATTTAAAACTAATTTTAAACATCTATTTCTCACCACATAGCAGTTGCATGTCAAAATACAGGCTACATTTTCACTCAGGGAAGTCTGACTATAAATGCAAATCTATAAAAAAAAAAAACAGCAAAAGGAAAGAAGCTGAGAGACTGCCGTTTTCTCCTATTCTAATGACTATGTAGATTTTTTATTGCACTGCTGACCTGTCAGGTTTGTGCCAGTTTCTATTAAATTAGATAAAGAATTTAGAAGCGGAAACCAGAGAGAAATTATGCGATGTGCCATTATCTTTTTAGCACTCGTCTTTATTTTTCTTTGTTTTGATTTTCATTTCTGAGAATACTATAATAAAGAGATTTGAACTTGTTTTCTTCTCAGTCCACATGCCTCCTCACTCTGCCTTTTAAGTGAACTTAGATAACTTTGAAATAAAGATTAAGAAGATATTGGCCCAGGGCTTCCCTGGTGGCGCAGTGGTTGAGAGTCCGCCTGCCGATGCAGGGGACATGGGTTCGTGCCCCGGGCCGGGAGGATCCCACATGCCGCGGAGCGGCTGGGCCCGTGAGCCATGGCCGCTGAGCCTGTGCAAGATACTGGCCCATTTAAAAGTTTCCTCACCAAGCAACACTTTCACTGAAACCACTGTCCTGGAGGAATCTCAAAATCACTTCAACCCTCTGCCTTTTTCTCTTTCAAGCTTTTTACATACATACGAGTTTTTTTTAAAGGCAACAGTAAGCTACAAATAATAGAAATATATTTGACTAACAATTATGCCATTTACGGAAAGGAGTGTGTACCTGTCCACAAAAACTTAGAAAAGAGCCAGGATCTCATGGTAATAAACTTTAATTGATAGTTACATGGTTCAATGCCTTGCAAGTAAAATTTTATTGCAATAATTTTTTTTCATAAGGATTTGGATCAGATTCTTTAAAATCAGTAAACTATTGCAGTAGATTAAAAACACTGCTGTTATATAAATATTACCCCCTAAATTCTTCTGTACACTTCAGTAGCCTTAAGTTTTAAGACTTTGACCATAATTCTAAATTAGTCACTCAGAGGCTCTGGCCCAGTATTAGTTATTAACCCGCAGTAGGGGAGCATTGTTTGCTACAGTAAAAGGCCAGAGGGTGAGCTCTGGAGTCGTTCTGCCTTGGTTCAAAGTCCCAATTCTGCCATTACTACTACATGACCTTGGGCAAATCATTTAATCTCTCTGTAAAATGAGGATAATAATAGTACTTACCTCTGGGAAGGTGTGAGCAGTGAAGTATTAATATACATAAAGTGCTTTAAACATTGTCTGGAATATAACATGGGCCATATTCAAAATTCATAAACTCCTAATGCCTATTTATATAGCTCCTACTGTGTGCTAGGCTGTGTATGCCATGCTTAGGAACTAAACTAAAGCACATCATTCTAACTTGTTTCTGGCTTCAATAGCATTACAGGCTCAGAATTTTTCTACCTGAAGGACCTCTAAATTAAACTGTCTTAGCAAGACATCAACAGTATTGTAAGATACGATATGATTTTTGCATACATTCCAGTCTCATCTGCAATTATTCACCCTCACACAGTTGGTTCTGTCAATACAGACACTCTTAGAGTTACTGAATTTATTATGCACATTGTCCCATGCTTCCAGGTCTTTGCACAGACTCTCTCCTCTGCCTGAAATTGCTTGCTGGCCGCTGCTTGTCTAGCTGGACTACTTTTAGTTATGCCTACGGGCTCAACTCTTTTTTAAAGGTCTTCCTGTCCTCATGCTACCAATCCCGTAATCTAATATTCATCAGCAATTCTCCCTCTGTAATAAGTCTGTGCTTTACATATGTTCATAATTTTTACTTTCTATTTTACTTTTGTGTTTTCTCTCTTAATATGAACCAGTCTGCGTGAGATCAGAACACTGTCTTTTCATCTTTGTGTCTCCAACCTCAGCACAAAACTTGGCTCATAGTAGGCAGAATTATTATTCTCCTTTAGCTCAAAAGATCCTACATAACTATATTAACAAGAAAAGGACTTCCAATCATAGATACAGAGGACAGATTGGCAGAAGCCAGAGGCAGGCGGTGGGGTGGGGAAAATGGGTGAAGGGGGTCAAAAGGTACAAACTTCCAGTTATAAAATCAATCAGTCATGATGGACAGATGGGGAAGTAAGTTACAGCATGGTGACTCTAGTTAGTAACACTGCATTGTATATTTGAAAGTTGCTAAGAGAGGAGATCTTAAAAGTTCTCATCACAAGACAAAAACATTTCTAACTGTGTAGTGATGGATGTTAACTAGACTTATTGGGGTGATCATTTCACAACGTATACAAGTATTGAATCATTATGTTGTACACCTGAAACTAATATAATGTTATATGTCAATTATATATCTATTTTAAAAAGTGCTTCCAAATGGGTATCACTGGAAAGGGGTAATAATAATAATCAAGGGTGAAATTCAACATTATGCTGGACTAAAGATGGGCCACCCTCCAGATCCCTTTTGCTTTCCCCTCAACCACTCAGCCCTTCACAATCATCTTTTCTCACCTTTGATTTTTCTCTCCCTTTGCTCAGCCTTTGCCATCTGCTGTTTTGTTTTCTTTCCTCCTTGCCTGTGTTGTATCAAAATGTTAGGAACTGTTTGATTCTCTTTGGCCTGGTGGCAGCCCAGTCTGATTCATCACTGAGATACAAACCGCCACCCAATCGGTCCTGAGTACACAGCTCTCCCCACAAGTATTTTTATTCAAGTGGAGACCTGGGACTTAATACCAGTTTCATGTTTTAGTTTTTAAAATAGTGCACGGTCCTGCAATGCCCAGGAAACAAGATGAGCTCATTTCTCTCAACGATTGCTGAACCACGCAGCCCGGTTTCCTGTGCATTCACCGAGAGAGTTCAAAGGGATCGCTAAGTGTTGTGTTACGGCAGCTTTTACCACACTGGGTACTTTTGTGAGGTTTTCTCTGCTGAGTAGCTGTTCATAGGAAACTTGTATGAGTCTCCCTGTTTCACTTATCAGCCACACAAAGCACAGCCCTTCGGTCTTTGGGGGACTGTTGCTGCCGATGAGGCCACAACGGTGGATATCATTTGAAGTCGTGCTTCAGAATGGCCTTGCCAGCCATCTTCTGCCCACACTAACTGGAACTGTTCCATGTCACCTCACCTTTCCACGGCTGCTGTCATCCATCCACCTGTCTTTTCCATACCTGTTAATGTGGCTCTGATGTGATTTACCTGGCTGTCTTTCAAGTCCTCATCAGTAGAGACTCTGTTTTGCTACTTTGCCTTCCGTAGCCTTCACCTCTAACAGCAACGCTACTGATGTGAAAGCCCAGGAACTCTCGTAAGAGTTCGAGTTTGATGATCTTTCTAAAAGTTGAGCACCACGTGATTTCACCAGCGCCTCAATTACTGGAAAACGGATCATTTCCCGAAGTCAGTTCTGCTGCTTTTATCCTCCAAGGGAGCTCGATGCACCTTTGCTTCTATCTGGATTCCCTGATTTGGCCATTCATTCAGCCAGGGACAGTGGACCTGTCTGTACAGACACCCAGTGCCATGTGCCTCAGACACCCAGTGCCATGTACCTTACCCTTCCTGATACTCTCTTCTCCCTTGGTTCCTGACACTTTAATCGTCTTTCGTTTTGAGTGTTCTTTTTCTCTTTGCCTCCTTCAATCACTGATAGGTACTTTCCAAGGATCTGCCTTTGGCATTCATCTACCGCTATGATTTCTTCATAATTTCAGGACTTTCAGTATTCTCTTTATGTAAATCATACTTCTAAACTCAATCCCCAGTCTTGATGTCTTTACTGAGCTCTCCCCTTTTGTTCAATTAACCTTACTAAGGAATGATTTACATACAATAAGATGCACCCACTGCAAATGTACAGCTCTGTGCATTTTGACAAGTATATGAAATGTAATCACCCCTCAAAAAAATGCCTCTAGTCCCTTTCCAGAAATTCCTGCCCTGGTTCTAGGTGATAACTGATCTGCTTTCTGTCACTATAAATTATTTTTGACGGTTCAAGCATTTCATGAAAATGGAACTACGCACTGTGTAGTCTTTTGCATCTGGCCTCTTTCACTGAGCCTGGTGTTTTTGAGATTCATCCATGTTCTTTTATATACCAGTAATTCATTTCATTTTATTGCTCAGTATTCCGTTGCATAGATATCCACAATTTGCTTATCTATTAACGAGAGTTTAGGTTGTTTTCAGTTTGGAACTCATAAGATAAAGCTGCTGTAAATATTCGTGTGCAAGTCTTTGAGTTGACATGTCTATGTTTTCCCTTGGGGAGCACCTCGGTGTGGAACTGCTGAGTAGTAGCGTAGAATTTATTTTTCTTTATGTAAAAAAAAAAAAATTGTCAAACTTTTCCTAAAATGACTGTGGTATTTACATCAGTGATGTATGAGAGTTCTAATTGCCCTGTGCCCTTGTCAACACTTGGCATTGTTGGTCTTTTAAATTTTAGCCATTGTATTACAGGTATCGAGTATATCACTATAATTTTAATGTGCACTTCCATGGTAACTCAAAATAGATTATAGATCTAAACATAAATATTAAAATAGTAAAACTTCTAGAAAACATAGCAGATAATTCAATGGTCTTGATACAGGCGAAATTCTTCTTTTTTCCCAGCTTTAGTGAAATATAATCAATAATATAACATTGTATAAATTTAAACTGTACAATGTGTTGATTTTATACGAAATGATTACCACCATAGCATTAGCTAATACTTCAATCTCATCATAATTACCATTTCTTTTGGGGCTGAGAACATTCAAGATCTACTTTTAGCAAGTTTCAAGTAGATAATACAGTATTATTAGCTATAATCACCATGCTGTACATTAGATCCTCAGAACTTGTTTGTCTTATAATTGGAAGTTTGTACCCTTTGGCCAATAACTCCCCATTTCTCCTACCCAGCAATAGTCTGCCTAAAAGGACATCAAAACCATTAACAATAAAAGAAAAAGTTGACAAATTAAACTTCTTCAAAAGTAAAGACTGCTTTTTTGAAATGCAGCACTAAGAAAATAAGGCAGGGGGCTTCCCTGGTGGCGCAGTGGTTAAGAATCCACCTGCCAATGTAGGGGACACAGGTTTGAGCCCTGGGCTGGGAAGATCCCACATGCCGTGGAACAACTAAGCCCGTGCACCACAACTACTGAGCCTGCGCTCTAGAGCCCGCGAGCCACAACTACTGAAACCCGCACGCCTAGAGCCTGTGCTCTGCAACAAGAGAAGCCACCGCAATGAGAAGCCCGCGCACCACAACAAAGAGTAGCCCCCACTCACCGCAACTAGAGAAAGCCCACGTGCAGGAACAAAGACCCAGCACAGCCATAAATTTATTTTTTTTTAAGAAAATAAAAAGGCAAATCATAGACTGAGAGCTCTAGAGTATCTGCAATACATAGATTTGACAAAGATGCTGTTTCTGGAATATATTTTTTTAAAAAACTCTTACAAACCAATACAACAATGAGCAAAGATTTGAACAGATATTCAGTCAAAGAAGATATACATGACCAATAAACTCATGTAAGGATCAATTGCACGATCATTTACATTCAACATTTTTAGTCATTAGGGAAATGCAAATTAAAACTACAATGAATTTCATTTTTAAAGCTCTCTTTAAGATCCATTCATCTGTATATGCCATTTGCATATTTTACTAAATTGAAATTTAGTATATCCCAACTAAACTCACCTCCTTTTCCCCCCCAAAAAAATACACACACACCTCTACCCTGAAGCTCAAAACCCTAGCATCATCTTTGATTCTTCCCACTTTTTGTTCCCATTGTCCAACCAGGTAACAAGTTCTACTGCCTCAATCTCTGCCTTCTCTCCTCTCTATTCTCACTGCCGCTTCTCTATTTGGGCCGTCCATCTGTATTACAGTTATTAGGACCTCTTAAGAGATTTTCCCATAATTATCTTCCCCTGTTGGCCAATCCACTGTACATAAATCTTCCAGTTGTTTCTTCCTAGAGCACAGCTCTGAACACACCAGTCCCTTGCTCAGAAACCTTTAGTACTTTCCCCCTTAGCTGATTTTTGAACTCCTTTATTTGCCCTCCAAGACCCTCTGTAGTCTAGCCCCAACCTACTTTTCCAACTTCATTCCAACTTCTTTGAACTGAACTATTCACTGTTCCCCAGAGACATGCCTCCATTTCCTGCCTTTGTACCTCAGTCCATGGTGTTCCTACATCTGAAATGCCATTACCCCCATCTCTGCATATCCAAGCCTTCCTAACCTAAATGATAAGGCTCAATTCAAATGCCAGCTCTTCCGTCTTGCTCCTCCTGAATAACCATTTTACTCTTTCAATATACTTATCTTCTACCATGTAGTATTATGCCCATATCTTATCTTCCTTACTAGATTTTAAGTTCTTAGAAGATAGCCTCAGACTTTGACCCCTTTTTTCATATTTTAGACTACGTGCTATGTGCCTTACAAAGGATAGGCAGTCAATAAATGTGTATGGCGTGGATGTATTGCTTGGTTGTAGAATACAAAATAAATTATCATTCCTGTAATCTAGTAGGAGAGATAAGATATGCATAGAGACAGTAACAGTGTAAGACAGTAGAAATGTGTAGAGGAGTCATCAAAGATGAGCCTGGAAATGTAATTTGGAATTAGGTTAGAGAGGGCCATCAATATCAGGCTAAAGAGTTTAGACTTTATTAAATCGTTAAAGAGGAGCCAGGAACCATTCAAGATATTTCAACATGGAAGTAACATAATCATTGTTTTGTTTTAGGAACATCAATCTGACAGCAGTGTGTGGGCAGGAGAGATTACAAGGGGAGAGCCTGGAGAGACGGACCAGGCAGGAAGGAGGCAAACTGAAGGAACAGTAGAGATAATGAAAGTATAAATTGATGTGGAAAGGAAGGCACAGATGTTCAGACTCTGTGAACATGCAGTTGACAGACACTGCAACTGGATCTGAGGGTGTGTAGGAAAAAAAGAAAAAATATAATTCCAGAGTATCTGGGTTATCGTTCCCCAGTGATGCCCTGTAGGGAATGGGGAAAGCAAGGGAGAGTTCAGCATTGGAAATTGAGGTTTGGGGAGTTGACCACATATAAATTTAGGTTGTGAAAGTGGATAGTTGACATAAGTAAGAATGTGTGGCATGGGGGTGGGGGGAGTCCATGATAAATTCTTAAAATATAAAACTCATGGATGAGTAGTGAAATTGATGGGATAAATGAGCTGTCAGAGAGCAGTGGGTAAAGCAGAAATGCAGAGTGTCATAGAAGCTAAGTAAAAATTTTCTGAGAAACAGTAGCCAATCTGGTTCAAAAGAAATGTATTGAATGTACTGCTTGAAATTTGGAAAAACAAAAATGACTAAAGCATGCAATCTACCCTTACCATGTTTTCAATATAGTGGGGGAGAGGGAGCAGATACCATCGCCATCATCATTACCAGTATTTTTCAGTGATTAATACAGGACCTCACCTATGTATTAAATTATTATTTGACCAGTTATTCCTCGTAACAACCTTGTTGGGTATGTATTTATGATTTTAATTTTATAAAGGAGTAAAGCACCTCAAAGATATTAAACAAAATGTACTCTGGTACAGGGCATAATGAAATAAGTATTAAAGAAGGGTGCAAGTAAGCAAAGCACAAAGGAAGGAGAAATGGTATAGGAGCAACAGAAGGAGTTAGTTAAGAAAGAGGTGCCTTTTGAATTAGGCCTTGAAAGAGAGGATTTATACAAGCAAAGAACCGGACAGAAAGCCATTTCATACTGAACAACATGAGTCGTGAGTGCCATCACAGAGTTTGATGGTTAACAGTTTGGTTTGGTGTGACTGAATTGTAGGACACATTGAAATGACGTTAATGCAAATCGTGTGACTCCATTTTTTTAGAATATTTAATGCTTGGCTAAACAGGTCATACTTTATCCTGCAAACCATAAACCTTTATGAGATTTTAAAAAATAGAGTGTAGGTCCAACTAATTTTTTTTTCTTTCTTGATGATCAGAAGAAATAATAACAGGTATAAACATCCAGGCATGGCAAATGCTGCAAATAGATCATGGAAGCTTATGCTTGAGAAAAGGTCAGTGGATGTAGAGCTCTTTGTTGACCTTGGAAAGCCTCGTTTCATTAGACAGCTGGCATCAGACGCTGGCTTGCAGGGTGTGAGGTGAGGAGTTAAGAAGTGAGAAAGTGGAGTGAGAAAGTGAAAGTGGTGAGTGTGAACTGTTCTCTCCCGTGATGGGACCAACAGAATGATGGCTCGTGCACTTAGCAGGATGAAGGGGAACTGAGTAAGTGTTGAGGCAGGGAGTAGAATGAGATGAAATGACAGAGACTGTCATTACCATAGGCAAAGTGAACTCTTTCCTGGCTCATTCTGAACGCCACCACATATCCACACCCCATCACACATCTCTCCTAATTTTTTTGCAACAGAAGTTACTTGTAAACCTGGGACAGAAAAGTTGGTGACAGTCCACTGAGAGCTTCAGTGTTAGAAACTCTTCCCAATACATTCAAATGACTAATTCACTGGGATTATAAAGTGTTGCTGAGACGACAGACCAATATGTTTGCACTATTTTTCCTACTTCATTGATCAGAGTCTCCCTTCCACTGTTCTTTCCATAAACCTCATGCTACGGCACTTGCCAATTTTGTTCTTATGTGAGAGCTATTTGTTTTATTCTTCCAGGTTAGTCTAAAATTTTTTTTTGGTGGGGGGAGGCAGAAATGGACATTCTCATATATATTGCTCCTGTAGATACTAAATACTTACTTATTGAATTAATTTTGGAGTCTGTTTCACTATTATAAATACATGCAAAAAATTGGTTTGCAGAGAGATATATTAGTTTCCTACTGCTGCATGAAAGCTTACAACAAACTCAGTAGCTAAAAACAATACACATTTATTATCCTACAGTTTACATGGGTCAAGAATGCAGGCACAGTTTAACTGAATCCTCTATTCAGGGTCTCACGAGATCGCAATCTATGTGTCACCTGGACTCCGGAAGAGCGACTCAGGCCCCTCTTCCAAGCTCCTTCAGGTTTTTGGCAAGAATCCATTTCTTGCAGTTGTAGGACTGAGACTCTCAGTTCCTAGAGGCTGTCTGCTTCTTCGAGGCAAGTGGAAGAACATCTCTCTCACCTCAGGAAGGGTCTAGTCTCTCTTGAAGGGCTTTCAACTGACTAAGTCAAATGCACTCAGGAAAATCTTGCTTTTGATTAATTCAAAATCAACTGACTTAGGACTTTCATTGCACTGGCAAAATCCCTTCACCCTTGCCATATAAAGTAACTTCATATCACAGGTCTTGCTCACAGTCAAGAAGAGGGAATTCTACAGGCTGTGTAAGTAAGGAGTGCTAAGAGGAATTTGGGACGTCTTGGGAGCCATCTCAGAATTCTGCCCGCACAGATATGGAAGGGGAAACAGAGCATTAGGAGAGAGCAAAATAATTTTTCTTTAATGAAAAAGCAATAGATATTTCCTTTTCTGTAGTATCTATTTGTACTATATACATTTTTTTTTTTTTACAAAATTAAGAGGATTTGAACTGGAAAGCATCATTCATTCTCATTTTGTCCATTTCTTCTTTGGTGGCGGCGGGGGGGGGCAGATTCCATTATGACCACTAATATAGTATATTTTAACAGGGTTAGCAGCAGCAGAGTTAAAGTGCTGAGATGTTTCAGTGCAGATTCTTTGGTATCTGAGCAATGTTAAAGGGAGTGCGAAAGCTAAAGCAGTTTGCTGTTCAGAACTCTCAGTCTAGCAAATTTTTCAAAGGTTATATTTTGCTAATGACAATGAGTTCACATCAACGGGTTTCATAATGTCTATGAAATGAAAGATAGGGAGAATTAGTAACCAAGGTCATTCAACCACTAAGTAGCAACAGAGGATTCAAACCTAAGCCTGGCTTTTAACTTGAGCCCAATCCAAATCCATCCAGGTTCTTAACTCTTGCAAGATACTCTCTCCTCCCAAAACACTCATAATAAGACCTTGTGTTGTACGTAATAAGTAACTCGTATATGAGGGTGCTCATATAGATCCTCCCAAAATTCATATGCTGACACCTAATTCCAATGTGGTGGTATGTGTAGGTGGTCCTTTAGGAGGTAATTAGGCCATGAGGGTGGAGCCTTCGTGAATAAGATTAGTGCCCTTATAAAAGAGATCCCAGAGATCTCCCTTGCTCTTTCTGCCATGTGAGGATACAGTGAAAAGGCAGCTGTTTATAAACCAGGAAGTGGGCTCTCACCACACACACAGAATCTGCTGGTGCCCTGATCTTGCGTCCAGAACTGTGACAAATTTCTGTTGTTTACTAATTACCTAGTCTATGATATTTTTGTATGGCAACCTGAATGCACTAAGACAGGCTATTTGCCACTTTTCCCCTTGTCTCCAAAATTTGAAGACAATCAGTTTCCCATTTCTTCATTTTTCCATGACATTTTTTTCTTTTAAGCTTGTTAAATGGAATTTCGTAAATTACTCAAGTATAACCACATGCTTGCTCACATTTCAGTATCAAGCACAACATCAGGCAGTGGGCATTTTTTTCACACTGATGCAACTGTTCTGGTAAATTAAGAAACTTGTTAAATCCTTCTTGTGTCTCTATTCATTAAAAATATTCTAAAACAAAATCAGTGCAGCAAGAATGCATTGGAGGACCTTACTCAGGAGCAAGGATTGCACATATTGGAGAGGCAGTGCAGAAAATTTTATCCCTCTTCCCCATTTCCAAACTCAGCGATCGCTTTGTGAGCGCCAAGCAGGAGGTCTCTGAAGTTAAGCCCATCCCAGAATGGCATGCGTTGTTGCTTCTAATGATTGACTTTACTTGAAGTATTAATTATCAAAAGTCTACTCTCTAAAAGCGCTATGTATCCTTATCTCAGAAAGGGAAAGCAAAGTTAACAGGGCCATCAAGGAGTGGGAGGAAAGGCAATTTTACAGATTTAGTTAGCATGGAAAAGGAAGAGGGGAGGGGAAGAAAATGGGGGCAGGGAGTAAAGTTACACCTAATAAAGCTTAAGAATCTAGTATAGCTTTTATGATGTAAAAGCATGATGCTATATCATGCTCTGTCATAAAGTAAAAAGAATTAGTTATCCATTTAGCCAGTTTCACCGTGGCCTCTACTACCACATTTTCAAATGTGGTAGAACAATTGATCAATTCATTTCAACTCCATTCTCTGCAATTTGAAGTACTGCAGTGAAGGCTTTCCTACTGATAATTACCAGTGTTCTCTGCTCTTTTCCAGGCCTAAAATTAAGGTGCCTTTGTTAATACCTTCATCACTATCATTGGCTTTGCACATTGCTACCCCCTTATTATTTTTACAATTTGCTAAAGCTTTTTTTTGTTTGGTAACCTTGATCCTCAAGAACTTTCTGCCTGATTTCCTTTACACAGTCCTTTAGCAATTTTTTCTCTCTTCATAGAATTTCTCATTTCCTATATACTAATGCAGAAAACACTAATATTTGATCATAAAACTAAAGGGATCTATACTAACCTTTCCCCCCAAGTTTTCACATATTTCACTCTAATTCTTCTTGGGCTTCTAATTTTACTTTGAAAAGATTTTTTTCTAAACTGAGATTTCTCTCTTTAGTTTCCTTTCTTACGTGGCAAAAATGGAAAAGCACTTTAAAAGTTATTCTAAAACTTAGTCTGTGGAGTAGGTGGCAGTCTTAGCAAGGAAATGTAATTCCTGGAAATTGTTTCCAGTGAGTGATAGCTGTTGTAACTGCGAAATCTAGTGTAAGCAATGAGTTTTTTCACCAAAGGAATGACTCAAACTGTTATATCTCTGTGTAGAAGCCATGCTTTAAAAAAATACCACCTTCTCGTTACTTGGAAACTCAAATATAAATAAATAACCTTTAACCTTCCTTTGATTTCTTAAGTAGAACTTTATATTTCTGTGCAGAGTTTTATAAGAGGTAATGTTTATGGGAAGAAAAATATAGCTGCAAAAAAACTGTAGTAAAAAAAAAGAAAATAATTATGAAAATGATAACAAGCTTTTGCAATTTTGGTAATTCCTACCAAGATTAAGACAAACTTTTCTGAGGAATAATTCAGGAGGAAACCTCGAACTAGTCTCTAGTTTCACTAAAAATGGTATTTTATAGAAACTGTGCAGAAACTTAGTAGACTACAGATGCTGGAGACCAGAAGACATATTTACTGGTCAATCCCAAAAGATAAGGATCCTGTTGAGAGTAGTGGGTACAAGAGATGTTTTAGAAGCTGGCAGTTGTTTTAAGCATGGAAATTAAAGGTGCAATGAAAATCAAAGATGATTAAAACTTTAGGCCTAGGGAGAGTTGAGAGAATGGGGGAGCAATGATTAAAAACTGGAAATTTTGAGCATGTATTCCAGAATGGGAAATGGAAATGAGACCATAAAAAAGAATAGAGCCCAGTCATCGATGGCCTTGAATTCCAAGCGTCACTGGGGACCACTGAAGTATTTTGAGCAGAGAAGTAACCTGGCCAGAGCTTATGCCATTTCCTCTAGGCTTCTGTTTTGGAATGAACTGGGGAAGGGAGAGGCTGAAGAATGGGAATCAATTAAGAGGTGAGCCAAGTATTCTAGGCAGGAGGTAATAAGAGCCTGACTTGACTAGTAGAAATAGAAATTCAAAGAAGGAAATACATGTAAAATGTATTATCCCCTTTTCCAATCTGGTACTTATTTTTGCCCCCATTCTCTGGTTCATGTTGGCGGTCACTCCCTCATCAGTTCTAAATGTGTGAATTCTGCACAGCCTTCATGATACCATCATAATGAGGCCATTCCAATTCTTCTATACTTTCTTCTATTATTTCTCTGAATTTATTTTTTTACCTTTGTCTCTGAAGCAATTATTATTAATTCTATCTTTTATCATAGTCACCCCTGTTGACCTCTTATCTCAACTATCGTGAGTTCCTAGAAGACTGAGATGATGCTTTAGTTTCGGTCTATCACCCTTATCCAGCCCAGTGGCTAGAAAGTCAGGGTTCAGTATAAGGGTGACAGTATTTGCTGGGGGTGTTACGTGGATAAAGTGCAGAACTAGCAATATACACATGCTGGAAAGTCAAAGAATAACAGCAAGAGTTTCAAAGGAGGGATTTTTTTTAATTTAAAAATTTTAAATCTGTCCCTAATTCCAAGTGTCATTAGAGATAAGGCAAAGTGAAAATAATTGAATATAGTGATTATTTATCACCTGTGAACTTCCAGAGTATTGTTTTTATAGAGAAGATACTAAGACTTCAGAAAAGGTGTTCCAAAGTCAAGGGCTATCAGGCCTCTTCGCATAGCTATAAACCAAATGCATTCTCATTTCTTCCATTTACCAGTACTTCTGGTTCACTGTTGTTAAAAAGATATCAGAAGTTGCAAAATAGCAACTTATGAGGTGCAACTTATGGAGTAGAAATGCTTTTCACATAGATAGCCTTTACAGTGTTGTCTTTGAACATTCTTGGCATAAACAGAACATACTACTGCTGAGATATATAGGCTATAATGAAACATAGCACAAAGTCAAGGACTCACAACTCTTTGCTATGAGAGAAACAATTTACGAGGCATTATTAGGACAGTGGGGTTATTACCATCTCACTAGCAAATGGAAAAAATTAGATCATATATTCCCTTCACACATGGCAGATTGTTTTGCCACCACCTACACGTTGGCAGTTGATCACTCAGTACTGAATGAGTGCCTGGTGTGTGCTCAGTGACCTTCAAGAATGCACAGCAATGGCAGTGGGGGGAGAGTCACAGCACAACAGATGCTTAGCGCACACAGACATAGATACTCAAAAGGCTCACAGTCATACAAGGAAAAAAACACACATTCAAAGAGTTGGAGAACACTTTCCAGGGCGGGGGATCAAAAAAAAGCATAGGAAACTATAGTTAAGAGCATGAATTTGCACTGAAAGGGCACACAATAGAAAAGTACTAAGAACCATCTTGTAGGATGAAAATATTCCTCTTGAGAAAGTACATTTTGAGTTGGGATTTCAGAAAATGAAGGTCAATAAAGATCGTATTGGTTCAAAAGAAAATAGCAAAAAGTAGTCAGACTGGTTGAATCCATTTTTTAAAGTTCACTGGGGCTAAACCAAGCCCATTTGACCCAGTTAGTATCACAGGACAATTTAATCCCATTCAGGATGCCCCTCGTTGTAGCAAGTGAGTTAGTCACATGAAAAGGATGGTGCAAGACTAATGACATTTCTGTGAAAATACTCAAAGTAAATTCTCCATTGATGGAGAATAGCATTTTTAATAATGAGAGGAGTGAGATGGATGGAGAGTACAGCAAGATTAGATTTCTTAAAAAGTATGTTATGAAGAAACAGGGACTCAGTAGAGGGAGAAATTGGATTGGGCAGTTGATGGAGAACCTCCATTGCACCTGACATTCTTAAAAGGGGAAAACATACATACTGGGAAAATAAAAATTATTTGAAGAAGAACGTGTAAGCCAGAGACTTCTCTCGTCTTCTTGCTTAGAAATCATCATAGCAATTCGGGTATGAAATATCAAAGGCATGGAGAAGAATGGTGTTTGTAAAAATGAAGAAGTCTGGAGTCTCAAAAATGCCAAAATGGCTGGCAAAAAAAAGATAGAGAAGGCAAAACTAACCCAAGAATAAAACTAGAAGAATGATGAAGTGATGATATGTTTAGCAAAATGCAAAAACTTGAACAGCAGCTCAGGTTGGGTACAGACAGGCAAGACAGGCTTGGTTCTGGAACATTTCTGGTTTCAGATATTGCTGAAACAAAACACCTTTGGGTCAGAAGTTGAAGTCAGCTGGAGACCCCTGACATATAGGAAATCATAGTTGAGAGTTAGCCTCAAAAACAAGGTAGTTAATGGGATCAAATCTAACATAAAAATGATTGTACAAAAAAAAATCTGTGAATCTAGCAAGAATTCATGAAATCAATTAATTCCGTTTTCAGAGGTAGAAGATCCCTGACAGAAAAAACTGATTTCATTTTATGTATATATTTTTTGTATTGTCCGTCTCTCAAGCATGTTCCCTGGAGCTATGTGACTTTTCCAGGCTCACAGGTGTTGAAGGGTGACAGCTATGCAACTTATCCCCTATTTTCCTCCTGTTTTCCCAAAAGTCTTCCATCCAAAGAGTTGGAAGTGTAGATGGTGAGAAGACAAAGCCATCTAGAGGAGACAGATCCTAGGGGACATATGCAAGTATAATGAGGGACTTGGTGCTTAATCAGATAGATGGAAAAAGATCAAAGGTCAATTATTTAGGCAAACGCCCAGCAAAACACTAAGCAAAGCTAAGTGGTAAGTATTTCCAGGAAGGAGGAGGTGTTAGCAAGAGCGGAACCAGAGGGATGATCTCACTCTTCTGGATGGATCAACAAGAGATTAGGTCCCCAACCCTGGAAAAACTGGAGTTTAAGACTTTTCATCACAACAGCAGTTTAGAAGAATAAAACCCCATTACAGAAATTGAACTAGAATGTTAAATATTAAGGTTTTGAAGGCCAGACTCTGGAAGTGGATCTCCAAATCAGAATAAGGCTAATAGATAGCTGGAATTCCTTAAAGCCCCCAAACAAGAAACCGGTGAAGGTCTAGACCGTCTAATAGTAAAAATAGTTCCCATTAATTTAGTAATTATTAAGTGCTTTACCTGAATCACCTTATTTAATCCTTATACAATCCTACAGTATAGGTATTATTATTTCCATTTTAGAAAGACTAACTTGCTTAAAATTATGCAGCTAGTATGTAGCCAGGAGGATACAAAATCCGTAAGTGTGTGACAAAAAGAGACTCCTGCCTGGGTAAAAGGAGGATTCAGAACAAGAATGAACTTGTTATAACAACACTCCTCCTAGAAGTCCTTCCAAGAAAGAAAAGGCCATTGCTGAGTATGTCTGCCTTCCAGGATAAGTTACCTCCCAGTATGAGAGCTCTTAGCTCCTGTTCTCACAAACCCTTATCAATTAATAAAATCCCAGTATGTAAACATAGTCCTACTACTGCCATCAAGGACTCCTCTGGAATACTCAAGGTGAAGTCCTCTTATGTATCAACTCCCTTGAGTCATTTAAAATATTTTAAATTTGAGAGCAATTCTCATGCACAACTGTGATATATCTCTGGAGATGTCTATACTGCTGCAGTATATATAGCTTCTAATAAAAAATTTATGAATGAAATGTACAAGTCAGTGACTTAGAGTAATACAATTTGGGTCATTCCATCATAATAGTCCAAAACTAGAAGAGTCTTCACACAATGAATTGGGTGATCAGCATTCTTTTGGTGAAACCC
Organism: Delphinapterus leucas; assembly: GCF_059928025.1. Taxonomy (NCBI): domain Eukaryota; kingdom Metazoa; phylum Chordata; class Mammalia; order Artiodactyla; family Monodontidae; genus Delphinapterus; species Delphinapterus leucas. The sequence goes on from NC_143139.1 coordinate 63,501,273, forward strand.
AACGCTCATTTGTGTACATGATGAGTGATGTTTTTGGTTCTTGGAACTAACAAATACCCACCTACCCTGGCTCCCACATAACTGTGTCCTCAAGCTCAAATGATGTCATCAGAACTCAGTTTCTCTCTTTTCAACCTTTAGCATGGATTTCTTCAATTTTTACTTCCCTCCTAGGACGGCACTGTCCACATGGCAGCTGCCCAGCAGCTCACGGCTAACATTCAGCCAGTGTAGCAACGCTCAGTATAGGTGACTTTTTCACTCATTCAACAAATATCAATACATGTTGAGTGCTTACTATGTACCAGCATTGCTCTAAATGTAGAGATATGTCAGTGAAGAAGAGAGAAAAATCTTTGCCCTTGTGTTATCTTTTCTAGATCTACTATTTGTAAGAATAGTTCCAGGCATAACTACTTCAACATCATGTGTCCATCCATGCCGCAATCATTATGCTCTGGGGGAATGGAATGTTCTCGTTCACCAGACCTACGACTTAAACCCGTGCTTAAAGAAGGGAAGACAGGATCGGTAACATTCAAATCACCTTAAGACTAAAAAAGAAGAATTGGGGTGCTTTTACCAAACAACAAATGTAAACCTAGGAGGAAATTTTTTCAATTAAAACTCCAAAATCCAAATTCAGGGAGTTTAGATGAAGAAATCTCCCCTGAAAACAAGTAGAACTTGCTCAGATAAAGTTTTTGAGTCAAATTAAGCTTCCAGAATCATCCAGTCTAGACGCCTCCTTGTTTAGTCCATGAGCACTGAGAGGAAAATAGTCTTCCAATGAAGAGTACATGGGGTAGAGTCGCACTTCCAAGGATAATAGCTATCTTCAGTCATTGTCTGAAGTTTTATTTATATAGAGAATTTCAACATCCACCCAGTGAATAGCTATGGGCTATGGGTCCTTCCGTCTTGCCACAGATGGTGGAAGTTATGTTCAATTTTGTCTCACCCCAGGTGAGGAGAGCTCAAGCTATTAGTGATTGAGACCTCAGGCTTCATAATTTATAAAATTTATTTTGCTCTTCTGTGTCATGGAAGAAAAACTGCCCCCTGTGCTTTGGGAAAATTGATTCAAAATTTGATTGTCTAATATACTGACTCCAGATAACTGGATAGTAACTGATAAGATAGAACTTCATTAGGAAATACTTATTTTTTCCAACAATAGTGTAATGGTAGTTGTACTTGTTTATTTTTTCTTAACATGCTAGATGATAGGCAGATAATAGGGGGGTGTGTGTATTGAAAAGCAAAGTTATTAGACATTTATGACATGGTTAAGAATGTTGATTTTTGCAGCTGAACTGCCTAAGTTAACATCATGACGCCGCCAACATTAAGCTACTAAATGATCTTGAGCAAGAATCTTCTCTGAAACGGTTTTTCAGAGTATGAGAGTAATAGCACATTATAAGATTGCCGTACATATTAAAGGTATTAACAGACATCAAAACTCGGCACGACAGCTCTTATATAGTTAACATTCAGTAATTTTAGTCATCATTATCCTCGTCATACTCAGGATGATTTTTCCTGCAAGTAACAGGATTCTCATCTTAAGCTGATATAGGTATCGTCAGTACTGACTGTCCTCCTTAGGGGCACTGGTATAGTTGCACTTCCTCACCTTATTGTAGGTGAAGCTGTGTCACTAGTTCTGGGAGGTTAGGTTGTGGGTGAAAGTCACGTGTGCCTCTTCTGGGCTAGAACATTTGATTCAGATGTGAGAACATCCAAAACTCTTCCTTCTGGAACCCAAACCAGCAATTTTGGAGATGTACTTGCTTCATGAACCCACATCTTCGAGTGACCACAATAAAGCCCCTGCTGACGCACAGAGGCCTCTAGCATGAACGAGAAATAAGCCTTTGTTGTTTTAAGTCCCTGAGGTTTGGACTGTTTGTTACTGCTGCATAATCAAACATATCTTGACTGATGCAAGCAACTTACACAATGAAGCATTTAAGTGTCTCATATGAAATAAAGTCTTGGGGTAGGCAGTTCCAGAGCTAGTTTACAGCCAGGAACTCTGAGTTTCCTTTGACCGTCTCTGCATAATTGCAAGATGGCTGTGGCAGCTCCAGACACCATACATATCAATATAACAATCCAGTCCAGAAGGAGATGGTGGGGGAGAAAGGCAAAAGGGGTCTTTTTCCCTTGGTGCTATCTCTTTTATCAGGGAAAACATTTTTCCCAGTAGTCTCCCGCAGATTCCCCTTAAATAGTATTGGCAGTACTGGCTCTTATGTCCAACTCTAGACCAATTAGTGACCAAAAAAAAAAAAAGGAATTACAAAACTGATTTAATTCAGTCGTAATTCATCCCATCAATCTGGGGAAGGGGCCTGCTATTCTTGAGTATACTAATCCCTGCATGATACCTAAAAAAAATCGGTATTCCTTAGCAGAGAGAGAGGAAGAAGAATGGTTATTTGTCTAAGCAACCAAGAGTATCTTTCCCAAGAGCAATGGCCTTTTACAAGACTTCTTGTAAAACTAAAAGAGAACTTTTTTAAATGACTTTCTAAAATGACCTACTTACAGTCAATGAAGTTGTCCCAGGAGAGGATTTCAAGTCTACTGAGAAGACTGAGGTATACTGGTAAACCCTTCTGCTTGCATATTTCGGTGGACAGTGTGGATTTCTAAAGAGGCTTGCTCAGCCACCTTGTTAGACACCTAATAATTTGGTGGACACTGAAGTATGTTAATAGGGAGAATGTGTTACATGAACTAATTATTTAGATTATGATTATCCCAACGTTAAGCACTTCTTGAATTAAAATATATGCCTAGAATACAAAATGCATAGCAGCTTATTTTGTTCTATGGTGAGAAATGTAGGAAGAGAAGAGGTTACCAGAGAATGATGACCGACTCTCCAACCCCCTTATGGCTTTGAAAAAAATCACAATTTACAGTTTAAAAGCATAGATTCCAGGTAAAAGCTAAAAGTTGGTGACCTCCATGTCTTTCCAAAACATGATCACGCAGAACGGCAAGAGAAACAGCAAGACAAATTCCGCCTTGTAGCACACATTTTCCTCACTAATATTTGCAATTCCAATTTCTAATAGCACAGGTATATTTAATTGCCTCTGAATGTTGGAATGCAAACCCATTTAGTGTTGAAAATAGGAACCCAAAAAGGAATCACAGGCTCTGTTGGCCTGCAGAATCCCATAGCTGCAGGCTGATTTTAATGTATCTGGGGAATTTTTTTAAATTCTTGGCCATCATGCTTACTTTAGAACAGCATTTAAATTATTAATCCATTACCATCTCAAGCACAAATGTCTTGCCGACACTTGTGACTTCTGAGTTATTTGTGTTACAATTTCAAGAGTTCTACTGAATATTTTGAGCACGTCTAGTGGTAGAAATGTATATTTTTCTCATGCTCCAGTTCCAAGATCTTTAAAAGGGGCTGGTCAATAAATCCAAATCTTTTTTTTTTTTTTGACCAAGAGATCTCTACCACTGTTAATAGTAGGTGTCCTTCCAAAAGATTCCTAACAATAGGAATCCTTCGAAAATTGTAATGCCAATTACTCTGCCTGATGCAGAAGAAAAGTGCTATTCATTAATCTGTTTCTTATTTGTTTATCCTACACTTGAATTTTCATCTCTGAGTAGCAACATTACAAAACTTAAATATTAGGATACTGTACTTTTTCCCTGTATGTATCCATGATTCACCTTTAAATTAACTTGAAGAAATCTCAAACCTAAGCTTGCTAATATAAACTTTAGTATTCTTCCCAGCAGAGACCACTTTACTAACAAAAATAGCTTCTGTCAACTTGCTAGAAGAGTCTCTGTGTGGCCATAGCTGAGATAAACGACCTTGAAGATGTAGAGCAACAGAGACAGTTTTGTTAAATTTCACCTTAATAGACATTTAGCAGCATGTATCAAAATTCAATTTTATCTAAAACTGAAGAAAATATATTAAAAGTTAGAATAAGACAATAACTCGCTTTCAACTTTGTAGACAAAGGTATATTAACTGAGATGTGGAAAAATAGTCAACTTCTATCCTTCCAAAACTGTCAATCAGCATGTTTGATAGTTGGACACTTGACTTTGATTAGCAGTCACGTATTAAGGTTAAATTATGTGTTAGTTTCATGGCTGGTACTAACTAAATTATCATCTTGCCAATGGTTATTGCAATGAGGTCACACTTTTGGTGCAGAACAAACAGAAACCAGGAATCTATCATCATCCCACTGGAACATTACTGTTAAGTGAACCAAGAAAGAAAGAAAAGCATCTCACTATTAACCTCAAATACTTTTGGAAATGGATGTTCACATCCATATCCTCTCTGATAGCCTGGGTTATGGCCTTGGAAGTGAAAATCCCTTGCTGTGTACATAGTGGGTCAAAAGAGTAGGAAGAAAACTAACTCAAATGTTTTAAGATGCCTCACAATGACACCTGAATTTCCTCTGATGCTTAGCATTTTATTTCCCTAAGGGTGAGACTACTTAAAGGAGAAAAAGATCAACTTCTCAGATGAGGAAGCAAATTAAACAGTTAATAGAAATAGAGATTATTTTGTTTTGCTTTGAAAATAAACAACACATCTCATTCTCAGAAGACGACCAGCTTAAAGTACACCTTTATTTTATGTATCCCTACGACTTGCACATTTAAGAACACTACAGAATAATGATTCTGATTTATTTGGTTTCAAAATGATTGTGACAGTGTTGGAAGGCAGGGTTTTATGTTTCCTTTCTTTTGTTTTTCTGACTTAGCATCCTGACTTTCAAACAATCCAAATGAAGTGAGGATGCCAAGTAGACAAGGCATGGAGGTAGGAGACTCCAGAACCGCATCACTTTTGTTAACTAGGATAGTGCTTCCCAGGATAGACAGTGACTGCTGAACTACACAGAAAACACAAAGCATGGATTTCTGGGCATGTGGGATGTCTTTAGGTAATTTGAGAGACAAATCACGGACGGTGCATTGACTGCTCTGCTGTGGCTGTTTTGCTGAGGCTATTTTGACTCTTAACACTGAGAGTTCAAATTGCTGTTAAGATTTCACTATAATGTGTGCTGTGGTTCTCTTAGGAATGAAGAGTTAAATCTACAAAGTTCCTAAGAACACTTATGTAAAAGCATAAGGAAATGCACAGGAATAAGAAATTAAAAACACTTAATTTCATGCAGAGTTTACATCTTGGGAAGAGACAGGAAATGCAATCAGAGGTGGTCCTATGTGGCCTCAGCAGTCATCATCTTTTAGTTCTTCAGCTTGGTGTGAGGTAAATGGACATCACACTTTATTCCTTTTTGCTTGACTTAAATTCTAATAATGTCTGAAAAAATCAAAGTCCATGTAGTATCATATGAACATTCATAATGAAAAAAGCTGAATACAAAATTGCATGTGCTGTGAAGGCAACTCTAAATATATGTGTATAAATGAGGATAAGAAGGGAAAATGTTAAGAGGTGACTTGATAAAATAATAGAATTATGAGCCATTTGCATGGAAATTGCTGAGACATATGATTTGAAAGTTTGGTGATCAAGAAAGGGAAAATAGAACCTGAAGAAAATGGAAGCTTCTTTCACATAAAACAAAGGAAATGTTCAGTATAAATCAATTTAAATATTCAGTATATAACCAATTTGAACCTTGGCTTTCTCTTCGTCCTCTCCCCTGTATTCACCCCATCATTTTACACTCTTTCAATTAAAGAAAAATTCTTCCTTTTCTGAAAACATCTGGAGTTAACATTGAGAGTTCTACAAGAAAATATAATTCAGAGCTCTAAATTTAAAGCAAGGTGAAAGTGCATCCACAGTTTTTAAATATTACAAACACAATAACTGGCATTCAGTTGAATTTCCTGTTTATTGCACATTCTGAATTTGATGTACTCTCACACTTGTAGGCTTAAAGCTTAACTGAGACATGCAAAATAAGACAACGATTAAATAAAAGGAGAATTTCTCACTTCTATCATAACTGTGACATTAGAAAAAAAACTCAGCTTTACTTTTCCAAAGGGACTTGATTACATGGAGATATATGTGAGGAGGAGCAAACACACCTCAGAAATAGTTATTTTTCCCACAGGAATTCCCAGCCAGAAAGCAAAACTTGCTGAGTCTAACTGGCAAAAAGATTCTTCTTTGTTCTAATGTAACTGTTCCTCATTTCCCATGGCCTTGAATAAATTCAAGTGCAGCGGTTGTTTTGCTAAAACTCAGAGTAGAACCTCTCATTTACCTACTATTGTTCTGCTGCATTTACTTCATTCTGATCAATTTCAGTCACGCTCTCTTGGTTGCTTTGAAATTGGCAGGTATTCTAAATGAATATCTTGTCAGGACTGGTGGAAGTAAATAAGCAGTTAGAGAAAAAGGCTATTTCATTGAACTGCAGAGAAAAACAACCTTAAAGACTTTGTTCTTATTCTCCTGCCTTTAATAACGCACAGTCATAATACTACAGAAACCTTCTGAGAAGAAATTTTTATTGGTGGCTTTACTTCACATACATGCGCACCAAAATGCCTTCAGAAATTGATGCGAAGGTGCTCCCTCAGAGGACCACAAATACAATAAAGTTCCGTTTGAGTGTAAGGCTACTTTAACAAGGCATTCAGATTTAATTAGGAGTTTGAGATTAACATATACACACTACTATATATAAAATAATCAACAAGGGCCTCCTGTATAGCATAGGGAAATATACTCAATATTTTGTAATAACCTATAAGAGAAAAAAGACTTTGAAAAAGAATATATGTATGTATAACTGAATCATTTTGCTGTATAGCAGAAATTAACATTGCAAATAAACTATACTTCAAGAAAATAATTTTTTTTTTAATACGCAGGTTTCTCAAACAGGAATTAATATACTTTAAAACCATAGGCTTAAAACCCAGTGAGACAGTGTAAGTGATGGCCAGGCATCATTGCCAGCCAAGCTTCATTGCCTCTAAGATTTCATGAACTATGCCAGATCTGCTCTTTTTTAAAAAATTCTTTCAGTACATATCAATCCTTAAAATTAAGAGATTTCTACTTCTCTGCCCCCAAAATTTTCAGTCTCTTCTGCTATACTCTGTTTATTTTTGCTAACTCTCCCTTCATAGAAAACAGGTCTTTAATTCTCTTATAGGTCCCACTGGCTAAGATTTAAATGTCTTCTTTACTTGATGCTGGATTAATGCCAAATTATCTATATTCCTTCCAACTTGTAGCAATTACACTGGGCCAATTTTCTTTTCCTTTAAGTTTTGACAGGCAAATAGAACCAGGGCTCTAGAGGAAACCCAGCAGGTTTCATATAGTTTATTGCTTGGGTCTAATCATTTTAAATATGTTACCAAGAAATACTTTCAGGATGAAAAATATTAAACTTTAGAACAGAATTTGATATATATTTATTTTTATATAAAATTGGAAAGAGAACTAGCATTTATTAAATCTCATCTATCTGCCAAGTGTCAGATGTGTTACCTCATGGAATTCTCTCAATTATTATTGGGGTATTATTATTCCCACTTCTCATGGAGAGAAATAAAGGCTCAAAGAAGAAAAAGGCTCTCTGCGCTTTAAACTCAGGGTTCTTTGACTCCAAGCCTCTACTACCTTTTAGTATACCACGATGAGTTGAAGTAATATATAGAATTATAATTGATTTTCTATGAATTTACTGTTTCAGTTATTAAATTTCAAATTTATTAAAATTCACACAAAAACATTTACCTTTACTAAAAATCAAATTATATTGACATCATGCCAAAATAACTGCTCTATGAGGAAAATTAATCCAAATCTATTCCCTTCTAGAAAGGTAAAACTCTTAGGTGTTGCTTTAGAACAATAACCAAATAATAATTATGTTTCAGCCATTTTAGAAACTTATTTTCCATTACTGTATATTAATTATGATTCTGATCAGTTGTGTTAACAAGACTTTTTCTCCTTATACTTTGCGCTTTTTTCCAAGAAGTCTATTTTGTTTTATGCCATAGTTGGACTTTTGCCTAGAAAATTACAAAATCACTTAAAACGAACAGTATTTATCCCGTCTTTCTGAAGGAAAATACTTCTAACTCCAACCTCACGACTCTCCCCTAATATTTTTCCAGCCGTAGGTGTTAGCATCTGCTGTTGTAAAATCTTTGGTTTTGACTGGGGGAGACTGGGGTGAGGGCTAGAGCAAAGATCACTTTTTACATTAAACATTACATAATCATTCCACATGTCCAATTACACAGATGACTGGAACTTTACAAAACAATCTACCTCCTTAAGCTCATCTTAATCACTTTCACGTTTGTGTTCTTGAGATTCTACCTGAGATTCTCACCCTTTCCATCCCTAAATAAGGCACCTGACACACTTCTCACCAGGTAGGAACCTGGTGGTGACAAATGCTTTCTCTGCGTCCTTGTGAGCACTGCTGAAGCTGAGATAGGTCTCAACTCTTCTTCTCCTGGAAATGTATGCAAGCCTCAGACCACTTACAACCTCCCCTCCCTGTTTCACCATTTAGGTGACTGCTCAGAGACAATCAGAAAAAGTGCCAAAGAACGTATCACCCCAAATGGCTTCCCCAAACTCCGTACTGCATTCTTCCCTCTCTTGACTTCCCCACGTTATCATATATGCGTAAAGCAGCCCACAGAGGCGGTAGAGTGAATGGAAAAGAGAAAACCAAGGCACAAGGCAGCACCATGTGCTTCAAGAAGGACCAGGAGTGATGTTAGGAACCCTGCGTTCAAGGAGGGAGCTGACCCAGGTTAACATAAACACAGGGTCACTTACTGTCCCTTTTGAAGTGTCCATAGAATGCGTCCTTAGTTTTCTTCCATTTGTCTCAAACGCACGGTAGGACTTCAAAGAGCACTGATTAACGAAATGACTTACTACAATCAGTTACCGCTTTTAAGTCAGCGAGCTATCCTCTGAGGTTAGTGGAATGCTTTTTCAATAGGAGATAGCGCTCTCCATTCTTTTTTTTCCCCTCAAGATCCTTCTTCTGATAACCTGTTTCATGTTGAGTGCTCTGCTATTTTCTTCCTTTCTGTCCATCAATATTTAATTTAAAGTAAACATCTTTTTCAGAGATAATAGTTTGACCTTTAGTCAAAAAGATTTACCCACGTCAGTTCACTGAATTCTCCATTTTTTATTATTTCATTTAAAATCATTAAGATGAACTTCAAATATAAAATGTTTTATTACTTGAAAGGCATTTGCCTCAGTATGTTAAGAAATGGATCTACTATCCTTTTCCAAAGAATATTAGGAGGCCACTAGTCTAGTAAGACAATTCTATTTCTTCCAAGCAATACCTGGATTTAGTGATCCTCCAAGCATACATGTTAATATTACAATATTTGTGCAGCAACCGGGTTCTTGACTTTGATGTTTACGTATAAGTAAAATACTGGGGAAAAAAAACAGCTATCCCTTCCATTAAGTTTCATAGCTTTCAATCTTTAAAGAAAATCCTCTATTTCACTATTTTACTAAATCATATTAAAATGTAAATTTCAGCTACTGTTTCAATTCTAGTCAAAACCACCAAAAGAAAACTATAGGCTCCTAACTTAATTTTCTTGAAAATGAGCAAAGACAGCAGAAAATAAAGGTTTTCTGTAAATGAATATGACATTGGAATGATTTAAATAGCAAAGAACCAAAAATTGTGATCCTAGATAAGTTTAAATCCCAACACCGTTGATTGATTTGAAACAGGAATTATCAGAAATTGGATTAGTAGAAAGAGCTTGATGTTCAAAAGACTGAGCTCAAGATTGGGCCATGGTTTTTTCCCAGAATCTTAGGACAGTCATTATTTTTGGTACTTTAGATTTACCATCTGTGAATGAGGATATTATCTAAATGAAATAACAAACCCAACTATTTTATAAATTATTCAATGGAAACAAATGGTATAAAATCAAAGTTGGTTCTTAATAAAAATTGATCATTATAACTTAAATGTGTATGTAAATAGTCACTGAACAATAAATGTTGAATTCAAGATAGCTTTTCAGTCTCTTATAATACTTGGCCAATTTTTGAGGAAAGAAAACAGCATCAAGAGCATGTTGTTATTAATGCATAAGCACTATAAAACGGGGAGTGTGTTCAAGCAAAATCTACCATTTTGCCAGTAGAAAGAGTAAAATCTTTCCACTAATATCTTTACTGCTTAATAAAAAGGTTTACCTCAGGAAGTGTTAGCTGGGCTGAAAAATTACTGAAAATACGAAGCAGTACATGTTTATTTCCATTAATACAAACTTAATATTATTCTAATGCTGCTTGCATTATTTGAATAACATAAACAACTGTTGGCCAGTGCAACTCTGAGGGACAATTATTTATGTTCCCCCAAAGTTTGATCTATTCATTCTATTATTTATCCATGAATAGCTTGATGACTACCAAAATGCTTTGCATTTCAGTTTTTAAACAGCAATCTTTATTTTAGAATGTTACCCTGACATTCAGATATATTGTTAGGGCAGAACACTTTGAGCATACTGGGAACTGTACAGTACATACAAAATTGCTTGTATTTCATCTTTTATCCACGTAACTTTCAGAACTTGTTTTTTCTGCCAAGTTTTAAGCATTTTCAAGTTGTGAAATTTCATCGGAATTGCTGGCAAATAATACTGACATTTAAAACTTTCCTTCATATTATCTACCATTCTAAGCACTCTGCATGTCATAAATTTACATATCACAAGTCAGAGTTTATATCATTATCTCCTTGCTTCACCCACCTCCCCTGTTACAGAGGGTGAAACTGAGGTTCAGAAAGTTTAAATAACTTGATCAAATTGATTTAGCAATTTAAGTGGCAGAACTTGGAGTCAAGATCCATGATCCTTATTATATCTGATGTTGCCCTGTTACGATTATCAATAATATTTTTTGACAAATGATTTTCATTGATTTGGCATAAACAATTAAAACTTATTTCAGTTAAGAGAAGCCTGACAGTAATATACAAATATGTTCACAAAACTAAGCTCTTCTTAGAAGTGATATAATTAGTGAATATTTGCTCATCTGTCAATGTGGACACGAGAGAATGCCACAATATATAAGAAGAACATGAAAATTGAACCCCAAAGACTTAGGTCTGATCTCAACTCTAAAAGGAATCACATTACAGGAACCATAGTTCAGATCCTCAGTGTTCTGATCTGTAAAATGGAGATTATGGTATCCACTTTAGCTACTCTACAATTTGGCTTTTAGGGTCAAATCAGTTGAGGTAATGTGAAAGGGTGTCATAAAATGAAAGAACTATATAAATGAGAAATTGAATTAGGAAATACTGCAGGGGCTGGATATAAGAAAGGAAAAGGCATATCAGCATTACTAGTACGATTTTAATCGAATCTTTTAAGGAGATAATGTGACATAAAAATCATTTAGAAAAAATAATTGACAGAAAACAATAAGCCAGTTTACTGCTTTTTCCATAGTCTATCTGGAATAAAAAATAAGGGATGCTTGCACAGATTTTCTAAATAATCTGGAAAAGTTGATGTATGTATGAAGGTTTATCATGATTTAATCTGTAGTATTTTTTTTAAGTGTACGTTTTAGTTTCAACAAGGTGTCCAAGGAACCAGGCCCTATGTGTAAACAGTATTTGAAGAAGGCTGTCTCTGCCTCTAATTATACTTTCATTTATTCAATAAGCATTTACTTAAGACTTACCCTTGTACCCAACCCAACTGATACTTCATAGAAGGCAAAGGAAAGGAAGATATCAGTATCCCTCTTCAGATAGCCTCCTCATGTTGAAGAGACAAATCACAAAGCTACTAGAAAACAAGGATCAATACGTGATAATACAAGTCAGAAGGCATAAATGAATATGGATGAGAGACAACGCAAAGGGATCCTGCGTGGTATTACTCAGGTAGACATTTGGAGGAAGTCTATTGGGAGTCATTCAAAGGAAGAAATAACTGAGTTTGACAAAGAGAAGAGAATAAAAGGAATTCTACATTCTTAGTGGAGATCTGTGAGAATCTACAAAGACCAACAAGATTTGCAGGGCCTTGAGGTCACATGCTCACTGCTGCGGTGCTTAGAAGCACAAGCTCTAAACAAAAGAGAAATAATATTTAAAAGGAAAAACAAAAAATAAAGAAAAAGTCACCATATACAAGATTGACCAGCATAGGGAAACCCCGTCAAAAGCAAGAACAGGAAATAAATCAAGGATCTTGGGAGCTGTAAACTAAAAATGAAAGTTCACATCCAAGAACCAGGAAACAAAAAAAAAAGAAATGATGCTACAGATTGTGAATTGGACACATAAAATTGCCAAGGAGAGAAACAGACTGAGATAAACAGAGAAAACAACAGTTGGAAAGGAAAATTAGTAGGTGTGGTCTGTAGCAGCAGCAATCCGTTGGATCATCAAGGAAAAATGTCCTGTGGATAGCTAGACAAGTGAGCGGCTTTGTTTTCACTGTTGTCTACCTGTCACTTTGTATAGTGATGAAATTAACGAACCTGACTCTTCCCTTTCATGACTGGAAAGACTCGAATGTCCTGCCCTTCTTCGCTCATGCACGGCAACCACACAGTTCTCCTGTCAGTACAATCAAATCTCTCCAAGTTACAGGGAATTCTGAAAACGCATCGTTTGCTCCTAGAATAATAAACAGGAAATACAGGGGAGAAAAATCCTTCCAAAAAGCAGGTAATAAAACCAAATGGCCTTTTTGTTTGTCTGTTTCTTCTGTTACAAAAGAGCATAGGGAAGCAGGGAATATATCTGCCCATTTACCTGACATTCTTTTATCATAATTGGATTTCATCCTAATAACATTAAATTGCTTAGTAAAGAAACAAGTAGACTCTCAACTATTGAATTATTCCAAAGTTAACAACGGGTGCCATATTCAATGCTTGGAAAAGTCTCTTTTTTCTTGGCCATCTTTGCCAAAAACAGACAACAGATTAAAGACCTAGTTGACCAAATTCAAAGCATCAAAATAAAACCAAATACTAATTGGATCAGAATCCAAGAGATGCTTAATTTGAAGCCTTAGCAAACAAAAGTCAAGAAGAAAGTTAGCTTCCGCTATGGGAAGAAAAAACCCGAGACATAATTTTTCTTAGTTTTGAACTTAGAAATCAAAACTCGAGAGAGACATGCTACAAACGTTACAGGATAAATGGATTTCCCTTTAACCACAAAACTGTGTCGTCCACAGCATGATTGAAAACTGTTACAAATTTCCAAGAGCTTCAGCACTGATTAGCGAGTGAATTGCCTTCATCTCTGCCAACTTACCTGGCATCCCTCTATGTTTACCAACACACTTCTCCCTGGAGGCTGCAGAGAGCAAGCTCCTGAGTCAACTCTGGAGCCTTATCTAAATCCTCTGAAAGCTGTGAGGGGAGCTTATCTCTGCCTGAAGACCCAATGGCATTTTCCATGTCAAGTTTCAGACATTCCAATATTGTGAAGATATGGATGACTTGGCCTTATCGTTGAAAGCAGACGATTATTACAGGCATTTTATAAAATTAATTATTTGGTTAATACCTGTGCTGTGCAGATAAAATGGCCTTCAGTCGACTAATTTTTGTTACCAAGACTGATCCTTGCATTCAGCCAGAAACATCAATAACCGTAGTAAGTTATTCAGCAGGGACTGTGAATTTGTTCAATAGAGCAACACATACTGAAATCAGATCAATGGATAGAGGTTCTGGTAAAAATGTATCAATGTATAGGCTGTGATTTTGTGCATATCAAAGCAGTGTATCTTACTGAAGTCTTTTTATGTGTTAACTTTATTAAATTTTTTTTTAACTTTATTAAATTTTAAAGTTTTTAAAAATAATTCTAAACTAGTGCTCATCGGACAAGTAGAATAAGATTGCTGTGACTATATAGAATTAGAATCTAACAAAAGGCCCCATTTAATTTGGCATTTAACATGCTATCTGGTATTGTTCACAACTGCTTCATGTCTGTTAATCAAATCTGACCAACTGGACTGGAAGCTGATTAAGAAAATTGTTTCAAACTTCACTATTCCTCCAATGTGTTGAGCATAACCGTGTTAAATAGACATTCAAATGGATGAATGAATGAGCGAGCCTCTCTCCTACATTATTTTTTACGCAATCCATCCACCTTAAAAAGCCGCGAGTAGCTGACTCAAGTCAATGACTTGGATCATTTTTACAGCATATTTATACAGACACATCTTCCAGTCTGCTTTCTGTCAGGGGCTCATATTGAAAAACTGAACAGAACTACATTAGAGGAAATGTGAAATGTGTTCTTAAGAAGGTAATTCTGAAGGGTATTCAGGGAAGGCCACGTGTGTTTACCTCAAAGAAATGTCTTTCCATTTACTATGATAAAAAAATCTAATGTAGATTTTCATAAGTCCGTGTCTTATTGAGAGCTTTGTTTAGCAAGGTAGTCACTGGGTGATAAGTTAGATTAAAAGGAGTCTAAAACCCAAAGGAAAGGAAGGAGAAAGGAAAAAAGGGAAGGAGGGAGACAGACAGGAGGGGAGGGAGTCAGGAAGGGAAGGAGGAAAGAAAAGAGCTGGAGTCCCCAAAACACTATTTTCACTGTGTACCAAGCAAGGATTCAAAGCTCACCTCAAGACTCACCTCCTCCATGAAGCCTTCCTTGAACTCTAGGACCTTTTATCTTGCTCTTCTCTAACCTGCTACCTGCCGAGCCCACCTACTCCACTGAATTCTGTGTTTAACTCTGTATTGCCTCCTGTCTCCTGTAGTTTATTCCTGGGAGTTAGTCTTCATAATCTCCTAGATAAAGGGGCCCATCTTCTCTGGGTTCTGTTTCCCCACCACCCCCAGCATAGTATAAGCACACAGCAGACTGCCCAGAAGAAATAAGTGAAAGGTTAAATGACCAAATAAAGACTACATTTTCCCTAACTCACTAATCTTGAATTTTACTCTGATGCTCTCAGAAAGGAGTTTTTACCTCAGAATCCAATGGTCTTCTAGACCTAGGGAACTGTAATCTCCACAAGGGTACCACACACTCCCAATTGTGTGGAAATTTAAACACACACACACATACACACATTTTCCCATCAAGAGCCCATAGCTTTTGTCATATTCTAAAAAGAGCATACAATTCAAAGGGGGCTTAGAACTACCATTCTAAATAGTGAAGAAAAATAAGTTTAATACCCAGAAGCCAAGAATGCATGGTCTTTGAAGCCATTTCGGTCTATAATGAGAAATTCTTCATTCTGACCTTTGACTGGTTGGTTTAATCTTAAGCCATATCCTGAATTACTTCATACACTATTTCAAATCTTGCATTTAACAGTCTGTCTCCAGAGGTGGTTAATGAGTGTATTAATCCACATATTTGCAGAACTGTTTTTTCCATTTGCATTCCGTAATTTAGAAAAAGCTTTAAAATGCAAGGCTTATTTTCTTTTTTTTTCTTTTTGTTGCCAATTTTTGAAAAATGAGTATCCTTGTCTGTTTTTTAATAATTATTTATAAACAGTCTAAAAGCAAAGCTCTGACATACAGATTATTTTTCCTACTGGTTAAGAGCAAAATTATTGTTTTTCTATTGTATTCTGCATCTTGCATCAACGTATAATGATCTAGAAAGATGGATTGTATGGGGTAAAACTGGAAGTTGGCAAAAATCTTCATTAAATGTAAGAATTAAGTTTTTATATAAATTATTCATAAAATGAATTACACATACCTTAGTGTAGTGGTGAGGCACTCATATGACAAACAGAGAGACATCAAAGGTAGAAAATGCTTGAAGATATTGCTGAATTTTTGCAGTGGCCATAGCAATGATATTACCTGTGTATCTTGAGGCTCTTGGCTCACATAACAAGAATTGATATAAAAGTACAAGCTTACATTTCTCAGAGAGGAAAATATGGCTCATCTTGTGAAAGAGTTATGAATTTAAGGTTGTTTCTTAATATGATAGATGGGAATGAAATGGAAAGATAATGCAGAGCTGCTCCAGAAAGTGAAATCAAGGCAGAAAGACAAAAAACAGTAAGTTTTGTCCTCGATTAAACCTTGAACCCAATGAGTAAATCCACCAAAGTTTGCCAGCCTAGGAGACTGCAGTAGCTAACTGGGAATGAGGAAGGAGGGGATCCGAGCCGAGGACATGGGATTGAGTAGCTGACCCACAGAAGACACACATGACTGCTATCAGTAATGCTAAAATTTTCCCTTTTATAAATGTACTCTCTGAAATACCCTTGTTCTTGGTGAGACTTTTATCTTTGATTTCGCCATATATTAAGGAAAAGGATATTTCTTGCTCTATTAAAGAAAAGGATATTTGGAGTGTCTACTTTTTCTTTACATATATGTCAGGGCCCCTTAAGTAAATAATCTAAGAAATTTATTTACTGCCAAAGTCCCTGGGCGGGGGGGTGAGGCAGGAAATGTGGCTTTTCAGTTTGAGAGTTACATCTTTATTGTAGGAAGAATATTTACTTGCTGAGTTCATCAATAAACATACCCCTGGAGTTCTAAATTTGTCCACAGGGGCGTATTAAGCCATGTAGTTTCTACCTGAAAATGTACTATATTATGTTCTGAGTACTGAGCTTGGCAAATACGAAAAGTTACTTTTTAAAAAAAGTAAATTGGACCTAGATTTAACACCTGGGAAGTCAATAGAAAGCTTCATGATTGCAGAAACCATGCTTAGCACTGTATCCCAGACCGGAGAAAAATGCCTGACACACAGTAGATGCTCCGTAAATATGTGTTCGATTAAATAATTACTTTTTTAAACTGCCGACTTCCCATGAAAGAACAGCCTCTCTTGATAAGGGAAAACAGTTGTTTGGGTTTTTTCCAACAGAAGACCAGCTAATGAAAATTTATTTCTGACTGGTTCCAAATTAATTTTATTGTGTTTGCATTAAACATCCGTGCTTCGTGTCATGAATAATCTACAAAGAGCTGAGTTTTAAATCAGCAAGAATTGAATTTCATGTGTAGGAAGGAGTTTATTAAATACCTTTTATACATTTTTTACAGGTTTGTCTTTTTATTTTTACATTATATGTCGTTTTTATGCCAGTCTAACAAACCACCCAATGTATTATACCACATAGTCCCCATTTCCCACTGGGTGGGAGGGGGAAATTTTAGCAAATATATGCAATATTTTTATTTAAAAATCTGTCAACACTCAGTGAGACTTGTGTTGAGCCTTGAAAAGTAAGTATTATTTAAATGACCAAAGAGGAAGAAGAAAAGCCATTTCAAAAAAGAAGGAATCTGCTTTAGTAAAACATGGGGGTAGAACTGAGCAAAGTACAATGAGTTGCCCTGTCTGACGGGACTACAGGTGGTATAGAACAGTGAGAAAGAAAGGTGGATAGGTGGGGTGGGCCAAACACAGAGGACTGTGAAAGCTATGCACAAAATGACTGAAAAGTATGTATGAGAAAAGTTGTGCTCATAAACAACAAGGTCCTGCTGTGTAGCACAGGGAACTACATTCAATACCTTGTGATAAACCATAAGGGAAAAGAATATGAAAAAGAATGATATATATGTATAACTGAATCACTTTGCTGTACAGCAGAAATTAACAGAACATTGTAATTCAACTATACTTCAATAAAATTTTCTAAAAAAGAAAGTTTTGTTCAATGACAATGGATGGGTAAAATGGAGAGAAGAGATAACTGATGGGAAGGGAGATCAGATGGGAGGTAATGTCAGGCCCAAACCTTCCAAGTCAAATAGATGTTAAAAAAAAAAACAAAACATATAAAATGTATCAAAGAAATTACAAGACTTGCCAATCAGTTGGAAATGGGAATTAGAATTTCCACGTGGTTCCAATGTCTAAGGCAGGAAATTATAAAAGCACTGACAGAAGCCACATAGCTGGTTTGAGAACTGGTTTGAGAAGATGATGAAAGATTCATAGGGAACACTTCCTAGACAGTTGGGAACACAGTTCTAGAGAACAGAAGAAGGGACAGTAACTGACCTACAGTTTAAGGCATGGGAAAGGATGTGCTTATTAACGAGGGAATGTGAAGATGAGCACAGGGCTAAACGCCTTGAATAACAACTCCATCTGACACTGGGGATTGGGAAAGGAAAGAGAAGAAAATGTCCGAGCCACAGAAGGAGGTGCTGGTAAGGGTAGTAGAAACAAAAGCAGAAGAAATTTTCAAGAAGGAATACATGATCAAGACTTTTTCATACCACTGACAATGTAGTTTGGGTTTAGCCAGAAGAAAATCATTGGTTATCTCTGAGAGAGTCTTGAGTGCACTGTTAGTATCATGAAAATGGTTGCAGAAGGCATAGATAAAAACAGTGAATAAGAAGAAAAGATCACCACATATACAGAAATAGCCCACATTAATATTCCAATTGCATACTCATCTATATGCAGCATATGTTATAAATCTCTTGAGGTCTGCTTTGTCTCTATTGAGTTTCCTATTGCTGCTGTAATTACTTACTACAAAATCACTGGCTTAAAACTGCACAAATTTATTATTTGGAGGTCAGAAGTCCAAAATGTGTTTAATTGAGCTAAAATCACATTGTCAGCAGGGCCGATTCCTTCTTTCTTCCCAACTTTAGTGATAGGTAATTAACAAATAACATTGTATAAGTTTAAGTTGTACAACATGATGATTTGATATGCGTATATATTGTGAAATGATTACAACAATAAGGTCATTTAACATACCCATCACCTCACATAATCACCATTTTGTGTGTATGTGGTAAGAACATTTAAGATCTCTCTAAGCAAATTTTAAGAATACAATACAGTATTGTTAACTACAGTTACCATGCTGTACGTCAGACACCCAGAACTTATTCATCTCGTAATTGAAAGTTTGTACCCTTTGACCAACATCTCCCCATTTCCCCTACCCACCCCCAGCCCCAGGTAACCACCGTTCTACTCTTTGTTTCTATGAGTTCCAACTTCTTAGGTTCCACATTTAACTGACATCACAGAGTATTTGTCTGTATGAATTATGTCTCTAACTTCTCATTTAGCCTGATGCCCTCAAGGGTCATCCATGTTGTCTCAAATGACAGAAGGAATCTTTTTTATGGATGAATAATATTCTTTTTTCTTTATCCATCTATCTTCTTTATCCATTTATCCATTGATGGACACTTAGGTTACTTGTATATCTTGACTATTGTGAATAAAGCTGCAGTGAACATGGTGGTGCAGATATCTCTTCAAGAGAGTGATTTTTTGTTTCCTT
Organism: Delphinapterus leucas; assembly: GCF_059928025.1. Classification (NCBI taxonomy): domain Eukaryota; kingdom Metazoa; phylum Chordata; class Mammalia; order Artiodactyla; family Monodontidae; genus Delphinapterus; species Delphinapterus leucas. The sequence goes on from NC_143139.1 coordinate 63,520,587, forward strand.
CAATAAATACCCAGAATGGGATTGCTGGACCACATGGTAGTTCTACTTTTAATTTTTTTGAGAAAACTCCATAGTTTGTTTTTTTTTTTATTTTTTATAATGACTATGTGAACTAATTCTTCCCGTTGCGGAGCACAGGCTCCGGACGCTCAGGCTCAGCGGCCATGGCTCACGGGTTCGGCGGCATGCGGGATCCTCCCGGACCGGGGCACGAACTCGGGTCCCCTGCGTCGGCAGGCGGACTCCCAACCACTGCGCCACCAGGGAAACCCTGAACTAATTCTTTTGAAGCTGTAGGAGAGAATCCCTTTCCTTGCGTTTTCCAGCTTCTAAAGGTCACCTACCTTCTTTGGTTCATGGTCCCTTCCTCCATCTTCAAAATCAGCAGCACAGAATCCTCAAATCACTCTGATTCTGAAACTCCTGCCTGCCTCTTTCACTGAGAAGGACCATAGTGAATACACTGGGTTCATCTGGATAACCTAGGATAAACTCGCCATCTCAAGATCCTTAATCACATTTGTAAAGTCCTTTCTGCTATGTAAGGTCACATAGTCACAGGTTCCAGGGATCAGAATGTGGACATTTTTGAGGACTCATTATTCTGTGTACCACAAAATCTAAGTTAAAACATCAGAAGCAGAATTGACTTTGACTTAATTCTTATGCATCGGTTTACCTTCAGGTTAAATGATATGTGAGATTAATTCATTAACTAGAAGATGAAAATAACATTTTTAATGGAGAGCTTTTACATTAGTCTATTATTTTCTGTTGAAAGGTCCTTAAGTTAAATGCTAAAATTCATGTTATAAAATTCCATTTAATGATAGTTGGGTAGCAATAACAATAAGCTGATAGCTTTCTGCCAGTAGCAATATTTTGATGAGCCTGTTTTTGATTGAAACTATATTTTATATTTAAATAAAATAAAGAAATCACTCTTAGCAGCATCTTTTGCTGTTATTTTCTCCATTTTTTTTCAAAAGTAAAATGTCCTATTAAATAGGCTTCACAGCCCCACAAGGACTTTTCCTTTGTATACATGTATAATATGCATATTTTTAACCTAATGATGTAAAAATATATTTCAGTTTCTCCTACTATCTCCTACAATCTGTAGTTTTTCCTTTATAAAATTGAAGGGATAATGAACAAAACTTCTGTGAAGATTACATGAGATTTAATGTATGTAAAGCCGTAGCACAGCTGCTGGCCCGTAATAAGTAGGTCTTCAATAAATTTTTAGCGTAATCCAAAATATATTTCACGAGATTTGCTCACTAATATTGAAACTTATTTCTATAAATGCTACAAAGTAATAATACTGTGGATGGTGTTTCTGACTAAACTTACAAAATTCTCGAAATGTAGTTGCTCTACGAAATAAGATTGTTAGCATGAAAATTCAATTTAAATAACTGCATTTAATTTAAAATGGTGGTTTATAATTAACTATTCAGTCCAGTTTTCATTGGGGTACACAAAATGATAGCATTAAGGCTTTTTTAAAATTCCATCTAAAGGTACCAGTAAGTTGTGAGGAAATTTTTGCTAATTTCATATATTCAAAGTTAAAATTAAGCTATTCAGAAGATCAGCTGGAAGCAAATCTAGAAGACAGCAGCACTATAGGAAATAGAGGTCAAAAATAAAAGTTTTTTTCAGTGATTATAATTCACCTTCAAGTTGCACTATTTCAAATTTCTTCCTGTAATCCTATGTTCCTATCTCTTTACCTCCTTTAAATAATGTTCCTGTGTTGTCACTGTCTATTTTCTTTTTGTTAAGTTGTCAAATGATCTCTGTCTTGCCCTGTGTAATTTAAGAGACTTTTATGTAGCTCTCTGAGAGACTATCACGCAAGTCCAACTAGGAGAATAATTTACGAGGTTCAAAATGAAGGGTCATTATTCTACTGTCTCACCCGCCGTGAATACACAGGCTCTCTCCTTCACGCATGGCAGGGTTTTAACTAGATCAAAAGAGGTAGAAGCTTTCAAATGAAGTATTGTGAATGCTATCATTGGTTACATAAGCTCCCTTTACATTTTTTTAAAAATATGATTGCTTAATGAGATTAGAGACCTATAAGAAAGCATGTCTTTGGGTATGGGCTTATCTGTAACTTTCACACAAATCTTTCTTTGGCTGAAAACACAGTTTCAGCAGTTATGGTTTTATATGTCCTTAGGGTAACATCTAGTCATCTTTCATAAGCTAGAATAATATGCATAGTAAGTCTTCTTCACTATGAAGCTAAACGCAAAAGGAGCCAAGAGAGCGGATTTTCTCAGTTTTGAAGTTAATTTTTCGGTGTTTTTACGTCATCAGAGTACTCCTACTTGTGTTCAGCAATCATTGATACTAATGATGTTTATGTAGCTAGAAGAAAATAGCACTTTTTCTTACCATTTCAGTAACTAATGTCTTTTTTGATTACAACAGGCAAATCTAATTACTGCTTCTTGTGATTAATCTCAATAGTTGAATGACTTTCTAGGCAAACTGAAATCCTCCATGTTTCCATGAGACCTGATTTTTTTATAAGCACATGTGTAGGGGGTGCCAAATGAGAAAATAAGAGTTACTTTTAGTAGCTGGACAACGTGTCATAGAAAAAAATGCTTGAGTGTCTTTATTTGTGTATGCTTTATTAAACAGACCCTGTGAATCTGAAGTCTATGCTCTTATCTAAAAATTCTCTCTTCCTCCTCTCAATTTCTTAGCATATCCATCAAACTCCTCTCAGTGTATTCACCTCTTTCTTTTTATATACTTATTGATGTGCATTTTTTATGCCCCCATAGGTACTCTGAGCTGTGTCACCCACAGTACTTAGCCCTATGCCTTGAATATTTTTTTTAAAAAGCTAATATTAATTGAATTCTTGCTGTGTGCCAGATGCCATTCTAAGATTTTTAGTCTATTAACTCAACCTTGAAAAGAGATGAAACGGGTACCACTATTATCTTCATTTTATAGAGGGGGAAACAGCAATTCAACACACGTAATCTGGCCAGTTGCGAAGCCTGTAAGTGGCCAAGCCTGAATCTAAGCCTGGGTTTATAACCGCTGCCCTACCTCCAGAGACCCTGCATGGGTAAATCTCCCCATGATCGACTTTCAGAGCACCAAGTCCTTCTTCCTAATCTTCACTACTTTTAGGACTTTACATTTGTCTTTCTGTTGTTTTGATTAATATCTACCCCTTCCACTGTGCCCAGGGCATATTAATAGAACCTATAGTATTTGATAGGTGAGTAATAGCAGCTAATACTAAGTTTTTGCCATGTGCCAGGTACTGCATCTTATTTTAATATTCAGAAAGACTGTCAGGTACCCACCAATTTACCTCCACTTTAGAGATGAGGATACTGAGACAGAGAGAGGTTAGGCAACTTGCCCAAGGTCACACAGCTAGTAAGGAGTGGATCATTGAAAATCTAGCTTGGAGGGGCAGGGAAAGCTGTAGGGAGGAGATGACATTTGGCATGCCTGGAAGGGCGAGGGGGAAAAGATAGAAACACTCTAGGCTGGGGAAACAACATGGATAAAGCAGTGTGCCTAGAGCTCAATAAATACGAATGAATGAGTGAACAGCTATCTTTACAGCCCATGAATTTAAAGGTTTTGCAGATGTAAATGCTTTATTACTAATAGTCTCTGCATTTTTTTTCTTTCAGTGCCACCGTGGGCCTTAATTGCCATAGCCATAGTCGCAGTCCTTTTAGTCCTGACGTGCTGCTTTTGTATCTGTAAGAAATGCTTGTTCAAAAAGAAAAACAAAAAGAAGGGAAAGGAAAAGGGAGGGAAGAATGCCATTAACATGAAAGATGTGAAAGACTTAGGGAAGACCATGAAAGATCAGGTAATGTATTCATTCCATGTTTCTTCTTATTTTATCAAAAATTTAAGAATAGACAGTTTATTAGTTTATGCCAGATAAATATAGAAATAAACAATATCTGGACACTTGTCATAGTTTTAGAAATGCTTTGCAGTCCTTTCAGTCATTACTCAACATCCCAAAGTACAATAGAAACGTGTGGTTAGGGTTTTCCAGTCTCCTAAGCACATAGACCAGGAAAGGGCGTCCATGACCATCAAGGCCAAATTGGTAGGCCCAGCGTATTGGAATGATACCTGAACATTTGTATTACATCCGTTTAGCCTCTCTTAATTGTGCCTAGAGCTAGAGAAACAGAATAAAGAGTATCTGTTCTTCCTCTTGGGCGGGACATCTTTTTTTCATCATCACTGTTCATAATCACTATTAAATACTGAGTCTTATAGCTATTTACCACACTTGAAAGCTACCATCCCTATACAAACATCCAGCTCAATTATGAGCGCTCGGGAATAATGAGTTATACAAGGCAAGTGAGAGAAGTATGAGCTGGTTCTAAAGAATGGGGTAGAATTTTAAGGCAAAACTCTTCACTTAGGGACAATTAGAACCATAATGCAAGTTATAAAATCCATCTGGCTGAGTTATCTTCCCAAGCCCAAGGAAGCAATCTGAGTGTCCTTTACACTGTTATCTATCTTTCCTAAATGAGCTAGGTGATTTGGTTCAGAATAAAGTCTACTATTAATAAGTATAATAATTAAATGTCTCTTCATTTCTCTATTGGAATCATATTCATATTGGATATTTCTAAGGAACAACTTATTTCATATAAAAAGTAAATGTAGGGACTTCCCTGGTGGCACGGTGGTTAAGAATCTGCCTGCCAATGCAGGGGACACGGGTTCGATCCCTGGTCTGGGAAGATCCCACATGCCGTGGAACAACTAAGCCCCGTGCACCAGAACTACTGAGACTGCTTTCTAGAGCTCACGAGCCACAACTACTGAGCCCGTGTGCCACAACTACTGAAGCCTGTGTGCCTAGAGCCCATGCTCCACAACAAGAGAAGCTACCACAATGAGAATCCTGAGCCCTGCAACAAAGAGTAGCGCGCTATCTACAACTAGAGAAAGCCAAACTAGAGAAACCCAACGCAGCCAATAAATAAATAAATATGTATTTTAAAAAAGTAAATGTGAAGATTTTTTAGAGAAATAACATTTTCAATTATCAATGCTTCCCTTCAAATGATTCAAAATTTCTATTTATTCCCTAATAGCAACATATATAGGCACTTTTATAAATTCTTATTATACTATTAATTGAACTCTTAACTATGTGAATCTCCTTAAGAACAATTTAGTTAAGGAAGGTATTTTTAGTACATTTGTGTAGTTATCCACACACTCAGGACACTAATCCCTCTCCCTAGCCTGAGTTTTAAACACTTTGCTCAAAGACGCTGTAATGTCTCTTGACAACAATTTCACATAGGCTCATTTTTCACTTGAACTTTTGCTTGGTTTCAGAGCTGTAGAATGAATGCTATGCCTGCACTCACACTCAGAGAGCTTCATCCTGAGCTCAGAGTACCAAGGGTTATATCTTTCTCAAAGTTTCTAATCACAGCCACAGAAGCCCAGGTGCCAGTGTTCAACCACAGATGTCTAATAAGGATTTTTCTTTTCAGTTAATTTGTTACATAGAAACTGAAGCTTTAAATCATGTCTTGTTTTATTTCAGCATTTTCCGTAACCAGCAGGACGTGATACAGATTTCTTTAGACAACATATTTGGGAGATTAATAACAGTAGTAATAACTTTCTAGATGGACATGGATGTACTGAATAATTTGTATGTGAATTTGAGCTATGTCTATGAAACATTGGAAATATAATACTATCATTTTCGTAACTACATTAAAATTCAAATGTGGTTTTCATGTTTGCTAGAATTAACAGTTTAAAACACTAAATAATGTTAAATGATCACTACAGCATTTCTTCCTAGGACAAGAAATTTGTATTTTTCTTTGTGGAATTTGTTCTGTATGATGTAAGACTAATTTATAGAACAGTAGCGGTGTTTATTACCCCTATTATGACATGGATAAATGATCAAGATCTCAAAAATAGTAAATACAGAAATCAGTAAGTTTTACCATTTCACTCCATATAAGAACTAACAGAAATTCAAATTTCAATATTCATGACTATATGTCTCTATGATAAGATTTTATAACCAAGGAAGAATTTTTAAATATTCTGCAATAACAAAATGGTAATGATACATAATATTTGTATACAGAAAAGGATACATATTTAAGACTTTTGTAATGGCTTAAAACTTAAAAGCACTAAAAATACAGAGGGGCAATATCAACTTGCAAAGTCAGAGGTCTGGAAAGGTCATTTCTCCACGGTTTTTACTAACGTGTGTGGATATTTAAATTTTTATTTCTTCCCTCTGTGTCCTCTTTATCTGTATTATGTCTCATGACTGTTCTGGACTGTCCCTTGCGGTAGGTTTCCTCTGCTATGAGACACCCTTAGTCAACGCTCAACTACATTTAGTGGCCTGGCAGCCGGGGCTCCGCAGCTGAGGGTGTACCATTCTGACACACATCAAGAGGCTGAACTAAATTGATTTTTTTTTTTTAAGATAAAGGGTTCTCATTTTAAGATTACTGATTAAATAGAACAGTATTAGAAAGCTCAAGTTTTAATTGATGGGCACAGAAAGAAAATGTAGTGTCTTACGCTCCCTTTTTAGCATGCCTTATCAATTCCAAATCTGAACAATTTAACATAGAATGAACAAATGCACCTTCTGATGGTTTATCCAAGTACAGCTAAACACCTTTTGAACGTTGAATCAAGCCAGAAGCATGTGCACTAAATTTTTGAAATTTAAAACAAGGTCTTTTTCCCAACACAGCTTTTCCCACTACAATTTATCAAACTCTCAGAACTGCTGGGCTTACATGCATTTTGTTCCTTGGTGCGTGTGGTGGGGAGACTACTGCTCTTGAGATATTATAATAGCTGCTGATTTAATAGGTCTTAATTTAATGTAATGGTACAGAAAATGTCTTGCTTAAGCTCGACCTTTGGGACAAGAATAGACTTAATCACTTCACTGATAAAACAGTAGCGCTGAGAAATTATCAAAAATTTAGCCCTATTCCATGCAGAATAATTGCAGAAATGGTCATGCACCTTTCATTAGGGCAAAAACCACTTAGAGAGAAGGCGATTTAATAGCTCAGCTCTTTCAAATGACACTGAGCTGAAACATATGTAAACTGTCAGTTCTGAAAGAGATTTTGAAAAAGTATTTTAATCCATGAAAATTTTTTTTATGATGGAGTGGTGTGAAGATTTTTCAGACAAAAATGTGCGTTAAATAGTTTGCCATTAAAAAAAATTAAAATCTTACAGGAGGCAAATTACCTACATTGCCATTTTCTTAACACATCTTTTCAGACAGTATTAAAGACTGACGCACAGCTGAGGTTCTGAAAGGGAAATGTGGGTTCACTGCCTCAAGTCCTCCCCTTAAATTCAGCAGTCTTTTCCTGTCACTTTACTATCATTTTTCTATTAGCAACACCCCAAGTTAAAAGATTAATATTAATTTTTAAATAATTATGTTGTTTTCCTGCCTGTGGCTATCAGTAAAGCAACATTTTACTATTCAAGGAAACATCCAAGTATAAACTTCCTAATTAAATGGTGTATGGCCCACCAGATTTGAAAAGGTTTCTGCACAGATGTAATAATGGCAATTTTCAATTTTCCAAAGTCATTGTAGGCTCCTGAAACTTTTCAGGAAGAACAGAATGGGAGGCATCTCCAACTACAGCTCAACTCTCTGTTTCAGCTCAACTCTCTGTTTCAGCTCAACTCTGTTTATCATCTTCCCACCCTAATGAGTTCTAGTAAGATGATGCCAAGTCTGTTTTTTAGGATCAAATTAGAGTTAGATGGCTAGAGCCAAATTGCAGTCTTGTCAGTTCAGAGAGTGAGGGTGTCATTTTGAGGCACCACTGCGGGTCTCTGTATGAATGGATAAGTGAACAGAAGAGATTTCTCTGAGCAGAGGGAAAAAACCATGTAATCTGGGAGTTGTGGGAGGTTGGATGGTAGAGCTATAGTCTAATGACTCTGAAGCCTTTCTGAAGCCTGATTATACTTCTGTGCATTTGAGTTCTAGAAGATTTCTCAGGTTTAATTTGATCACTGACAGGAGTTAAAATTCTTTTGCTTTGGGCTTCCCTGGTGGCGCAGTGGTTGAGAGTCCGCCTGCCGATGCAGGGGACACGGGTTCGTGCCCCGGTCCGGGAAGATCCCACATGCCGCGGAGCGGCTGGGCCCGTGAGCCATGGCCGCTGAGCCTGCGCGTCCGGAGCCTGTGCTCCGCAACGGGAGAGGCCACAACAGTGAGAGGCCCGCGTACCGCAAAAAAAAAAAAAAAAAAAAAAAAATTATTTTGCTTTGTCAGAGATATAAAGCAGCCTACCACTCATATGTCTTATCTTCAGTTTTGTGAGATTCTATAGTAACACACACACAAAGAAAGGCAATGAAAATACCATAACCAAAACCTAGGAGAGAATATTTGTGGTATATAACAACAAAAAGATTGAGACCACTAAAATACAGAGTCTCTACAAATCACTAAGAGGCAAACAACCCAATAGAAAAATTAGCAAAGGATGTATTATATATACATATTATATAAAAGATTATTACACAGGTAGTCCCCAGAAGAAATAATACAAATAGTTCATATAAAGGTTTTTAAATTTTTCAACCTCAATAGTGTTCATGAAAATGTAACATTTTATCATTTTTCATTTCGAACAATAACTATTTATAGATTTCTAATTCTTTAAAGCAATAAGAATGCACACCCCCTAGAAACAAAACTTCTAATATTTATAATCTTTATAACCTTTGATTTTTTTGAGCAAACTTTTTGCATTAATTGGGAAAATACATTATATATTTTTATTTTTAATAAAGAGGAACATTTGAATGAATTTTATGAAATTATGAGCTTTCTAGTGTTTCAATTTATATTACACTTAAGTTTTAGGTTATCAGGAACATTCAATTGGTTTAAACTCAATTTTGAGAATTCTGTGCCATGATTTTTGCTTGTTACCACAAAATTAATTTTTATGCTAATTTCAGTTTGACAGAATTGCAAACATAACTCCTTTTACCTTTTGGTATCAAACAGACCCGTAAGTCAATTTAATTCAGCCTAGCTTTCTGTGGAGCTGTTATGAAAGTAAAACAGTAAACTTAAACTGGAACCGGGGTAGATTTTTCTCTAAACATGCATTTGCTGGTGGCATGTTATTTTTTCCTCTTTTCCCATGACCATTACAAACGTATACGCAAAACTCAGGAAATTACAATTTTCTAAGAATCACTTACTCAACTATCTTTTTCATAGGAAACAAGGCAAGAAAAGGCCACCCATTTCATATAAATTACTCCACTGCATGTAACAAGGATGTTTTACATGATGCTTAAGATCTCTTTTAAACTACATGAATGTGAAAACTGGCCTGGTTAATAGCATGTTTATCATACCTCCGAAAGAAGCGATTTTATCAGAGCCAAATATAACACAAAGTTGACATTTTCTTTGCGACAACTTTACATTTTTTGCTTGCAATATTCTGAGGGGCTATTTCCATTGCTTCCATGTTGCTTGCTGATTGGGGGGAAAAAATTCCGTGCACAAATGGAATTTTAAAAAAATATGTAAGCAGCAGATGTGAATGTGTGTCAGACAAATGGAGATTTACAGCATCTCAGTGCTTGCTTCTAACAGCTTGGAATTATAACCACAGGCCCAGTGTCATCTGAGTTCTGATGAAAATTCATTTGAATTCACATATAATCCATTTCCCTACTCATAGGCCCTGAAGGATGATGATGCTGAAACCGGATTGACTGATGGGGAAGAAAAAGAAGAACCCAAAGAAGAGGAGAAATTGGGAAAACTTCAGTATTCACTGGATTATGATTTCCAGAATAACCAGGTCTGAGGGGGAAAATGTCTTGTATTTCCATTACGTTTTCTGAAATTACCAACTAGAAATTGAAACAAGATACTTCTTAAAACATTTGGTTTGCTACGAGGGGAAAATGCAATTATCAAAGCTATTGATGAAATCATTTCTAAGTACAGGCGGTCCCCTACTTGCTAATTTAACTTCTGGTAATTAGAATCCACAGTGTTCAGCCGATTACATCTACTTATGGCGCTTACAGCAGGCAGGCAGAATACAAATTAACTTGAAGCCATCAGTCTGATTCTGAGAGCTCCCGGTCACAGATCCCTCAGGCTGAGCTACAACAATCTTCCTTGGAATTCATGGATTTAGCTCCAAACAGGGCAAGGGACCTTTGAGTTAGACCAGCAATTAAGCCAAAGTCTTCAAACAAGAATTAACCATTTGATGAGGAATCAAAGATTAAAAAATGGACTTTCCATAAATTTCAATGGCAAGAATGCCTTATGTCATATGATACTGGCTAAACCTCCTAGCACAAATGAGTTAACAGCTCTAGAAAAGTAGAAAGACCATCAACTTGATGTCTAATGCCTTTGCATGCTGCCCTGCTTCCGGAAAAGTGACAAGGAACTAAAGGTTGCATCAAAACAGTCCTTCCTGCTTTAAAAGCCGTGAAGTGCCACCTAGATGAATGATAATACTAGCTGGCTTTTATTAACTGCCTGTTATAATGGTAGCTCCAAGATAAATGTTAAAAAAAAAAAAAAAAACTCTACCTAAAAAGACCTTCTAGGGGCTTCCCTGGTGGCGCAGTGGTTGAGAGTCCGCCTGCCGATGCAGGGGACACGGATTCGTGCCCCGGTCCGGGAAGATCCCACATGCCGCGGAGCGGCTGGGCCCGTGAGCCATGGCCGCTGAGCTTGCGCCTCCGGAGCCTGTGCTCCGCAGCGGGAGAGGCCACAACAGTGAGAGGCCCGCGTACCAAAAAAAAAAAAAAAAGACCTTCTAGGACCCATGACTTTGATGAAGATGTCTCTTTACCTTCTGAGCTGTTCAAGAAATTTAAAAGCTAGATAAGAATTAGCTGAGTTAGAGATCAGGCTCTTAAAAATCTATAAGACACAGTTCTCTTCCGACTAGGAGAGCTTTAAATCGATTTCTCCAGTTTGATCAGTTCACTGACCTTTCGGGGTGGGGAAGAACTTGATAGATGTAAATACAGTTACTACCTAATGCAGCATGTGTTAATTATGTCTAGTTTGATGAGGAATAAACAATAAATAAATCAAACACCAATACTCAGCTTTGGTGACTTATGTCCAAAGTCAGTAATACTGTGAGCTCTAAACAATGGCAGCAATTCTGGACTTTATTTAGGAATTGACTGTTCAAATAATGTCTTCACTTTTTGAAGTGTCCAGAGGGTTCCTCAAAAAGAACATATTGATACATACCACCATATAATAAATAATTGTATTTAGTTAGCTTCATTACAGCCCTGGCTCATTATTTTATAATACATTCCAGAAAACTGCATGTTGGTTATAGATACAAGCTAATAGGTATGGATTTATAGGTATACCACTTCTAGTTAATTAAATAGGGCATTTGAGGTCATTTTTATCACTTCTACCAAAATTTGATCATTAGAGATTGGTTGAGAGCAAAACTGCCTATTATTTATGTATTCTAGAGAAGGTCAAGGTCAACTTACATTATCTTAACGCAAAACATCTTTTCCAGGAATATAACCTGCCTTTATATATGTAGCCAACAATTTTCTACTAATTTATTCTACTTTCATATTTTCCAGTAGAAATCTAGTGGATCTCATCTTGGTTAGTCATAATTTTGAAACTTCTACGTTGGCTTTGAGTACTCTAAGTAACATTTTATAAGGTAGTATTTTTAAGAATACAGCACTGAATTTTTTTTACTCAAATATAATTCGAATGCATTTACTCTTCCTTTTCTAGCAAACCCATTTAGAAGGTATTTCATTCAGAGGATCTAGGGTATTCTACCTGATAAATTGTTTTAATAGTATGCTTTTATTCTTCCAAACGTTCTCCGCTAATCTGATTTATAAAATGATTCCTATGAGTCATGGAAGATAAAGTCTGAGGAATTTCGTAGATAAGGCTGTAACCAAATATACACACCTGCTTACCAAAACTAAAAGACAATCCTAAAAGTCCTCTAAGAACCTTTCATGGTGGAGAGAAATATGATACTTATCTCTCAAGCAGAAGTCAGAGGGGGGCTGGGAGAGGTAATTCCACCTCTATCAACAAGATACCCCCAAATCTTTAAAGTACAGATGATCAAGTTTGAAAGAGTTTAGGCTATATCACTAGTGCTTTCCCTGCCCCAAAGAAAAAGTATTACAAAAAGTGAGGAGAGAATATAATCTTGCTTATTCACATTGCTATCCAAAGGCAAATTCCAAATACCAACTTGGCAAACCAAGAGACGAACTGTTTGCTTTACTAATCACGTCTTTATGAGCTGATGTCTATTTTAGCCATTCTTTGACCATCTGTCTACGTTTTGTATACCTACAATCCGGCATTCTTATTGCTACTGTTGTATGATGAAGTCACAAAGATATTGAAGCATTAAGATGGAAACAACACTCTTTAAGGGTATTGGTCTAGGTTAAAACTTGAGCCAACTAGCCAAAGTGCACTTATTATGCACATGGTGGGTCCATTTTGTAGAAAGTGGATGTGACTTTTTCAAGGAGGTGACTTGCTTTTCCACTCTATTGGTGAAAAAGGTACAGACTCAAAATTTCAGACCCTGATGTGAACAGCTATGATGTGACTGCGTTTTCTGAAGGGTATATACATTGAATAACAATAAATAAGGGAGTCTACTTTTGTTTCCCATATGGATCTAAACCAGTCTGTTGACACAGCATGTCTGATGGCAGGGCATCAGAAGAGTCTGCTCACACCTTCTGTTTCCTTTGCAAAAACATTATCAGTGCCAGCCAATACCCACATTCATAATAAGAGATAGGAATGTATCACTGAGAAAACCAGACGTGAAGAAATGCAGAGATTTCTGCTGTATTTGAAAAATATCAGAAACTTAGTCACTTAGCATTAAAAACAATAACTGTAATCTCCCCTTTCTCTACATGGAGCTAAAATTATATTTCTTTGACCCCATGTCCTATATTTAACACTGAATTTAATATACAATAATCATTTTACTCTAAGTTAAAACAAGAAGGAGCCAGCACCCAAGTAAAGGTCAAATATGATAGAAACTTGAAAATCTTATTTTTATCTCAAAAAGCTACCAAATTCTAAGAAAATTTCTATTTAGCTGCTCTGGGGCTTTGGTTCAAAATAAGAATTTCCTACTTTATAATTACAAGCTTGTGATTGTTTAACAGTTTCTTTCCACTTACAAATCATGCCCTGGAAAGAAAAATAACGCACAAGGGCTTTTAGGAACTGGAAAGTTATTTGATTGCAACCCTTTTGCAAACATGAATTCCATATTTAACTGTAATCAACAACCTTTTAAAAGCCTCTTTTGTGTTTAAAACCAGGCTTCCTAGAGCCTGCATCTGTCATGATTGGGTTTCTGAAGTCTATGTAGCTCACTTCATTTGCCTTCTGTGCTCAGATTCAGAAGAGAATAAAAGTTTATTCAGAGCAAAGAACAAAAGGGAAAAATCACAATATGTGGCAGTGTGAACACATCAATCTTTTCCAACATGTCCACCAATGCCAGTGTTTGCTGTATCCTGCCTCTCATTTCAGCTGCTGGTAGGAATCATCCAGGCTGCCGAGCTGCCCGCCTTAGACATGGGGGGCACATCTGATCCCTATGTGAAGGTGTTTCTGCTGCCAGATAAAAAGAAGAAATTTGAGACAAAGGTCCACCGAAAGACCCTTAATCCTGTCTTCAACGAGCAATTTACTTTCAAGGTAATTTTTTTTTTTTGTACTTACTAATGAACTTGTCCTCTGTTGTTCTAGATAACAGACTGATCTCATCCTGACACGTAGAGAGACCACTTGACCAATTGTTCAGAGACTCACAAATGATTCTATTCAGAATACTTAAGCTTCTTACCTTCAATGTAATGAGGACTCTCTATTGCATTAAAATTTGGTCCAAATAGGATTCAGCTCAGCTATTTCAGAAAAGAATATGGACTGGGATAGAACTAGGATGTCATTCGTATCTAAAAAGTGAGTTCAGCTTCAAGTGTGTCTGTGGACCTGAACGTTTCCCCCCTCTCTAAACTAAAGCCAAAAGAACTGTAAACTTTTTCCAGGTTTCCAAGTTCCTGAAAATAAATCACGACCACAGAATAAAGTCAGCTGTGCAACACTATTTAAATGGTACAATGAGGTATTACTCTCGCTGCAAAATTTTTTGTGTACAGGGGAAATTTAAGTGTTCTAAAACATTCTACTTAACCCACCAATAAAAAGAATATGAACCTATTGTTTTTTTCCATCTCTAGCATTTTTCCCTTACTCTTGGCTCTTCCCTGGTGTTCTTCATCTTGCTGAGACACCTCAGTTAACAAGCAGTAACAAAGAGGAATTCTGGCCACATAATAACTCAGCAGAAAAAGGTGCTTGGCAGGTTTCAGGCATCTCTGCATATACGAGTAGTCTCTGTAGTTCTCATCCTGAAGTCATGCATAAAAACAGTCTTTTGGTAGATATGTTTAACACGTGAAATTTTTTGAAATGCATTACTTAAAACAATACATGTCAGTGAATGTGCCAAGGGGCAGATTCAGAATCGCCTGTCTACCAGTCAGCCTTAGCGATAGCACGCACCTGACACTAGCAAACATCCTGGTATGAAATAAATGGATGAAACTGAGGGCGTGAGTCATTCCCATGAACCTTGTTTCCAATTTTGTAAAAGAGCGGTATCTTTCTATTCACTCTAAAATTAGAGTTTTTAAGACAAAAAAAAAAAATCCCTCATCTACTGTCAGCAACTCTGTTTAAAATCTATACTTTTCTAAACCCAGACAGTTAATGTAGAGTAGCAGTAAAAACCAGCTTATGAAGAACTAATCATTAGGGTCAATATACCACGGGACATACAGTGAAAACAAAACAAAAAAATATTGCAAAAGGTAATTACAATCCTTCTGTTTGACTATGTATTGATCTTAATTTAGGTCAGTAGCTTCTAACCACAATTTAGTCAGCACATTCTTAAATTATTTGAAATATTGTGGGGTTTTGTTTTTGTTTTGAGTTATCTATATGTTATTTCTTTTAAAAAAGTGTATGGCTAATAATTTTTAGTAATGTCTATAACCTCAAGAATTATAATCATTGAGATTCTGAAATTGCCTATAAAATTTAATAGGTTCCATTTTACTTCAGGAGTGTTGATCACATCATAAATCAATCCAAAGTACAATGTATTTTGATAGATTTGAGAAATATACCACCGTTTCTAGAGAACTAGTTAATTTTTCCTTGTAGGCCTTGTAGATTATGCATCTTAAATGCCAATAGGCTGTATGATACAAGAATGGAAGCAAAACAGTTTAAGGAGGATTGGCTTTAAAACTGAGTTCAAATCCACTGAACGTGAACTTGACATGCCCCAAATGAAATGCTCCTTCTTTTCTCCACAGCAAACTACCATTTGAAAGAGCTACTCATCATTCAAACAGTAAATATTTATTAAGTGCCTACTGTGTACCAGCACTGTGCTAAATGCTTTACATGTATTCGTTTGGCCTCAACCAGCCCCTGTGAAATAGACACTGTTACCATCACTTTTTGATGGATGAAAAAGCCGAGGTTTATTTACTTGTCCCAGCGCCATCAGTGGGAAAAAGGGGGAACCCAGGCCCAGACCTGTCTGACCTCAAGCTCAAGTTTTTGACTAATGCCCTTTCAGTACAATCACCAAAAAATCTAGAGAGATTTCAGAAATAAGATGAAATTTTCAAGAGTTCATCCCTACTCTAAAATTCCTTATTTCTTCCTTTCAAAATTGGCTCTTTGGAAGGGTTTATTTTTTCACTCTAAAGTAGAAAATGTGTTGTGCCTAGTTTTTAATCATAGTATTTTAATCTGATTCCAAATAGATGACAAATGATATAAAATAAAAACTCTTTGGAAAAACCAAAATTTCTTGTATATATGCAGTCAAATATTCTTCCTTCTCCTTTCCTTCTTAATATACAGAGTTAACTGAGAAATGTTTGCTGGAGCATAACACAACTATTTACACTGATAAAATAATAGCAAGTGTCTGAAAGTTGATCAAACCTTCAATACAAGTCTAAACAATTTCTTAATTAGGCATTTCTTCCCGGTTACTGAAGTGTAGCTTACTTGGATTGCCCTGCTTTCTCTGAATATTAAAAATGTCACTAATAAATATCCCAACCCATAGCATCTGTCCCAGTTATATTTGAACAGCTGGAGAATTCATCAGTTCTCGGCCTTTTGCCACTGCTCATCCTAAAGAGTGTCGTACCTAAGAATGAACTTCAAGATCTAGATTATAATGCACCTCTGATATTCAAAACAGCAATTTTCTAGTCAGCTCTTGTCAATCAGTAAATTATTTTAAGGAATAGGTGAGGCACCTTGTGAATTTCATTCAAGTCCTTGCAGACTCCTAGCATGCCTGTTCATATATCACTGCTCCATTAAACTATGACATCCAAATGGCCTGAAAGAGCGGGAACTCTCCTCAATACTCTGTAATGGCCTATATGGGAAAAGAATCTAAAAACAGAGTGGGGGGCTTCCCTGGTGGCGCAGTGGTTAAGAATCCACCTGCCAATGCAGGGAACGTGGGTTCGAGTCCTGGTCCGGGAAGATCCCACATGCAGCGGAGCAACTAAGCCCGTGTGCCACAACTACTGAGCCCGTGTGCCACAGCTACTGAGTCCGTGTGCCACAACTACTGAAGCCCCTGGGCCTAGAGCCCGTGCTCCACAACAAGAGAAGCCACTGCAATGAGAAGCCCACACACCGCAACGAAGAGCAGCCCCTGCTCACAACTAAAAGAAAGCCCGTGCACAGCAACAAGGACCCAACGAAGCCAAAAATAAAATAAATTTATTTTTAAAAAAGAGTGGACATATGTGTATGTATAACTTATTCACTTTGCTGTACACCTGAAACTAACACAACATTGTAAATCAACTATACTCCAATAAAATTTTTTCTAAAAATGAAAGAGTTAGTAGAACTTTTGAAACAACTTATCTACCCGATTAAGTTGCACCCTGACAGTATGACTTATCATAAAAATAACAACAAAATATTCTACAAGGAAAACTTATTTATATAGTCAAGTGCAATTGGCTTGGTTTATTCTTATATTAATCTTGAAGTGTTTCTAGCCTGACTAATAGTATGAGCTATTATTAATAATACTAACAGCTTCTAGAACTTTGGGATAAAGTGATAAATCACTATGGTAAGTCCCCATTTTCTCCCAAGTAATTTAAGCCCCAAGCAGTTAGTTAAATGATTCAATTTAAGGAAAAAAACCCCAAAACACAAGTATCTCCCTGTTCTGTTTATCCAACATAAATATTAAAATTAAAGACTATAAACAGGTAACATGTTTTAAGCATTTTTTGTGACCAGATATTTTGTCCTCATCTTTTTATTTAGGTGCCGTATTCGGAATTGGGTGGCAAAACTCTGGTGATGGCTGTCTATGATTTTGATCGTTTCTCCAAGCATGACATCATTGGGGAATTTAAAGTCCCCATGAACACAGTGGATTTCGGTCACGTAACTGAGGAGTGGCGTGATCTGCAAAGTGCAGAGAAGGAAGAGGTAAGAAAAACATTAGCATTTCTAATGTGACAAGCTGTACTCGCGAGTTGCTACTCTCATACTAACCTATTGAGAGCTGCTGGGGTGACGTGAGTGATGTGGCCCTCCAGCTTCTGACAGCGAGCAAAATAGGGTGAGGGGATTGCATAACCTCGTAAAAAAAGTATACTGATCTTCTGGGTCTTATTTGAAAGAAAACAAAGATTTGTGCAGGTCTACAGATAATTCCCCGGGGTTGAGGGGACAGACACACACACCACTTCTAAAAGCTTAGATTACACACACACACACACACACACACACACACACACACAATCTGCTTCTTTAAAAGGACAGTGAAAAGTCATCTTTTCCTTTGTATTTTTCCACAAAGATTTTGTTTTCTACATAGATTGTATAGCTATTAAATAGAAATGAAATGGCACTTTTTCCTTGATTATTTCTGCATATTACAGACAGTTCATTGTTTCTCCTAAAGATATCAGAGCACAATGGGTAAAACGTCAAATAAAATTCACAAAGGCAGATATTAAATCCACTTTTTAAGTGACTCACATTTTTACAGTATTCTTCACATTGTTTTGCCCCACTTTTAATAGGTTAGCCCAGGATTTCTCTGTGATTTAAAGAAGGGAATTTCAGTAGCCTTAGTGCATTTAAACTGCATAATAATCAATTCTATTTGATTATGCTATGCCAGCCTGACACTAGCGCTTTTCTGAGCCAGTGTCTCAACAGGCCAATACCAGAAAGGCAAACAATTCTTAGCTTCTCTGAATTCCTAAAGCAACTCCTTTTCCAGCCATTTTTTTGTTCCTAACATGGGTTTATAATTACCCAAGGGATTGCCAACAGCCTTTGTCATTCAGGATCACTAGACGCCTTGGATTCTGTAAGGTGTGGTCACTTTGGGGCCACCAGGGAAATCAGAAAGTAACCCAAGCCTTCAGAGAAACTCAGCCAAGAACATCACCTGGGAATCCTTTCAACCTAAGGTTTTCTGTAACCATTATTATTATTGAGGTTTTAGAACAGGTTTATTTATTACTATACTGAAATTGAAGTTTATTAGTGCTCTAAAATTATTACTTCGTTGTAAAAAAAAACGAGTCAAAATTATTTGAGTTAAGTTCTGCTTTTTCTTTGGAAGGAAAACGTTTAGTCAAAATTAAATTCTTGGATATTGAAATAGATTTACCGCCCCTGTGGACAGAACCACCCAAGGATAATATGGAGTTTTTAAGTTTTACAACTTATTTAAGTAGTTCTTCCCTATGAGTAGACCAATATCTATATTAAAATGCAACATCTGTGTGAAAAACATTTAATCCTTTAATCATAATGTTGCTAGTCATTTAACAAAGTAGTGAGCTGTTTCACTGAATTTTTATATTTTATTGACATATTTGACTTTGTAAGTTCCTTGTGGCTGGGGGATAGGGGTGGGACCATAACAAGTATTATTAACTGATAGGTTTTTGTTCATTGATTATTGGTTGGCTTCTTGGTCGAGTATCCAGATAGGACCCACTTGTCCTTCACAAGCCCACCTGTCCAGAGGGCATGGCTCATGTCCTTCCCCTCCAACTAGTCACTATCAAGTAGTATGGGATTCCAAGACTACACCCCTGGGCTTCTGAAAAGTTGGTAAATATTTTTGTCTGTGTTAGGAAATGTAATCCATCAAGCCATTTTCTTCTTTAAAAAATTCTTTGAATACGGGCAGAGTTTGACACTTGACACTAAGCTGACAGGTGTGACGCTAGAATCTACAAGTTTAGGTAGACTGCCCAAAAAGAATCACGTTTTTATTCTCACCCCCTGAATTGCCCGTTTTCTCTCTTTTATAACTTCCTTCCTCCTCATCTTCTCTCCCTATGAAAGATTTTTTTTGTGATCCAACTTACTCAAAATGATTCACCAGGGCTTCCCTGGTGGCGCAGTGGTTGAGAGTCCGCCTGCCGATGCAGGGGACGCAGGTTCGTGCCCTAGTCGGGGAAGATCCCACATGCCGCGGAGCGGCTGGGCCTGTGAGCCATGGCCGCTGAGCCTGCGCGTCCGGAGCCTGTGCTCCGCAACTGGAGAGGCCACGACAGTGAGGGGCCCGCGTACCAAAAAAAAAAAAAAAAAGATTCACCATGCAAACGTTTATTATGTACTGCTATATTCCTAGAACTGTGCCAGGTGTTAAAAAAAAAAAAAAAAGAAACGTGAAAAGGGTGGACACTGCTCTGGACACTGCTCTTGCTTTCATGGAGTTTAGTGCTGCCTCACTTTCCTCCCTCACTGCAGTTTTTGCCTCGCTTATTGCCAGCTAGACTGATTTCTAGTAAAAGTCTTGCCTTTAAGATCAAACACTCCTGGGTTTCAATCCCTACAGATCCATTTACTAGCTCAGAGACCTTAGACAAGTCACTTATGCTCTCCAAGCTTCAGGATTTTTTTTTTAATCTAGTAAGTGGTCTAACATTATCTTATTTTACAGATTAAATAGGATAGAGTATAAAGTACCTAGCATGGAGCCTGCTATTTGACATATTCAACAAGCAAGAGATCTCCCATTCTTTCTTCTTGACCAATCTTTTTTGTGTCCTTTCTTTCTTGTGCTTTCATCTCCCTATTTGTTCTACTCTTTTTCCTCTATGTGAATTGCTCTACTCTTTTCCTCACCACCACTGTACTTACTGAATGGCTCTGGAGATTTTTAATGGGAAATAATTCTATAACTGTACTTTTAAACCCTGGAGCCTTTCCTCTTTGGTATCTACTTGGGAATAATTTTTGGTTTTCAGTTGAGTGACTATTTCCTTTTATCATGATATAGGAAACCTTATAAAACAGATGTCTAGCTTACAAAATATCTCTGGATAACTAGCTTCAGGTATAAACTTTCTCCTAATAAATAAGATTCCAATTACATTTTATGTCTAAAGAATTACTTCTCACTGATAACGTGCTGTCTTTTCATGCTACTGTTCACTAACTAGAGAAAATCATAGTTGTTTGAATAAACTGAAGTCTTAGATTGACTTTAGTTCTCACGGTTTCAAACAAAATTCTTTTTCCATTTTATATGAGCAATTTTGTTTAAGATTTTTGTTTTGCTTTCCTCTAAAGTGTTAAATCTTCTTTTTAATGTCATAATGAGTGAAAGATACCAAAGAAAGCGAGAAAAAGGAATTCAAGAAACAGCTTTGGAATCTAGAAGCTGAACCGCTAGTCATTAATAGTCTGTTCAAGGAGAGACTTGGATTTAAACGGGTTAAATACAGCCCACTAGGATCCAACCCCAGGGTTTTGATAGCATGGGGTAGGCTTTGTTGTTTAAAGTTTAAAAATATAAAAGTCATAAGATGATGAAGCAATTACGTAAGTTAAAGGATTATGTGTTATCTTAGTAAGCAATTAAATACGCAAGCAATTGGGGAGAAACTGGAAAGGAGCCTTATCTAAAAGTTACTAAGCACATGTTTGAAACACAGGGGGTGTTGACGAGAGAAATTAGGCCAGAAGAGCTTCAGCAAGCACACAAATCCCATTGTTAGATTCTAGCCCGTGGAGAAAACCTCTGTGCTGAAGTTTCCATCCTGACTTTATGTTTTTATGACTAACGCAATCCAAGTCCCCTCCCTTACTAGTAGTTCAGGTTCGCTTGCCTTTTTTTTTTGTTTAATGTTGCATGACTGATGACCCACTCTCCTTCCACCTGCTAACAGGTGAAGATGGAATCTGACCTTGCAAGACAGCTAAACCTTTCTCTTCCTTTTGTCTCTTTAAAACAGAAGTCCTTTGAGTTTCCAGAGATGGTTACGCATAAAACCATTGTCTTAATTTTCCCCCTTTTCAGGTTAAGGCCTCAAACATCATCCTTTATAATCAGTATGTACAATTCTACCACTGGCAAAAGGCTTCTAACATGTATAGCCTCAGGCTACCTGGTGAATTTTTAAGATTTTCTTCCTTTTAATCATTCAAGAATATTTATGTCATCCATAAGTCAAACCTGAAGCCAACCTCCAGATATTTGGAGTAATCCATTCTTTTAATATTTTCACTTAATTACTTCAAATATTATGATCAATAGCTATGACCCCATTTTCTTTTTTAATGAATTTTATTTATGATCATTGCAGCAACTGTATCAGTCAGTCCTGTACCCCAGCATCAAGTACATCTTCAAAGCATTAGACCCTTTTTATTTTAGCATTCGTTCCTAATTTTTCATCCCTATGCCTTCCACTACTACTTTTTAATCCCTAAAAACAGCATAAAATACCACCAGAATGCAACTGGATCCCTTTTTTTTAAGGAGTCTGTCTCATAACTTGACCAGTACTATTTTGTCTCCATTAGAAAATGTCCATCACCTCTGCTTTGTGTAGAATTCGTTAAAGAGTGATTTTTAAATGAGATTCTGTAATCTAGTACAAATGGGAAAAAAACTGATTGCTGAATTAAAACAAGTTGGGACATAATTTAATTAGGACCCAAGCAGAAGGGAAGAGAAACTACTTTAGTGCCTTAATAGAAAATCAGTTTTGCAAGAAAATTTCACATTTTTAAGTCTAATTAGAAAAACATTTAATTCGCAGAAAAGCATTTGGAGAATACATATTCAATCAAAAATCCAAAGTTTTTTAAGCTTATGATAAGTTACTTGATATTCCTTTGGAATGCGTTCAAGTCATTATTCCTTATGGCATCTCTTTTGTCCAAGGATCATGAAAGAACTGATGCTGTTTCTAAGTATACTTAGCAGTCAGATGGTAGCTCACGCCCTCCAAGAATCTCTGCACAACGAATTAGTGCCCTGAACGAAATCCTCATAAAAGGTTAAGTGCAGGAACTTTAATATGGAAGCCAGTAAGAATCTACCTTGTCACTCACAAAATATCACATTAGAAAAATGCAACAAAGACACTCATTTTGACCCACAGCATTCCAGGAAGGTATACTTATTTTTACTTCTTCATTGTCTGTCTTCCCCACTGGACTGTAGGCAGATTGTTCCCAACTGTGAAACCAAGTTTAATCACAGAGGCAAGCATATATATTTGAAATATATTTTTGAATTAATGAATGGGGCAGAGTTGCTTATTATACATGAGAGATGCTTCAAAACTTCCATTTTAAAGTCCATGTTATGGTAACTGTGTTCTTATTTTACAAATGAAGTCTAAAGTATTCTGAAAAACCATCAATAAAGTATCTTAGCACCAAACAATGAAAGTGATTTAGTACCCTTTTGTCTTTTCAGTCTTTTTATATCAAAGGGAGGCAGTATAGATGCTTAGCAAAATCATTCTAATTGTTTTTGTTGATGGTCATGAAAATGATGAGTTTCTCTCACTAATTTTTTGGGGGGAGGTGAGGGGTAAAGGCTTATTCAGGATCTCTTTCCTCTCTATAAACCTTTTTATCCTGTTTCCATGATGCACGGAGAGCTTGTGGCTCAGCTTAATTTAACTTTTATTTAAAGTTAAGATTTAGTTAAAGCTCTGATTTGAGTCTCTGCTGGCAACATGGAAATTTACCCAGAGGGAAATGGGAAAGAATCAATTCCAAGGAGAAGTCCAAGAATATGAACAAAATCTAAGTTTATTGTATCTAGAATATTTGTTGCTAGTCAGATTTATAATAAAATAGATATAAAACAATTCAATAATATTATATTAAGACCATGATATATTTTAGTGTACTTAGTATCTATGTGTCCATTTTGTGGTACGTGCAACATAATAGTTTCCCTTTAAACTAAGTAGAGTTGCATTTGATTTCTTGGTATGTCTTTGGCCATAGCTGTGGTTTACTTGCATCTGAGTTTGGTCAGAATTTCAATCACCAATTATAACTGTATTGCTATGCATAATAAGAATTGTCGGCTTCATGATGTGGTCTCTAAAAACATCATAGGAAAGAATAACTGGAAATATCCTTCTAGTGTGTAGGACTGTAATTTGATTGCCTTTCTAGTTAAAAAGCCTTTTCAGGCACAAATGGATGAAAACAAATTCTCACTTCACTGAGATTCTAAATGAAAATTTGGTATCATTTGGATGCTAAAATAAAAATGTGGGAACTGTGAGCTTCAGTTTTATTGGGGACTTAACTGAGGACTGTAGCCCCAGAGACAGCCTCTCAGATAGCTCCAAGGAACTCTCAGGAGGACATAAGGGGGGAGGTTAGTATATATGTGATCTTGGCAAAGAGGTTTGGCAAGCAAACGCACATCTCTGTAGAAGGTTGCTAATAGCCACGAGGAAAAGATATCTGAGTTAATGATTTTAGTGCTTTAAAGTATGGGAAGATGCAAGAATTTGGGTTCATAAGATTTTCTCCTGAAAATATCTAACTATCTGAAAGCCTTGTTCTGCCAGTTTTCCCAGAGCACAGAGTGCCTCATTCCTGATCTCCACCCTGAGCTCCTTTCAGGGTATGTTAAAGGTCAGCAACTCCAGTAGCTAATGACTCAATCCTTGTAGAACCAGACAGCAAGCGACATTCTTTAGTTGGCCCTTTTTTTTTTTTTTTTTTTACTGTGAATTCCCTAGAAAAAATAAATTTAGACTCTAAAGAATTAAGTGAAGGGAGAGACCCTGGACATTTTCAAAATGCCCTTTGACGACCTCCCATGGTTCCCCCATTATCATACCTTAACCTACTGCATTACCCTCCCCTTCACAGCTGTCATCGCCCAGAGGCCTGGATTTCCAACCCAGCTCCCTCGGTTCCAAAATTCATCTTATTAAAAGCTTCCCTTAACTTCTCTACCTAAGTTATAAACACCAATAATAATAAGAGCTACTATTTACTGAGAATCTACTGTGTGTCCACAAAAAAACTTCACAACAGTCTTCAAAAGTGGCATATTAAATCTGTTTTACAAAACGAGGGGAAAAACAAACCTGAGCCCAGGAAAGTCTAAGTAGTCTGTCCAAGTTCACACAACCAATGCCAGAGCTAAACTTCAAACACCGGTCTTTCTACTTCACCACTCTTTCTACTTCACAATACCACCTGCTTTAAACAGTCTCTCTCAGTCTCTTTAGCCTCCAAGTGTAGCTATAAACTCAACTTAAATGCAAAAAAAAAAAAGAGCAAAACCAAACTGATACAAATTAGTTTTTCCTCAGCTTTGGCTTGTTTATTTTGGAATTTCAACATTTGGTCAATTTTCTTTGACAACATTCAACTGATTAAAATCTACATATATATTTTCCTTCTCAAATATTTTAATACACTGCAAATGTAACACAGCAAAAGAAAAAAAACAGTAAATAGCTATGGCATTTTTGTTTCTTCTTCATAATATTTCATAAATACTTAGCATGAATTCCTGTCCAGGACACAAAGTCCTAAAATTCAAAGGTCCTGTCCAGGATACAAAGCCCTAAAATTCAAAGGTACTCATTAACACAAACATGTTATTATTCACTCATGATTGCTGATGAATTTAACGAAGGCAGAGGGATTTTGCTTTCCAATAAAAAAATTCATTAAATAGAATTTAAACTCCCATTCATTTATTCAGAACATATATTGAATATCTGTGAAATTACCACTGTAAAGTGCATGGAATGGAAGATTAAGATTCACATATGGGAAATGGTCAATAATAGTAGCAAAATTTCGTAATGAAAATTAACAAAAGCAGTTTCGTAAAGAGCCAGATCTGAAGTATAAATTACGGGGCACCGTATGTTTTAGGCACAAAGAAAAGGTACGGACAGGGAGGGTCCGTGGAAGAGTTGAAAAAAGTGAGCTAGTCTTTAAAACTGAGTAGAATTTGAATAGGCAGAAGGAAACTAAGAGTGCCTTACAAAAGTTAAGAGGTGAACAAAAGCCAGCTGACAGAGCTAAGACCGCCAATGACAGGCCCAGGTAGAAGTAGAGTGAAAGCTTGAACAGATATCCTGAGAAATAAGATTGAATGAAGTAGTTTAGTGACAGTTTGTCCCTTACAATGTCCGACTGATCAACCTAAACTCAGGACGCTAAATAAAGCTCGTAAAACTTGTTCTTCCCAAGGACAAGAGCTGGAATATGAAAGCCAGCCCCACCTCTATGCCAAGCACTCTAGTAAGTGCTTTTCTCACATGATCTCAGGTAATCCTTGGTGCAGTCCTATGGGGTCATTCTTCAGATCCCTGTTTGGGATTGGCCAATCCCCATTGGCCCGGTGCACCCAGAAGGTAAGCACCAGAATAAAGATTTAGACCTAGGTCTGACTCCCAAACCCATTCTCTCTCTCCTCTGCCATATTGCTACTTAATTGACTAACACTCAGTGAGTCCAAGGATATTGCCAGTCTTGTTTCTCTTCTTATCCCCAGTGCCTGGCACTGTGCCTGGAACATCCCAAGTGCTTAAATAAGTATTTCCAAGTGAATCGGTTGGACAAATTAAAATAAAAATTTTCTTTTACAAACATGCATGAGTCATACCACCTTCAGAGAAGTCATCTTTGAAGGATACCCAGTTATTCCAGTTGTACTACTGCCTATATGGTACATATTTTGAATTCCAGCCCCTCTCTCCAAAAGTCTTTCTCAGTATACAATACAGTCTTCTCTCTGTCCTCAGTTGTGGCCTGTCTTTAAAAGGTAAGTTTGATTGAAATGGTCATAAGCTGTTTCCAAGTATGGCCTATAAGGTGATGATCCAACTGAGTAAAATAGTTTTAGTTATTATGATCAAGTAATGAAGTGGATATTCTTGTGAGACTTCTATTCTGACTCTGACCAAAATGTTTTGAGCAATAACATCATTATATAGTCTCTCAAATGGGTCACTATAGGAAAAATCATCAAGAGATATAAGTTCTGGATACATGTAGTGCCAAGGAAATCTGTTTTAATAGAAACTAGTGTAGGTGTTAGTTTTCTTTTTTATTTAAAGAATAAAGAGTGAGAGTTTTCAGTCGAACTTTAAATACAGCAAAGTGGTTTAGAAGCATGGATTTCATGAATGTAGATTGGAGGAGCATAAAGTGAGGAGTGGGAACTGAAATAGGAATGAATAGAAAACAAAAGAAGAGTGAGAAAAATGATATAGACAAGCGCAATCTTGCCTGTATCTGGTTGTTTTATTATTGAAATAGCAAAGAGGATTCTGAGTGGGAAGCAGTGTCATCAATGCAGGAGAATGTCTCGTTCTGTCCTGTCCTCCGATTCCACACCTTTGGATCTTTTACAATGTCATCTTTTCTGGTGGTTCATCATATGCTTTGGAACAATTTTTTTTATTATCTTGTTTGTGACTTCTTCAAATAAAATGTTTTCACCTTCTGCTTTACTCCTGCCTCGCTTTGAGCAAGCCAAATGTTTGTATTGTGAAATCTTTAATCCATTACAATCTGTTACCCTGCAATTAGATGAAATGTCAGCAATTCAGTTGTGCTATTTGTACTAAAGAATAAGGGAGAAGAATGAGGACTTGCTGATAAAGAAGAACTTAAATAATTAAAGGATGAAAGAGAGGGAGCCCGCATACACACATGCAAACCTACTTGTTTTACACGTGGCTAAGGTTCTTTCCAATTGTGAACAAGAGGCCTTAAATACTGCAAATTACTTTTATTCCTTCATTCTTTCATTTATTCAACATATATTTATTAGGGTTCTTTTGTGAGCCAGGGACTGTACTAGCTTCTAGAAAAACAGTGGTGAAGATAAACAGACCCATTAAGCGTAGTCAATTATAATTTAATTATGAGACAGTACCACAGGTAGATAAAAGCTCTGAGCCTGGACTCAACCGATGTGTATCCAACCATGACTCCACTTACTATTGGTGTCCTTAGGCTTGTTACTTAACCCTTCTGTAAAATGGGATTAATATTACCCACCTCCATGAGTTGTGATACACTCTAAAAGATAATTCATTTAAAGCATTTAAACAATACTTGGCACCTAATAAACTCACAGTAAATACTAGGTTTTCTTATTATGGAAGACACTGATCAGAGCCTTTATTTCCTTGCCACTGAAAAAGCACTGCTCTGACCACTAGACTTATATACTTTCTTTTGTGAGGAGACTGAGACAGCCTTAGGGTTCAGAGGACATTAGCATACAGTTCTGATGAAAGACAGGATATCCAAGTTTAGCCCCCATGTGCGAGAAACTGTGGATGAAGACAGACTGTGGATGAAGACAGACTGTGGGTGACATGGAGAAGAGGTCACAAGGCCAATCCAGGGTAAGGCTTAGCACGCATGAGTGGAAGGTGGCACTAACACAGTGTGGCCCCAATGACCACACACTTCTCTATGCTCTGACACCACAAAAAAAGAATTCAAAGTCCAGGCCCTACTAAGTCAAAAAGACTGTCAGTAACAAGTATTGGTGAAGATGTGGCAAAATCGAAACCCTCACACAGCTCTGAAGGGTGTAGCCACTTTGGAAAACAGTTTAGCAGTTTCTCAAAATGTTCAACAGAGAGGATTCATATGACCTAGCAATTCTACTCCTAGGTTTATCCTCGCCCCCCAAAGTGGAGATGCATTTCCACACAAAAAATTGTAGAAGAATGTTCGTAGCAGTATTTTTCACAATTGCCAAAGAGTGGAAAGAATTCAAATTTCCATCAACTGGTGAATAATTAGACAAAACATGCTATAGTCATACAATAGAATATTATTCAGCCATAAAAAAGAGTGTAGCACCGATACGTGCTACAACATGGATAGACCAGAACAGCCAAATCCACACAGACAGAAAGCAGATTAATGGTTGCCTAAGGCTGGGAGTTGCAGGGTGGGGTGGGGGGCAGTAGAGGAGGCGGCATGAGGAATGACAGCTGGTGGGTATGAGTTTCTTTGTGCGCTGATGAAAGTATTCTAAAATTAGATAGTGGTGATGGTTAACACAACTCTGAATCTACTAAAATCCACTGAATTGTATCCTTCAAGAAGGTGAATTTTCTAGTAGGTGAAGTATAACCTCAATAAAGCAGTTTAAAAAAAAATGTTATTTCAGGCACTGAAACCCTAATCATGGAAGCATGATGTTCTAGGTTGACCTGGGGCTCCATCTGAAACAGAACTGATGTATGCTGGGAATCCTCTCCCAATACTGTTTCCAAAGTTGAGGGATATTTCCTCAAAATATTCCAGTCTCCCTTTAAATCAGAACATGTGTCTGCAGGATCCTGCTCTTCACCACCACACCTCTTGATGTAAGGTCAATGCTAAGACCCCTTGGATAGATGAAGAACCCAGGCTCAGGCCACGTGGCTAGCCAGTGAGAACTCAGGATTCAGACACCCTTTTTCTGATTCCAAAGCCATTTTCTACTAGCGTACTCTCTCGTAGGGTAGAAGCTTCAGGGTTGCTTGTCCTGACACAAGAACAATGTTCTAAATATTAGAACTACCCACTCCCTTTTGCAGTCTGTCTTCCTACGGTAGGCTCTCAGAGATTCCTCCAGTTATTTCCTTGCTCTTTTCTGTGCCTTGACTAGCAGCATCATGCCTTTTTTTAATGGAGGTAGAACTCGACATATAATAAAATGCAGATATGAAGTGTACAGTTCAATGTGTCTTCACAACTGTATACACCGATATAAGCACCACTCCAGTCAGGCTGCAGAACATTTTTTACCCCCAAGAAGTCCCACACGCATCTTGGTGTCTATACAGGAATGCACTGATGCTTACTCTAATGGGATTCTATAGTTTCTTCTTCCTCATTCTCACTAAGTGCCCAGATAATGCTCAGCATCACCTTGATCTCTAACCCACAGCGTATTGTTTCCGCTGTACTGTACGACTGGCACCTCATGACACACATCCCTGTTTTCTAAGTGTCAGTGCCAAGCCGCTTTGTGCTGTTACATAAAAAGATGCCTTGTTTACTTGTTTTGTTGTCTACAGGAGTATAAGCTCCTTGGAAGTAAGGAAAGTATTTACTACTTTTGCACATCACAGTAGTTAGCTCTTAGGAGAACATGTGGCAGGGATCAAATGAGGACAGAACTCGGGCTCCAAATCCCATCAACTCTCTGAGCCTCATTTCCTTGTGTGTAAAATGCTGTTGAAAAATGTACAACGATATGTACTTAGGTGTTTGAAATTTATTTTTGTTTTTTTCCCAATGATTTTTAGAAAATTCATAGAGTTGTGCAACTGTCAGAACAACCTA
The DNA here is from genome assembly GCF_059928025.1 of Delphinapterus leucas. Classification (NCBI taxonomy): domain Eukaryota; kingdom Metazoa; phylum Chordata; class Mammalia; order Artiodactyla; family Monodontidae; genus Delphinapterus; species Delphinapterus leucas. The sequence goes on from NC_143139.1 coordinate 63,550,432, forward strand.
ATTATAGAACATTTCCATCACCCCAAAGAGAAACGTTGTGCCCATTTGCAATCACTCCCATTCCCAGCCCTCATCCCCAGGCCACTATTGATCTACTTTCTGTCTCTATGGATGGCTATTCTAGACACTGCCTATCAATGTAATTCTACATTATGTGGCCTTTAAAAAGTTATTTTTTCTGGACTTCCCTGGTGGCACGGTGCTTAAGAATCTGCCTGCCAATGCAGGGGACACGGGTTCAAGCCCTGGTCTGGGAAGATCCCACATGCCGCAGAGCAGCTAAGCCCGTGAGCCACAACTACTGAGCCTGCGCTCTAGAGCCCGTGAGCCACAACTACTGTAGCCCGCGCGCCTAGAGCCTGTGCTCCACAAGAGAAGCCACCACAATGAGAAGCCAGCACACAGAAAGGACGAGTAGCCCCCGCTCGCCACGACTAGAGAAAACCCGCACGCAGCAACGAAGACCAAACACAGCCAAAAATAACCAAATTTATTAAAAAAAAAAAAAAAAAGTTATTTTTCAAACCCAGCTCTGTCTGATGCCAAATGAATTCCTAAAGTAAACAGATACATTGAGTAGAAAATCACTTGCTCTATGGGGGTGGAGTGGGGGGAGATTCATTGTTTCCAGTACCATTTAGCAGTTTCAGGAGTATTTTTCCTCTCACTATAGCACCACTGACAGTCTCAGTATCTCTTTCACTCACTCCTGTCCACTCTTTCCAGATTTCAAGTGCCTGAAGACAAAGAGGAATGGCACCTAAGCTTTGGGGAAGACTGATGGGAGGTTTCTGTCAGTCTACTGCAAACAAAACTTCTGCCCCTTGGCGTCCCCTGCCAGCCTTATCTCCTCTCTTCTCTCTTTTTATCTCTTCAGGAGAACTCAGGGAACAAATAAACCATTTAGATTGCTTTTTTGCTCCCTTTTAAATGTCCCCCAAGTTGCTAATAACATGCAGTTATTTTCTCCCTGATGGAACACAGCAAGACTGTGAAGCAGGCACGTATGCCAGGGTGCTCACAGGGTCTTACCTGGCCCCCAGGAGCTGGCGGGAGTCCAGCTTGGAAAACACAGGAGTGCACCGGGCAGTAGGAGGACCCAGAGCACAGCGAATCCAGCCTTGGGCAAACCATCTAAAACGCTTACAGAACAGTGCTCTTAGGGGTAATGCCCTTCATTCTAAAATGAGCCCCTCCTTTCAACATCCTTTCTGAAAGTACCTTCTAAATCAGTATTTTTGTTTTCGGGTGGAACATAATTAGTTTATATGCAAGAACAATTTTCTGGACTTCAGATAACACTGGAGTGTAGAGATGAGGATTTGTGAGTGAAATGTGAGGCCCTACAGACAATTCTATTAGAAGGGAAAAAAGTTGAGGTCTATCCCGATGGGGCTTTTTCTGTAAACCTACATCGTTGGAAACACCTCATAGATTAACTGTGTGGTTTCCTTTACTCATAGAACTACATGTTAGATCTGTGGGAAAGAACTACAAGACAGAGCTGCCAAGTAAACTATGAAAAACCTAACAAACTTTTTACCTTAGGTATTGGCATATCCCAATGATCTGTACTGTTCTAGGGTGTGATGGCTTAGGAGTGAATATGATTTGAACCTAATACATTTTTAGAGGGTGTCAAACCCTCTAAAAAACCCTGGTTCTGCCTGTCAGAACCAGGCAGATCCATCTCCTGACCCTGAACATGGTCCTAAAGTAAATCGCTTGAGGAAATTGGATCCCAAAGATTACAGGTGGGGAATTTTGAAGTGTGTCCATATTTCATTGGAGATCAAAGAAGCCTAACTAAAAGAATTGTGGGCTGACTCACATGATAACTTATTTTTGAAAGGGCTGTTTTATCTTGAAGATTATGAGTTAGGAGAAACTAAGGTGATTGGCAGTGGAAAGAATCAGAACGTGTGAAATTCCTTAAAAATTGATTGACTTAAATAACTTTGTCTGTGTTACACATAATTAAAAAAAACCCTTTAAAAAAAAGGGAAAAAAATTTTTTTTTGTTTTAAAAATACTTCTAGTCATGTCTTCTCATTCTCTAAGCTGCAAACACTCTGGAATGTGGTGAGAGGTTATTTAGCAAAAGTTAACCAACTGCTCTTCAGTTTAAGGTGTTACTTCTGCATGTATAAATCAATATTCCGACAAGGAGCTTCCCTGAATTTTCTCCTTCTGCTAGTGTAGGAGGGGAACTGTCTTTTAGGAACCAGCATAGTGTCAGGAATTGTCTGTTCTTAATTGTATCTCAGTGTCAGAAAGCAAAAATAGAGTGAGATTAGAATATTCAAATAGGTCAAGAGTCTGGAGTTTTGTGTTTTGATTTTTGAACATATTTTTGGATAGCCTAAGTCATAAAGAGAGAATGTAGACAGCAGCCTTTGAAATGCTTGCCTGATTTTAAAAAAAAAAAAAATTTACCATCAATGTTTAACTTAGAATTTGAGGACAGATGTGTGCTGCTTCTTGAGGTCACTGGCTTTCCAAGTCCCATCATGTTGATGCTTTGTTTATATTGAGGCCACATTAGAAAATTACATCCAGGCTATGGAACCTGAGTGTCACAGTAGGATTGCCTAATTTTAGGGGAAATTATGTTATCTTTTTGTTGTTGTTGTTGTTGTTGCGGTACGCGAGCCTCTCACTGGCGTGGCCTCTCCCGTTGCGGAGCACAGGCTCCGGATGCGCAGGCTCAGCGGCCATGGCTCACGGGACCAGCCGCTCCGCGCCATGTGGGATCTTCCCGGACCGGGACACGAGGCCGTGTCCCCTGCATCGGCAGGCGGACTCTCAACCACTGCGCCACCAGGGAAGCCCTCTTTTTCTTTTTGGTAGACAGTATTTTCAAAGCTCCATTAGCTAGAAAAACCAGGTAGAGCACAAACTTAGCTTAACTGTGTTTAAACTCCCATCTATTGAGTTTGTGTGGGGGGCGGATGCGTGTTAGGTGTGTTAGCTCATTGATTCCTCACAGTGGCACTCTGGGGTACGTACCCTCCATATCCCCAACGGATAGACAAGAAGCTGAAACTCAGAGAAACTGAACAGCATGAGGCCATGCAGCTAATGGGAGGCCTGAGTTTCAGACATGGTCCAACTCCAGACACACATCATCCATCACATGGGATTGCCTCTAACTGAAAAAGAGGTTACAAGGCCTGCATTAGGGATGATGTTTTAGTCTGCAAACACACACCTGCTCTGCACACACTCTGTACTTTGTTTCTCTTACTCTTATGCTCTCAACTCTAAGGCCACCACCCTACTGTGCAAAGAGGGCTGCAACAGCTTGCCTCAGTTCAACACCAATCCCAATTCCCAACCCTCTTAGCTGTCCCCCAGCTTTCTGGGTCAATCTTTCTATGACATAGATCCATCTGTGACAGATCCACATAGTATTCACATGTTTCTGTTTCCAAGTCTCTCTATTCCCCAGCTTCCCATCTGTTTCATTCCATCCTATCTCAAGTTCCCAGCAGGAGGAAGTAATTGCTTCCATCTCTTTCATCACCTTTCCTGATACCAGGTCCAATGGTGAACTTGGAGTTGGACATCTGCCTTGTAACTATCCCTAGGGCACCAAAGATCAATGAAACATTTTCATGTTCTCCAGACAGTGTTTAATAAGGTATACTTGAATCTAAGAGAAAGTTCTTTGTAAAACAAAGTATCTTTGTCTGCTTAGAGTTTCCTAAGCCCCTGTGTATCACAAAACAAGAGAAGCTCCTTATTCGCACCCTATACAGAAGATTTTGAGCTCTGTAGAATTTCTCAATATTTTTGTCACTCCCGAAATAATTTTTAAAGAGCAGTGAATCTGCCAGAAAGGGCTGATGCCTTTATGAGGTGCTACAATTTGAAACATGGCACTGACCAACCTGCTAGATTGCCACTTCAAAACTCTACTTCTTACAAGAGAAAGAATAAGAGGGAAAGAAAATGCATGAGCTACCTCTCACCAAACCAGATGATTACTAAGTGCCTGTCATCCAGTTTCCAATCTAGGCTTTCTTCAAATCCAAATATTTAATATTTTGAGAATAAAATCATAGCTTTCCTGCCTAGAAATCTATGTCATCTTTATATGAATTAATTTCACATATACCTTAGCCAAATTTTTAAACACTTTTTATGTTAGGTCTGAATTTTAGCAGGATAACTAGCATTTATTAAATGAGCAGTGGCTGGTGCCATTGTCAGTCATGACTTCCAAAAACCTCGTATCAGTTGGTGGCAGACCTGGTTTCCTGCACAAGGAAATCATCTCTATCGGGGGATTTCTAGAGACCTTGATTCTCACCACTGCCCCAAAACCCCAGCCTCTTCCACCTGCTGGTTTATGGTCTCTCTCCAAAACTCTCCTGACTTTGTAATTCGAATTGCTGATCCATTCCCTTGGGAGGTAAAACAATTTACATATTTAATTTATATATGAAATAATTAAACACATTAGCTCAATTAAATCTCACAGACTTGTGTTATACATATTACGCTAAATGTGCACATGAGGAAACCAAGACTCACAGAGGCTAAGAAACTTGTCTGAAATCACATAACTAGGAAGTAACGACCAGATGTTTAAATGGTTTGCCGTAAAGTCCATGTTAATTACTATTTATTCTATTTTTAAATTCCAAAGTGGAGCAGGGACTCCACGTCAGATTCCTGGGGTTGAGAGTTAGGAACGGTTCAAGCCACGTATAAAGGGACCTGGTAATTCACTTAGGAAAGAAATGTAGCATGCGACAGTGGTGACCTTTAAAAACTGGATAAGGGTTTTCCCGAAGTAGTAATCAGGATCAGAAGGGTGCCTATTTAAATAGCATACATGCAGTTTGAATTCTTTTTCTTCCTTTTTTGGTGTGCTGGAGGAAAGAAAATTGTTTATCCCAGTGACTGTGACTTCATATCCAACAGTGCTGAACCTCAAGAGAGAAAAGAGATGAGACAGCTGCATTTTAACAAGGTTGATTTAGGCCAGAGCTGCTGTTTGGGGCCTCTGGTTTGAGTCCGAGATAAGTATTTACCAGGATGTACTGCTATACAAGTCACCAGCAAATGATTTCATGGAAGAACCCAGTACACAATCACAAGGATCAAACCCCCTTTCAGATCCTCATGTTCAGCGCATAATGAATTCAGTGCCCTGGGCTAGAACTTAAGTAACTGGGAGCAAAACCCAGCTCATCATATGTCATTTCTAGAGGAAGATAATGCTTGATACATTATGTAATCTCCTGTACGTGAAGCAGGAGGCCACTGCCCAGCCATCAGAGTGTCAGGACAGAAGACAGAAAGAAAGGCTGGGAGCCCAACAGGGAGGGTGTGGTGGATTATTTCTCTCTGGGTGTTGATGTGGTGACCTGCCATATGCCCACTGCCCTTCCCATTCTCAGCATACTCGCCCGCCAATGTTCTCTAAGAAAATGCTTCTGGGTGCCTCCTTTCCACATAAAATCATATGCACTTGGGTTCAGAACCGAGAATGGAAATGGTTCATTTCCCAAATGCAAGTTCTGGCACACCTAAACAAAGATTTGTACGCAGTAAGTTAAAATCTCTCAGAGTTTCAAGCGTCAGTTTTTCAAACATATTCTCGGACTGTGAAAATTAAGGATTAATATATCCCTGAATGGAAACTGCTAATTAACATCTTCTATGCTTTATTCTTCCTATTAAGTCTGAGATTATTTTCTTACTTTTAAACATGCTGCATCTGTTTGGATTATCTTTTAATAAATTTATTTTTTTTAATTAATTTTTTTTTGGCCGCGTTGGGTCTTCGTTGCTGCGCACAGGCTTTCTCTAGTTGCGGCGAGTGGGTCCACTCTTCGTTGCGTTGTGCGGGCTTCTCATTGCAGTGGCTTCTCTTGTTGCAGAGCACGGGCTCTAGGCATGCGGGCTCTAGAGCACAGGCTCAGTACTTGTGGCGCGCGGGCTTAGTTGCTCGGTGGCATGTGGGATCTTCCCAGACCAGGGCTCGAACCCATATCCCCTGCACTGGCAGGCAGATTCTTAACCATTGCACCACCAGGGAAATCCTGGATTATCTTTTGTGTCCCATATATTTCAGCTTTATTAGTTGAACTTATTAGTTCATATTTGTCCCCCCAAAATATAGGTTAAATAGGTGATAAGATTTACACTATCTGTTTTTATGAGTTTAACAGTAAATATTATTAATATTGCTTTACATTTGTGTGATGCTTTCATGTGCTCTAGAGACTGTTGGGAACCAGCCCTGTGTTTCCAAACCAAATTCTCTCTCCCCTCAAGTCTCAGGGCTGTGGCATCTATGGAAGTTGCCTATCTGTTTTGGGCTCTTAAAATAGAAGAACCACAATCTTTCTCTGAGAGAACTGAATAATCAATGCCCATTAATTGGGGGTAAGATATCCATTTGAGGCAGCTTAGAATGACCTTCTGAAGCGACTAAAGCCTAAATAAAAAGGCGTTTAAATGTGGCATGGAAACCAAAGCTACCCCTCCTGGCAGGGTGCAGTGTTGAAACAGCTACCCCAAAGAGCCTACCTCTCTGGAGGGTTTTTTAAAAATAAGCATTGGGGGCTTCCCTGGTGGCGCAGTGGTTGAGAGTCCGCCTGCCGATGCAGGGGACACGGGTTCGTGCCCCGGTCCGGGAAGATCCCACATGCTGCGGAGCGGCTGGTCCCGTGAGCCACGGTCGCTGAGTCTGCGCGTCCGGGGCCTGTGCTCCGCGGCGAGAGAGGCCACAGCAGTGAGAGGCCCGCGTACAGCAAAAAACAAACAAACAAAAAATAAGCCTTGGGGCATGGATTTATAGTCCTGCTTCAACGTAAGGGGACAGACAAGTCGATCTCTCATGGGATCTAGCAGCCTGGTGATTCATCAAAGAAGGTGTTTAAAAAGCAAAACTGTGAAAGAAAAAGAGCTGTAGCATCAATCTAGATCAAGGCTCACATGTACTTTCTCTTTTTTTTTTTTTTTTTTAACTTCTAATCTCTGCCTGCATTTTCATAAGACCTATCACAGTAGGACATACCCTCTACAATTACTTTGACAAACTCTGGTATCAGTACTTAGGTTTTTAGTCTCTTTCAAAGTAGTCAATTTTTGACAGTGAAAAATAGCAGAAACTGATTCCTGAAGCTCTGACTCCAGTCATAGATTTGGAGAGTTGATTTAGCAGAGCGGCTTTCCGAATATTAGCCCCTGGCTAACTTTCTTGGGCAAGTGCCCATAGGCAGCAAAATTTCAGTGGAAACTTACACAAACGCAATAAAAACAGGAGTTACATCGTGTTGACTTTTCTACCAGGTAGATTGTAAAAAAAAAAAAAAAAAAGTACCAGTTTTTTAACAATCTATTTTTAATGACAGTTATATACAGCAAAATATTCTGTCCAGAGATGAGATTTCACATTGTAGAGTTCTTGCAAACAGAAGCAGTAATAAGCTGAGCCTCTGGCCATCCTATCTAAACTACATAGAAATTCATATTCATGGAAGCCAACTTTAACTTATAATTTCACACATTAAAATGGGCTTAGTGCTCAAAAATAGGAAAGTGGCTAATTACACTACCACTTAATGGAATATTAGGCATTACACATAATTATATGGAAAAATGCTTTAATATGTTAGGCAGAAAAAGCAAAATATAAAATTTTATACATAGATACATATGCTTGTGTTGTAGGTTTTTTAAATATTTGCATATGGAAAAGATAATTTGGGGATCTATGAAAATGAGATTATTGTTTTAGGATGCTAAGATAGTATTTTTGGTCCAATTTTTAACATACATATATAAATGTAAATTACACACACACATGTACATTTGATATAACAAATAACCACTTTTTCAAAGTTCAGTCTAGTATATTCTGTTTTCTGTACAAGTTTTTATCTTTTTTTAAGTGCTCTACCATGAGTTTTAAGAAAATGCAGGTAAACCCACATGTTCCCTCCTTCATTCACTTCTCTGCTCATAAGACCCCTGCCAGCTGCAATACCCACATATTGAATGGGTTTCCATTTTAACTTATATTCAGCTGATAAGTTTTTCCTTTTCCTTTTTTCCAAATGAGTTTGCCCCAGAAATTTTCCCCTAGATTATTCCACAAAAGCATGTCGTATTTACCCTTAAGTAATTAGAAAATAGGAAGGCGAAAATAGATTAACATTTAAAAATAAGAGAGAGCACCCCTGCCATGCTTCTGTGGCATTTGAGATGTGCAGTATCATGCATGTGTTTTGTCACTGGCAAAGTGAGAAATCTGGAAGGGGCTATGAAAAGTTGTATGGCTGCAATAAAATCTTGACTGACAAAGAGAAGTTTCTGTGGTGAATGTTTCCATGCCCTACAAAGGAATGGGGCAAAATAAAAAGATCAAGACTTATACCTTGGGTTAATGTGGCAAAAACTATATTGGTAAAAAATTTCAGTGCCACTGAGATGCCATCACACAATCACATTGATCAAAATGCTTCCTTGAAGCATGGATTTTCAAGCGTTTGCATTTTTCATGCCAGCCAACTTCTATTCTAAGTAGCCATCAAATTTTCATAACCTTCTCCTGGCCACCTCCAGAAACTGTGGTGGTTAGCAGGTTTGTTCCACTGCAATGAAACCGAGTAACCTTTGGATATTCTTCTATAATATCTGAATCCCAGTTACGTATCTTTACAGGGGGAGCCTGAGACTGAGGGAGACTGAACCATGAATTCATTTCTACATGACCTTTGACCTACTTCTGACAGCTAAGGAGATTTGACTTCCTGGCTGGCCTGCTAGAAGCTCAGGAAATGAGACTTCCCAGTATTTACTATGTCATTTTCTAAATCACAGTTTCAGACAGAGTATGATGTAGTATACCTCCTTGGTGGGGAAAAGCAATGTTATGGCCTAGAGGGAAAAAAAAAAAAGCATATGCCCTTATTCTTGTTAGATGCGGAAAAACAAACCATCGGGTGCAGAACAGGAAAATAAATACTGTTATGCACCTAGCTTCATACCAAAAAGATATTACTTTGTTGACCTTGCTTGCCTTTTCAATGCCAACTTCAGGTCTATTTGTTAATGCCAGCTTTGAGTAATTCAAAATGTATATAAAACCATTTTCATGAAACCTACGGTTCATGGAAGACAGAGGAGAGGTTGTCCATTTCGTGTGAGGCCTATGATTTCCCTCTTTCCATACTGATTTATATACCTGCAGGGAGGACTCATGGATCAAGAAGGTACACCTTGGTTCAAACTGCCTCTGCTATTCATGACTGTGCAAACTTGGAGAATTCAGCTAACCTCTCTGTGCTTTAATTTCCTTATGCCTAAGATAGAGAATACAAAACCCTATCACAATGGCAATTATACCTCAAGAAAAACCCTCATCACAGACTACTATAATAAGGTGCTACATGTGAAAACATCCAGAACCAGTAAGCATGCAATGAACACCAGCTTCCTTTCTTTTTTTCTCCTTCTACACTCTTAGGCTATTATAACTTACACAATAATTGTGTTACTTAAATTCCCTACTATTTCTTTCAAATACAAAGACCATATTTACTGATACAGGGGAACAAATACATAAAGCTTAAATCATATTGTGTCATATTTTTTTAAAGGGTAGTCCAACAAAATGGGACCAAGATTTCCTTGCCATTCGTAGACAGTTAATTTTAGTCTTTTTTTTTAACATCTTTTTTGGAGTATAATTGCTTTACAATGGTGTGTTAGTTTCTGCTATATAACAAAGTGAATCCGTGATGTATATACATATATCCCCATATCCCCTCCCTGTTGCATCTCCCTCCCACCCTCCCTATCCCACCCCTCTAGGTGGTCACAAAGCACCGAGCTGATCTCCCTGTGCTATACACCTGCTTCCCACTAGCTATCTATTTTACATTTGGTAGTGTATATATGTCCATGCCACTCTCTCACTTTGTCCCAGCTTACCCTTCCCCCTACCTGTGTCCTCAAGTCCATTCCCTAGTAGGTCTGTGTCTTTATTCCCATCTTGCCCCTAGGTTCTTCAAGACCTTTTCTGTCTGTTTGTTTAGATTCCATATATGTGTGTTAGCATATGGTATTTGTTTTTCTCTTTCTGACTCACTTCACTCTGTATGACACACTCTCGGTCCATCCACCTCACTACAAATAACTCAATTTCGTTTCTTTTTATGGCTGAGTAATATCCCATTGTATATATGTGCCACATCTTGTTTATCCATTCATCTGTCAATGGACACTTAGGTTGCTTCCATGTCCTGCCTATTGTAAACAGTGCTGCAATGAACATTGTGGTACATTACTCTTTTTGAATTATGGTTTTCTCAGGGTATATGCCAAGCAGTGGGATTGCTGGGTCATATGGCAGTTCTATTTTTAGTTTTTTTGGTGTTGTTGCGGTAGGCGGGCCTCTCACTGTTGTGGCCTCTCCCGTTGCGGAGCACAAGCTCCGGACGCGCAGGCTCAGCAGCCATGGCTCACGGGTCCAGCCGCTCCGCGGCATGTGGGATCTTCCCAGACCGGGGCACGAACCCACGTCCCCTGCATCGGCAGGCGGACTCTCAACCACTGCGCCACCAGGGAAGCCCTATTTTTAGTTTTTTAAGGAACTTCCATACAGTTCTCCATAGTGCCTTATCAATTTACATTCCCACCAAGAGTGCAAGAGGGTTCCCTTTTCTCCACACCCTCTCCAGCATTTATTGTTTGTAGATTTTTTGATGATGGCCATTCTGACCAGTGTGAGGTGATACTTCATTGTAGTTTTGATTTGCATTTCTCTAATGATTAGTGATGTTGAGCATCCTTTCATGTGTTTGTTGGCAATCTGTGTATCTTCTTTCAAGAAATGTCTATTTAGGTCTTCTGCCCATTTTGGACTGGGTTGTTTGTTTTTTTGATATTGAGCTGCATGAGCTGCTTGTATATTTTGGAGATTAATCCTTTATCAGTTGCTTCATTTGCAAACATTTCCTTCTATTCTGAGGGTTGTCTTTTCATCTTCTTTATGGTTTCCTTTGCTGTGCAAAAGCTTCGAAGTTTCATTAGGTCCCATTTGTTTATTTTTGTTTTTATTTCCATTTCTCTAGGAGGCGGGTCAAAACAAATCTTGCTGTCATTTATGTCATAGTGTGTTCTGCCTATGTTTTCCTCTAAGAGTTTGATAGTGTCTGGCCTTACATCTAGGTCTTTAATCCATCTTCAGTTTATTTTTGTGTACGGTGTTAGGAAGCGTTCTAATTTCACTCTTTTACATGTAGCTGTCCAGTTTTCCCAGCACCATTTATTGAAGAGGCTGTCTTTTCTCCACTGTATACTCTTGCCTCCTTTATCAAATATAAGGTGACCATATGAGCATGAGTTTACCTCTGGGCTTTCTATCCTGTTCCATTGATCTAGATTCCTGTTTTTGTGCCAGTACCACACTGTCTTGATTACTGTGCTTTGTAGTATAGTCTGAAGTCAGGGAGTCTGATTCCTCCAGCTCCATTTTTATTTCTCAAGATTGCGTTGGCTATTCGAGGTCTTTTGTGTTTCCATACAAATTGTGAAATGTTTTGTTCTAGTTCTGTGAAAAATGTCATTGGTAGTTTGATAGGGATTGCATTGAATCTGTAGATTGCTTTGGGTAGTAGAGTCATTTACAATGTTGATTCTTCCAATCCAAGAACATGATATCTCTCTCCATCTGTTTGTATCATCTTTAATTTCTTTCATCAGTGACTTATAGTTTTGTGCATACAGGTCTTTTGTCTCCTTAGGTAGGTTTATTCCTAGGTATTTTATTCTTTTTGTTGCAGTGGTAAATGGGAGTATTTCCTTAATTTCTCTTTCAGATTTTTCATCATTGGTGTATAGGAATGCAAGAGATGTCTGTGCATTAATTTTGCATCCTGCAACTTTACCAAATTCACTGATTAGCTCTAGTAGTTTTCCGGTGGCATCTTTAGGATTCTCTATTTATAGTATCATGTCATCTGCAAACAATGACAGTTTACTTCTTTTCCAATTTGGATTCCTTTTATTTCTTTTTCTTCTCTGATTGCTGTGGCTAAAACTTCCAAAACTATGTTGAATCATCATGGTGAGAGTGGGCAACCTTGTCTTTTTCCTGAACTTAGAGGAAACGGGTTCAGTTTTCCATCATTAGGAACAATTTGGCTGTGGGTTTGTCATCTATGGCCTTTATTATGTTGAGGTAGTTTCCTTCTATGCCTACTTTCTGGAGAGTGTTTTTTATCATACATGGGTGTTGAATTTTGTCAAAAGCTTTTTCTGCATCTATTGAGATGATCATATGGTTTTTTTCCTTCAATTTGTTAATATGGTGTATCACATTGATTGATTTGCATATATTGAAGAATCCTTGCACTCCTGGGATAAACCCCACTTGATCATGGTGTATGATCCTTTCAATCTGCTGTTGGATTCTGTTTGCTAGTATTTTGTTGAGGATATTTGCATCTATGTTCATCAGTGATGTTGGCCTGTAGTTTTCTTTTTTGTCACATCTTTGTCTGATTTTGGTATCAGGGTGATGATGGACTCATAGAATGAGTTGGGGAGTGTTCCTCCCTCTGCTATATTTTGGAAGACTTTGAGAAAGATAGGCATTCACTGTTCTCTAAATGTTTGATAGAATTCACCTGTGAAGCCATCTGGTCCTGGGCTTTTGTTTGTTGGAAGATTTTTAATCACAGTTTCAATTTCAGTGCTTGTGATGGGTGAGTTTATATTTTCTATTTCTGCCTGGTTCAGTCTCGGAAGGTTGTGCTTTTCTAAGAATTTGTCCATTTCTTCCAGGTTGTCCATTTTATTGGCATATAGTTGCTTGTAGTAATCTCTCATGATCCTTTGTATTTCTGCAGTATCAGTTGTTACTTCTCTTTCATTTTTAAATCTGTTGATTTGAGTCTTCTCCCTTTTCTTCTTGATGAGGCTGGCTAGTGGTTTATCAATTTTTTTTTATCTTCTCAAAGAACCAGCTTTTAGTTTTATTGATCTTTGCTATTGTTTCCTTCATTTCTTTTTCATTTATTTCGGATCTGATCTTTATGATTTCTTTCCTTCTGCTAACTTTGGGGTTTTTTTGTTCTTCTTTCTCTCACTGCCTGAGGTGTAAGATTAGGTTGTTTGAGATTTTTCTTGTTTCTTGAGGTGGGATTGTATTGCCCTAAGCTTCCCTCTTTGAACTGCTTTTGGTGCATCCCATAGGTTTTGGGTCGTGTTTTCACTGTCATTTGTTTCTAGGTATTTTTTTATTTCCTCTTTGATTTCTTCAGTGATCCCTTTGTTATTTAGTAGCATATTGTTTAGCCTCCATGTGTTTGTACTTTTTAGTTTTTTTCCTGTAATTGATATCTAGTCTCATAGCATTGTAGTTGGAAAAGATACTTCATATGATTTCAATTTTCTTAAATTTACCAAGGCTTGATTTGTGTCCCAAGATATGATCTATCCTGGAGAATGTTCCATGAGCACTTGAGAAGAAAGTGTGTTCTGTTGTTTTTGGATAGAATGTCCTATAAATATCAATTAAGTCCATCTTATTTAATGTGTCATTTAAAGCTTGTGTTTTTTTATTTACATTTTTGGATGATCTGTCCATTGGTGAAAGCGGGGTGTTTACGTCCCCTACTATTACTGTGTTACTGTCGATTTCCCCTTTTATGGCTGTTAGCATTTGCCTTATGTATTGAGGTGCTCCTATGTTGGGTGCATAAATATTTACAATTCTTATATCTTCTTCTTGTATCGATCCCTTGATCATTATGTAGTGTCCTTCTTTGTGTCTTGTAATCGTCACTATTTTAAAGTCTATTTTGTCTGATATGAGAATTGCTACTCCAGCTTTCTTTTGATTTCCATTTTCATGGAATATCTTTTTCCATCCCCTCACTTTCAGTCTGTATGTGTCCCTAGGTCTGAAGTGGGTCTCTTGTAGAGAGTATATATATGGGTCTTGTTTTTGTATACATTCAGCCAGTCTGTGTCTTTTGGTGGGAGCATTTAATCCATTTACATTTAAGGTAATTATTGATATGTATGTTCCCATTACCATTTTCTTAATTGTTTTGGGTTTGTTTTTGTAGGTCTTTTCCTTCTCTTGTGTTTCCTACCTAGAGAAGTTCCTTTAGCATTTGTTGTAGAGCTGGTTTGGTGGAGCTGAATTCTCTTAGTTTTTGCTTGTCTATAAAGGTTTTAATTTCTCCATCAAATCTGAAAGAGACCCTTGCTGGGTAGAGTAATCTTGATTGTAGGTTTTTCCCTTTCATCACTTTAAATATGTCCTGCCACTCCCTTCTGGCTTGCAGAGTTTCTGCTGAAAGGTCAGCTGTTAACCTTATGGGAATTCCCTTGTATGTTATTTGTTGCTTTTCTCTTGCTGCTTTTAATATTTTTTCTTTGTATTTAATTTTTGATAGTTTGATTAATATGTGTCTCAGCATGTTTCTCTTTGGGTTTATCCTGTGTGGGACTCTCTGTGCTTCCTGGACTTGATAGACTATTTCGTTTCCCATGTTAGGGAAGTTTTTGACTACAATCTCTTCAAATATTTTCTCAGTCCCTTTCTTTTTCTCTTCTTCTTCTGGGACCCCTATAATTCCAGTGTTGGTGTGTTTAATGTTTTCCCAGAGGTCTCTGAGACTGTCCTCAATTCTTTTCATACTTTATTCTGCTCCCTGGCATTTATTTCCACCATTTTATCTTCCAACTCACTTATCCTTTCTTCTGCCTCAGTGATTCTGCTATTGATTCCTTCACACTCCCCTCACCATCTTCCCCAGGGTCCCCCCATCACCACTGGACCCCTAACCATGGGTGGGTCGCTCTGGGTGTACGAACTCCTCGCTTCCCCAAGCCGCCCCTCAAGGGTGCTGTCCTGGAGGTCTGGCCTTTACTTTTGCTCCCCCTTCCCTCCCTCCCACTCCCTCAGGACCCACGCGGCTGGAGGGGGCCTCAGTGGGCAGAGAATCAGGCCTGGGATCTCAACAGGCTCCCGGGGGCCCAAGTGGGCAGGGGAAACCTGGCCACGCTCTCTTTTGATCCTCTGCCCTCCCAATGGTTCCCTAATTTCCCTCTTCGGGTGTGGGATCCCTTCCCCTCCCCCAGCCGCCCCTCAGGGGCGCCAGTCCCATCCCACCTCCACTTCTCCTCCCCCTCACTGCCCCCATGCCCCACATCCTACCCAGTCACTGGGGGGTTCCTCCCGTCCCCTTAGGTGTCCATGGCCCCCCACAGGTGCCTGGTAGGTGCCCTAGTTGTCTAGCCTAATTATTGAAAAACTCAACTATTTTGACTTTTTACAGTGTCTGGCAATCCAGAAAACCTTTAGCTCGGATTAGCCGGACTACAGCATGGAGACGGAACGTATTCAGGCTGAGAGGCCTGTGACAAGCTATAGTTAATAAGTTCTCCATGGTGTCAAAAGTAATAATAGTAACATGCCTTTGTGAGTTAAATTAATTTTGGTTTGTGCACTGGCCTGCATATAAATGTGAATGACATTTCCGAAAATGATAAGACAAGAGTTGAGAAAGCCAAGTGGTAAAGCAGAATGAGATGTGCTCACTAGAGCAGGGCCGCTCACTGCAGGCATCTGGGGGCGCAGGCAGAGAGATGCAGGGTATTATTACAGCAGAGGTGACGCCGTGGGGGGAGGGGTTGTTTTAGTTCATTTTGCCCTTTACAAAAATTCTGGAAGAGAGATTTTGTCTTTAGAGAAACTAAAGATGTTTGACATCCTGGCTCCCTGTTTGGTAGTGAGAGAGCATCTTCCTGCTAATCTCTGATTTCAAGTGTCTTCAAACCACAGACATTTTTTTCCCTCTGCCTGCAAGAGGCAGCTGACTGGTAATAGCTTTTAAATGAATAACCCGTCAAGTGGCATTTTAAAGCCCTAATGGTTGTGTTCATTTCAGAGACTTCTTCGGATCCCCACACACATACCCTGCCACTGGCACAGATAAATATGCTGTCTGCAAAGAGTTAAAAGACACATGTTGAACCCAGGAAGAAAAGATCTTAGTATGACCGACGTAGCTGGTGTGGTATCTTATCTTTTTCTGTTTGAGCTCTAATAGTTCAAGGGTTGCAACCAGAAATCAAATTATAAGGAAAATGAAGATTTCCCTGTTAAGTGATTACTATAGATAGGAACTATATAATAGTTTATATTATGTAATTATATAATAGTTTTATATAATATATTATAATAGTTTATATATAAACTTAATAGTTTAAGGAGGAGCTATATAACAGTTTAAGGAAGCTGTGTGTCTCCTCTTACTATAAACTTGACAATTCAGTCTAGGCCTCATCCTAGAGTAATAAGTCTCTACATTTCTTTCATGTATCTGTCAACACATTTTTTTTCCTGTCTGTTCAGGAGTACTGTTGATATACCACCCAATTTTTAAACTTGTATATACAAATTTCTTTATTTCAATAAAATTAAGAGCACTGTATTCTAGGCTATACACATTGTTTGATATCCATAGCCATCCTACACTCTCTTGGAAGTATTCTCCTCATTTTGTAAAGGAAAAGTAAAGGGAGTCCCCACAGTCATACGCCCATTAAGTTACCAAGTCTGCATCTTAACTCAAGTCAGTCGGAGCCTATGCCCCTGTTAACACATAACCATAAAAACCCTTGCCCTGTTTTCCAGCAATCAATTCACCGTATGTACTAAAGGCTTCCTATATAAGCAACTATGTTCTGTACCTTCTACATTTAACTATCCCAAACGAAAACACATCAGCAAAGGAAATAGCTCCTTGGTGGAAGATTTTTCATTAATCTGATGCCTCAATTCAACAACATATCTACAGATCATTCTATGCTGGGCCCTGGTTGATACAGAGATGAATTAGATACAGTTTTTCCACTCAAGGAGTTCATAGGCAACAAGGAAGGGATGATGCTGTCTGGAGGTGAGGAGTTCAGAAGGGGTGATTAGATATGAATGAGGTGGGCTATAAAGGATGATTAGGAATTCAACAGGTCAAGAATAAGGATTTCCAATCAGGGGAAGAAGGGTGAGCATCTGAAACATTCGGAGAGAAATAATGTCTGGCTACGATGTAATGCATGTGAGAGGAGAATGATGGAGGCAGGGGCTAAGCCACAAAAATAAATAAGGGTAATATTTTAGTGCTTTGAATTTGGAAGTTAACATTTTACTCTGATAGTTGGCAACCAGGAGGGTATTAAAGCTGCCAGTGGCCGTATCAGCTCTATGGCTTAGAAAGCTAATCCTTTGGCAGCATGACGATGAATTGAAGGCTCTTGCTTCCAGAGGCAGAGTTCATGAAATTACGTGGCAGTGAAAGTAAGAACTCAAATTTGAAAAGGTTTTTAAGATATGATTTATAGAAACTTGTTTTCAATTAGACAGAAGAGTGAGGGCTTGAAAGCCATTGAAAGTGATTCCAACTCTAGCTTGGTTAACTGAGAAGTGAGCAAACGGGGCAATAAATGAAATTACAGAAAGATGCATTAATTTTAAGGATAAACATTAAGTTCTATTTTGGACATGTTGGTTAAAACAGAATTCATTTCCATTTTAGATCATATTAACATCCTACTTCTCCCCCATCACAAACTTGTTTAAGTGCTTTATATATCATATTTTATGTTCTCCTATATAGTACCCTACCCAGCATCAACCTGCATTGCTTAAATTTTCCTGATTCCATCATCTCCTTAACAGTCTAGTATTTTTCTAAATTGCTTATAAATAAAGCCAGAAGTCATGTCCTTTCTTCAAAGGAAAGAATCCTCCCAAGGAAAAAATGTCCTGAAGAACAGAAAGTGAAGCAAACAACCTTCATCCTTGCCATTAAGCTAGTACATTTTCTAGCTTCCTCAGGAACTTCCACTCCTCCCAGTTAGCAGCCAAGTATAATAAACCACTACAAGCACCTGCTCCTTCCTGTGCTGATCCAAGCTCAAGGTCACTGAGGGGTGAAGTGGGGGGACAAAATCCAAGCCACGTTTTACCCAAGGATAGGACTCAGTGGACTTCAACTCAGAGAGACCCACCGTGTGAGGAGACCCTGAGCTACCCTGCAGAAGGAGGACCTCAGGTGGGGCCCAAGTGCAGTGAGATGGGCATCTCCACATAGACATCTTACCAGGTCCCACAGCTGGCTGTCCATGTCCACAGCTCTTCTGTGTGTCCAAGAACAAACTCGTAAGAGGGCTGACTGAGAGCAAGAACTCTGTATCAGCATTCATATGATATTATCCTTCTGTTCATTAATACAACAAAAATATGAGTGTCTGCTATGTGCCAGACACCGTACCCCACACCAGCTGAGTAAGGAACACACAAAGATGGATATAATTGTATTTTGTGAAAACTCATTCTTAATTTTTGATGGATAGAAATGCTAAGAATAAAATAACGAGCATGCACTGTGCACATAAACCATATTCTGGGCATCATTCTAAGCACCTGATGTATCTCCTCTCATTTGATCCTCACAGCCACCAGTTGAGATCAGTACTATCATTATCCCCATTTTATCCAGGAGGAAACTGAGGCTTAGGGAGATGAAACAACCTACCCTAAGTCACCTAGCTAGGAAGTGACAAACCAGGGTTTCAAATCTAGGTCTATCTGACTTTAGACTCCAGCTCTAAACCTCTACCACCTGTAGCCCAACAGGTACTTCAGCCACAGATCCATCCCTACACCGTATCCATTGACCTCTGGCCACGTGAGAACAGAGAATACAGCACTTATCACGTGTTTAGAGAATGTGGCTTGCTTTTATATTTTTCTAATTCACTGCTTGAAATAATCCCTTTCTTGCATTTATTTATCCTCCTTTTTGCAGAAAGCTTATCCTTCTACCCACTTTTTCCTTATTTGACCTCACCAAATCCCTGTGAGGAGAGAAGAATATAATTGATTACCCCTTCTGATTCAAGATGATGTAATACATCTCCTTTTAGTCGATACATTTAACTCAGGCAACCTCAGGAACGGAAAGGAGAATCAGGGAGCCTGTGTTTGGGACGTGCTTCTGCTCCTCTGAGAAACCTTTCATCTCAATAGTCTGCAGGTATACATGGAAGACCTTGAGACGGTCATTCAGAAATTGTAGCCTGCTGACTCCTGTGCGCTCAGGAAGACATGAAAGCAATTGCAAATTGCTTAACAGAGGGTGCAATATTAGAGATGAAGAATCTGGCTATGAACAGTTCCACCAGGGAAATGCTGCCATGTGACATTTTTTTCCAGTTCAGCACCTTGTGCTAATAGTATCTTACAGGCTTAGTGTTAGATACTATTGAACAATGATTACCCAATATAAAAAGAAAATTAAAATTTCACGAGATTTGCCACATAGAAGAAAAAGCATGGACTTTGATGCTTAACAAACCTGTGTTCTGGGTTCTAATAACCATGTTACGTTAACAAAGTTACTCCACAGGGCTGAGCCTCAGTTTGTTCATTTATGAAGTAGAGACAATGATAACCTGTACTTCATGGCTGTGAAGATATGGAATAAATTATATGAAGTATCCAACACAGAAGCTGATCTGTAAAAGGCAGCCCGATTTTTTTTTTTTTTTTTTTGCGGTACGCGGGCCTCTCACTGTTGTGGCCTCTCCCGTTGCGGAGCACAGGCTCCGGACGTGCAGGTCCAGCGGCCATGGCTCACGGGCCAAGCCGCTCCGTGGCATGTGGGATCTTCTCGGACCGGGGCACAAACCCGTGTCCCCTGCATCAGCAGGCGGACTCTCAACCACTGCACCACCAGGGAAGCCCTACATAACAATTTTATACATATTCTTTTTAGCTTCAAATTCAAAATGATGTCCCTTAGATTTCACATATTCTTTCTCTGAGTCAAAAGATTTTGGGGGGGTCATCTGAAGTATATATGGTGATTTTTTTTTAATTTATGTCATTTTTATTTATTTGCCAAAAATATGCATGAAAGCAATGGAAATAAGGATTACCTCAGGCTCTTAATTTGTCCCTTTGCAGAATTTATTGAACAATAATGGTTACTACTTTTCTAAGAAAGAGTTCATGGAAATCTGCAAACTACTTTAAAGTACAATGTTGGCAAACATGCTTTTATGGGATTTCAAATGTGAAAAAGTTCTCTTTTTAAATTTTTATACTGGGACATCCCTTGTGGCACAGTGGTTAAGAATCTGCCTGCCAATGCAGGGAACATGGGTTCGAGTCCTGGTCCGGGAAGATCCCACATGCTGTGGAGCACCTAAGCCTGCGTGCCACAACTACTGAAGCCTGCACGCCTAGAGCCCGTGCTCCGCAACAAGAGAAGCCACCACAATGAGAAGCCCACGCACCACAACGAAGAGTAGCCCCCTCTCTCAGCAACTAGAGAAAGCCTGCACGCAGCAACAAAGACCCAACGCAGCCAAAAATAAATAAATAAATTTATAAATAAATTTTTAAAAATTTTATATTGATCTCCATTAACAGGATATCACATAATAAAATCCGAGATGAAAACCATAGATAAAAACTAAATCCTAATAAAATGATAAAAAAATCACCTGATGAAATTGGCCAGAAATTTATGGGTCCATTTTCTCAGTCACATTTTCTAGAAGCTAAGTTTCCTTCATTAAAAATATGATGTTCAAAGTTGAAAACCAGAATGCCGTTACAAATAAAAGAGGAAAATTATCACAGTTTAAAATGCCTTGAGTTACAGTTGCATAACACACATTCTTAAAAATTCTTTTAGTCTGTGATGTCCTTTACATAACAATAAAAACAAAACCCTGACATCTCAGCAGGTCACTCCAGCTGTCAGTCTGAATACACGCAAAATGAAGCAAATAAGATATACCTATGTGCTTTCTTTGTCTGAAGACGATAGCTTCCAAGCAAATTCACATCACACCCATTTGCAGATAAACTGTATTTTTGCACTGTGTGATGTAGTGACATCCCCATTTCCATGCAAGGGACCATTGAATTCCCTAATGATCTGATTTTCTTAACGATGAGCACCAGTGAACTTTCCCCTAGGCAAACCAGATGGAAACGAAATTGTTTCTGCAAAATGAACAATTTGTGAAATGTTGGCAAATTGAATTCCAAATATACTTAGAGATGATCTTGACTTCCTCTGTAAGTCTGCCACAACACGCAGTGCATTTAAGGCCTACATGAGAAATACACTAATTATCTGTATAACCTTTAAGGAAAAATAAATGAGAACAGAAGATCACCACTGGAGAGAGAAAAGCCAGACTCTGATAAAGTAGTAATGTGTAGATGGGACCGTTTCACTAAGAAACTGAGATTAATGTAGATGTTGTTAGAGGTGTTCACTTATCACCTTTGAGATTGGTGATCTATTTTGTGAAGGGGGTAACTCAAGCTAAGCAAATTTCTTCACATTGTTTCAAGTCAGTTACATAGCCAAGATGAAGATATAAATTCAAATGCCTAATCTATATGCATATAATTTGCAACTCCATATATTTTTATCTTTATCTGAAAACTGAATTAACTGGGCTGTTCATGAGAAAGATTTTGTTTCCTTTATCCACAATCTGATTATATTACTATTTTCACAGTGACACTGAAACTATCAAGTAGATGCAACATACTTGTGGTACAGAAGATGGACTGTACTTTTCTCTTTACCTCAATAATCCTTACAGGTCTCCTCGTATTCCATCTATGGAGGGTTGCAACGCCCCCGGAAATGGCCATAGTCATAATTGGGATTTGTACCTATTCAGAAATTCAAATATTCCACCTCAGCTATTATATCATCAAGTAATGAGGATTCTTTTGCATCTTTACAAGAGCCAGCTACTCAATGTCTAATAAATAATGAAGTAGTGGAAACTATTTTAAAATGGTTATTCTACTGATATTAACCTAGTAAGAAAATGATATTAATACATCTCATGTACAGGTTTAGTATTTCAAAGCTCTTTTCTTTGATTTCATTTTATTCTTACCAGTTCTTTACTAGAAAATGTAGTTGCATTATTATATATAAATCTAGTTAGAGTTTCTCTCCAACCAAACTAGCCAAATTCCCAGTGTTACTCGCGTATCATTTTTAAAACCTATTCCCAAACAGTAACTGTTTTCTCTTTGGCTCTTTTATATTTTTGTCCTGTCTAGTTTTTCCACTAATGATATTTATACATTGTCCTTGGCATGTGTACTCTCTCAGAAAGCTTGATCCCCAAGATTCCACGTCCATATTCTCTTTGCCTTTAATAAGAAACCCAAATGATATCTTAACTCTAAAGAAACTTTATTGTCAGCTATGTGCTCGACAGTTTTTTCTTTTTTGTTTTTACATCACTAGTCCATATAGCATAGCTTTTCATTTCTTCCCCATCAGAGTCTTGGCCAACTGATTCCAAATTTTTCTTACAATAGCACAAAGACTAAAAATTGGCATTTCCTCTGTCCTATCCCTTTTCTATAGTAAGACACAATGGCTCTTGACCTGTAACTTTATATCGACTTTTAGCCATATGGCAGACACTTTGTTAGGCAAAAGTGATGAAAATATAAGCCTTGTTTAATGAAAGAGGCAAATAGGGAACAGGCATCTTGTGTATAATATTATAAGCTATACTGAGAGTTTAAAAAGGTGTCATTGAAACAAAAATAGGGAAGAAAAGCCATTCATGAGAATGGCCAGGGGATGACTCAGTAGAGGTGACAGCTGAGAATTAAGAGGAATCCAGTAGTAAAACAAAGGGAGGGAGGTTATACCAGTTAAAGGAAGCAGATGTCCAAAGATATGAAAGCGCAAAAGAACATGGTGCAATCAACAACATGCAATAGTTCTTGTTCTGTTGCCTGCAATCCAAAATGAATTTGCTTTCATGTAGTAACATTTCTGTTGTATAAGTGTGCATCTCCTTTGCTATTTCTTTATATAATACTTTTATCATTTTCCTTTGTATGTCCATGGGCTTCATCCTCTGCTCTGGTGTCATCTTCATAGGTTGTCCTTTGTATTTTCAAAAATCCGTTCAAGTGAGACCACCCTTTCCAAGAGTCTGTCAAAAGGGTGGTTGTGTTTAACCTGAATCCTCCTACTTCCACTCTCTTAATTCTTCTTGCTCATATAGATTATGAGAACCAGAACCGTCAAAAAGCTGGTCTTCTTCTTCCCCTGCTACACATTCACACATCTAACCCATAATCCATCCCTTTCCAAAAATCCATCCCCCCACTCCTGTGGTATTCTTCCCCTACTGATGGGTATCAAGAACCCCCAGACCAATCCCTTCAGGAATGTTCACTTCCCCCTTCATTGTCAAGTACTTGCACTTTATTGGACGATAAAGTAAACAAACTGGCTTTTCCCCTGACTCCTTACTCTCTTTTTCAAGTTTCTTTTCTCTCCTCTATTCCTTTCTCTATTTTTTCTCCACTGCCTTGCCTCTCCAACCTCAAGTTATCGGCTTTTTTTCCCATCTTCTCTTTTTTCAAGGCTCCCATTTGCTATGGGCAGCCCCCTTGGCAAGCTGAAGCCGGAAGTGGAAAAGCTGGACTTGGCCCCTATGACCTCCCTCACCTTGCTTAAGTGGCTTTTCTCCCCTTGCCAGCTTCTGTGTGACTATCCTAGTGCATAGCGTGCTCTTTTTGTTGCCTTCTTTTCGGTTCTCTTCTCCATGATTGTAAGCTCCTCTTGGCTCACGGGTGGGTCTTACGTAATCCTCACGGAAAGAAAGAGCAGGCACGATTCATCTATTTTAATGGTGCAGGAAGAACTTGCTTGCAGTGCCCCCCTGAGGTGGTTGGTGGCAGAACTCAAGTCCACGGAGCATTTACCTTCCCTTTCGCCCAGACCTCCCTGAGAAGGAAAACCTTCCTGGGGCAATGGTGTCTCCTACTTGTGTGGTATTACCATTCCTTCTGGATTTCTTGGTCACCACCCCAGAACTAAAAAGGGAAAGTGTTCTTTGGATAAAACAGCACCTTGGCTTCTGAGTTCTCTCTGTCAAGACCCTATTCCCCCATGGTACCTTTCACGTTAGTTAGGATGCACCAGTAAACGTAGCTATGGAGTGACAGAGGTCAGGGTACTAAGTCTTTGCAGTTGTTGAGTATGATTAGTAAACATTTAATGCTGCTCTACCAGAAAGACTATGTATAAATCATTCAAATGCCTATCTCTGCCAGTAAAAATGACACATCTCAGAGTTGAAAGTGCCAAACTATGCCTTCCAAGGATTACCTGGCATTGTTTTTCATGACTGCTCCAGCACCAATGGCCCATCTTCTGGCATATTATTTATTTACAATGGCTTCCTTTATAATTGCCTAGGTCAAATTTGCATTTTTATGTAGAAATAGGTTGCTCATATTTCAAAATTACTTAGTATCCACATTTCCGGTTTAAAAGAAGATAACGCTGGTTCCCATAATCCAAATTTAACTATTTGGAAGAGGCCCCAAAAGTCACATGAAGACAAGAAAATAGAATATTTAAAATTGGGTCTGACCTAGAAAATCAAGGTAGTTAACAGAGAGAGAATGTTAAAGGGACAAAGCAACTTGGTCTCTTTAGATACTTTCCACAAACATTCTCCATTATTTCCCTTCGCTTCACATGTCCTCATACAATTGGGTCATTCACCTGCATTCCTACTTAGGTTCTCTGACTAGCTAAGGCAGCATCCCTAGCTATGGAGACATACTCACCATCTCTGGTGTTTTTGCCCATCTCCACTCACTTAGATAAATCTTCCATAACCCAAAGAACTGTCAACTAAAATTTAATACCATGATGGATTGCCATGTCATCCTCTAGGGGGCAAAACAGCGTTTCATATTATTTTAAAGGACTCCTAGAGATCTAAAGCTTTAGGGGAAGGGAATGAATGGTGGAATTTCAGGCCCCAAAGCACACTACAGAATGAAGAATCTTTTGACAAGGACATTGCCAGGACTCACTTTCCATTCTACATTCTGGTCGCATTCCCCTATCTGCCACTCGAAATTCTCATTTGAAATTAACCACAACAAATTCCTCTACCTTCTCTATACTGGTCCTTCCAAATATATATTTCTAAAATGGCACTAATCATTTTATGTTGAACTTTTGTTTTTATGCTTGTCCCCCTCAACACAGAATAAGTTTCTTAAGGTCAAGGACAAGTTTTCATCATCCATTCTTCCTAGTACCTTGCACCATGACTGACATATTGAAAACACAAAATAAGCATTTGGCAAACTGAATTAATGAAGTATAAGCATTGCTCATTTTCTGCTAACAACAGAAAGTGAAATGGATCACTAATCATACTTTTGAAAACACTGTTTAGAATTCATTCATTTATTTCTATTAATTATGTAAGGCTAGGCTACAGTAAGAAGTTGGCCCAAACATGTAATGGTTCAGCAAAAGAAATTTATTTCTTGCTCACTCAGTAGTACAAAGTGGTTCCACATTGGCAGGTAGGGTTCTTTTACTGTGCCATTTGGGGATCCTGGCAAATTGAACCTCTGCCATCTACAGCACGTGGCTTCGAAGGTCACAGAGGTCACTGTCACAGTCATAGGAGAGATGAAAGATCATACAAAGTAGTTATGGGGGATTGAGTCTAGAAGGGCACACTTCACTTCTGTTCACGGTCCATTGACTAGAATCCAATCACAAGACCTCATCCAACTGCAAGGAGGGCTGAGAAATGTAGTCTAGCTATGTGTCCAGGAAGAAAAGAATGGATTTTGACAAACAGCTAGCAGTCCCTGTCAGAGTTGAGCACTCAAATATGTATGCATTCTTTGTCTCAATGAATATGTGCTAATCATGTCTTATATGCCAGAACTATGCATACAGATTAAAAGGGTACTGTATAAAGATGGTCAAGTTCATGTAAGTGAGATGCAATCCAATAATCACACAAATCAATATCCGATTGCTGTATATCATTACAATTACTGGGCATGATTATAGTAATAATAACTACAGTCAAAACTTCTAAAGAAGAGTATAAGGAACCACTAAAGAATATTTAAGAAAGGCTTTATTTAGTCTGGGAGTCAGGTAAGGCTTCTCTAAATAAATGTTGAGGTAAGGTCTGCAAGATGAGTAAAGTTTACATAAAAGGGAGAATAACGAAAGGACAGAACGTGTCAAGCAAAAGGAACTGTTCATATGGTGGTGCTAAGAGTACAGTTAACATGACTTATTTCATGATATGAAGAAGCCTGATATGAAGAGGCTGAGGAGTAAGCAGGAACAAGATCTTGAAGAATATTTTAACTGGTGGTAAAGTTGTGGATCTTTATCCCAAGAGAGACAGAAGACCTACTTGAGGATTTTAAGTAGAGGATTTTAAGTAGATTTGTTATTTAAGAGGCCGACTCTGCCCACTCTATTCCAGGAGTAAATTGGAGGAGGACAATTTAGAGACTATTAGAATATCCCAGGTGACAGATTATTGGATTAGGGGGTAAACACTCTAATATTGAAATATTAGAGATTTATTGGAAAAGGATGGAAACAAGTGAACCCACTTGAGAGATTTCTAATAGGTAAAATCAGATCTCTAAAGAAGTCAATGGTCAGTGATAATGCCCAGTTTTCTGGCTTTAGCAACTGTTTGGAGGCAGTTACCAATACTGAAATAGAGTGAACCAGGCTTGTGAAAAATGTAATGCAATTCAGTTTTTGGCATTTGAGTCTAAGATCTTTATTTAACGTACTAATGTGGAAATGACAAGTAAGCAGTGGATATATAAGTCTGGAGTCCAGATAAAAGATCTGAACTGAAGAAACAATCTTGGGAATCACTTCTGGATTGTAACTAAAGCCATAGACTGGGACAATATCAGTTTAAGAAGAAAAGAAATGGGCTTGGACTAGAATCAGTGGCCAGAGAGGCAGATAAATCAAGAAAGCCTCCAGAATTACAGAATCCAGGGAAGAGAGAGAAGTCAACACATCCTGCTGAGAGTTCAGGTTAATGAAACCTGAAAAATATTTATGACTTACCAAGATGGATGTCATTTGAAAACTTGGCAGAAACCATTTCAATTCAATAAAGTAAAGGAGAAATCAGTAGAACATGAACAAATAGGGACAGTGATTGTAGACAACTCATTCAAGAAGTTTGGCTTCTCTAGATAGTGCCTATTTCGACCACCCTCTTCCCTATATGTGGCACTATGTATGGGGAAGAAGGTGGTTGAAATAGGATTTTTGTTATAATAGCAAGTGCCCACATAGTACGTTTTATGTGCCAAGCACTCTTCTAATTACTTTACTTTGCCTTGTATTTTACCATGTTTATTTTGTCCCTTGGTTTTGTATGCTTTATTGTGTCCTAGTATCTAGGACAGTGGTGGCCCATAGGAGATGCCCAATAAATGTTTGATGAACAAATAGTTAATGCCCGTGTCTCAGTCCAGTGCTCTCTCCATCACTCTGTACTGCACTGTATTTTTATAGGCATTTTGATTTTTAATAGGCATTTTGAGTTTTAATAGCCATTTTGATTTTCTATTTTCATCATTTTTAGAGCACTTCAGAATATCCACTTTTCTGTTGTTAATTCTTATTTCTAATAGGACTACAAGTGTACCTCTTCATCAAAGTAGAAGTTAAAGATATAGTGAAAAAATTTTGAAGATATAAATCATAAATAGAAATCTGTCCTTAATTAAATTACATACATTTTATACTTATAGAAGAGTAACTTGTTTAAGTGCTTAGAGACTTTGCCCGTGCATCCCTGTGCCTGGAACATTCTTGCCCTGTCCTTCAAGGGGTTCACATTGACTCTTCCTGTGGGATCTTCCCATCTCAGCTCAGGTATTTTCTCTTCAAGCACACTTACATGTCACCAACCCCCCATATATACTAGCTCTAGCTGAAAGGGGAAAGCTGGAAGACTTGTCCTAAAGCTACATTTGCATGGCAAGCACATTTGTTTTACAAAGGATGTTTATTTGGGGTGGCTGGAAAAATTTATCCTTGATTATTGGGGGTATAAATCTCCAAATAAAGTCTTCCTTCCTTAATTCTATCACTAGACCCTGGCAAGTTTCAACCTTCTCTTTGCCCCCAGAGTATTTGTGCCACCTGTTCAGTGCAGTTAACACATGATATTGTTATTCTGTTTAGATTTGTCTTTCTACTACATTCTGAACTTGTTTAAAGTCATCTTATTCCTCTAGGTATCTATGGAGCCTAGACTAGACCCTGGAAGAGTTTATGATGGAACTTAATCATTGCTTAGTAAGAAATGAATAGTTGAATGCATATGAAGTTAATCAATTACATGGTAACCTCACAAAAATAAGTATTAAAAGAAATAACATAGTCTCATTCACCTGAACCATTCACTGTCCATTTGCACGCTAGGCCAGATTCAGTCTTTTCAGCCTGGGTACATCCACAGCAACATTTCACACTGTGACCATCTGGACCATTAGATGTAAATACCGATTTGCAGATACTTCAGGGGTAGGAGAGTAGTTATGGGAATAAAAAGAATTTGAAAGATACTACCACACAAAGGATATGTTTAAAGCCACCCTATCTGTTATTAAAATTAAAAACCTGACATTGACCTTTCCTATAAATGAATAATATCTTTGTATTTTTACAAATGGAGAATACGCAAATAGTCTAGATTTTCATTTTGAGAGACTGGACTGCCATTTCTGTCACCTCTAAATAGATGCCCAACCTCAGGAAAAAAACCTTCTATTCAGAGAGAATATCTCCAGTTTAGCACATAGAAAAATCTAAAGATTAACATAAATAGAGTATGTCCTTTTAAAATGTCACAGCATTAAGTCAATTCAGGTACCTTTTTAAAACTCATTCAAAAGTATAGCATTTCCAACAAGTGTGTGAACTTAGCCCCATTTGCAAAGATCATTAAAGTGAACACCTCTCTTTACACATAAAATGATGGATGGTGCTATAAAAACCAGCATATATTCATTTTAATCAAGCTTTTTATTTACCCAATGGAGATGACCTCTGTTCTAGTATCTATAATGCTTTTCAAAAAGGAAAGGTATTACTGTAGTTGTCTATATTAAATCATTAATTCATGTCTACTCTATTCAGTGGATGCTTTTAAAAAAATATCAGAATTATCAAGCTGCTCAGAACAAAGGTGCTTTCTGATTGTCAGCTCCATATTCTAAAAGAGCAGGTTAATTTCTCTGAATCTCACAGTTGGAACTTTCTAACACTAACTGGCAGTTTCCACCTAGTGATCAAGGCAATTGACGAAAATAAATTATACATAAAGCTGAGATTTCTAATAGTAGTAAGGTCCCTTCATGAGCTAATCATACCAGCAAAAGCACTCATCTGTCGGCTGCAACCCCATAGGGTCTTGAAATTATCGTATAAAAACTGCACTTCCAGGAATGTTTTCGTTTCCAGTTTCATGAAGGGACTAACTGAGCCATGTCTACAGAACTAGGAACAAAGAAAGACCTCTGAATATATTCGTTAGTTGACTTGTTGATTAACTAGAAACACTGTTGATATATCGAGTACTAGTGTCCATGCTGTTTACAAAACAAGACTGGTGAGGCTCTCTTTTCAATGCAATCAACCGTTATTTCTAAGCCCCTATCATGTGCCTTATTAGGTAGTATCAAGTACAATCCCTCTTCTGGAGATTAGGGTGAGGGGAACTCACAAATATGAATGGGGGAAATATCTCTAGGCACCATACTACTGGCTATAAAGCAATTAATTACTAGTAGAAATCCTTGTGCACTGTGGAGATACTTAAAGATATGGAACTTGGACTAGGGCTTAATGGTTAGGGGTAATTTAATTAGGCATAATAAGGAACTACAGACAGACATTGTAGATGAATTTCCTGACTAAGCAAAAATCTGGTGATGGGAAGGAAGATAGCTCAGAGACGTAGTCATTGCTGTGGTGACCCCTCCACACACACACAGTCTTGCACCATCTTCATGATGAAGGCATTTATTCCACTGGCCAAGAGTGTTGATGGCTGACACTCGTAACAACTGAGTTCCTCCTTCTTAGAATCTCCCTCACAGCTGAGGAGGCCCTGGTCCAAGATGTGGGGAAAGGCCACATCCAAAGACCGGTGGATTCAGGAGCATAAAACTCATCTCTTCAGAATTTAGAACATCTCTGAAGAGCTATTTTAGCTCCAGAACTTCCCGTAGGATCGACTGAGGCCTTTGGTGTGACTGCATCATAGCCCAACTTCTCCACCTGAGCCATCCTGCTTTCTGCACTCTCCCACAGGTGTTGATTCAAAGGACACATCCCAATCTCCCATTTGCAAATCAGTTTGCTTCCATAGAGAACCCAACCTGTGGATACTGAGGACATTGACTATAATTGATAGTAGGGAATCTGCATTTATTCCATCAATAGGCATATATGGCTCTGCTCTGTGCCAGCCATCTCTTGTGGATCTCATACTCTGGTGGGGAAAACCTCAACAAAATAGAACTTCAAGCAATATGTGCTAGGATGGGGAAAAAAGCAGGGCATGGGGGTAGGTAGTGTGAGTGTTTAGGAGTGGATGGAACCTCTTCAGATAGCATGGCCATATTAAAGGTCTCTAAAGAGGTGATATGTAAAGCAGAAAGCTGAGCAAACTAATAGAACAATCCATGATAGTATCTGGGGGAAGAATATTGCAGGCAGAAGGAAGAGCATAGGCAAAGAGTCTGAGGTCAAAGTGTACCTAACAGGTTTGGAGGAGAGGAAGTAAGATCGGGAGTATAATGGTAGGAGATGGAGGGGTGAGACCCCCATCTATAAGGCCTTTAAGTGTAAGGAATACAGATTATTCTAAGTGAAATGGGAATACATTGAAGGGCTTTGAGTAGGATTGTCTCATGACCAGATTTCCACTTTAAAAGGATCAGTCTGCCTTCTATGTGAGGAAGAGTCTAGAAAGGAGCAAGAGTTGAAACAGAGTGGCTATCAGGAGGCTATTAGAGAAATCTAGATCAGGAATTATGTGATGATTTAGACTTAAGGTTACCAATAGTCATGGTTTGCCTGGGATCGAAGTCTCCCAGTATACAGGACTTGTGAGGCTTAAACCAGTAGAGTCTTGAGCAAATGAGGGTGGTTGCTCACCCTTCTTGGACTAGAATGATGGCCCTATAAATGGGGAGATACGGTCAAATTCAAAATATATTCTGAAGATTGAGTAGGTAGTGAAGTTGAAGAAAAAGATTTGGATAGTTAGGGCAAAGTATAGAGCTTCTTGAAAGCCAGGAAGATGGGTTTGGACCTTTGAAAGATTAGCTTGGCATTAGTATGTGGTCTACATTGGACTTTGGTGAGACTATGACTTAAAGAAATCTTTGCTCAGACTATTTCAAAAGAGATGACAGAAGTATTTAGGGCATAGTCTCACAGCGTGGAAATGGAGGTGAAGGGGATAGAGGTAGTGGTGGAGGCCATGGTGTAAGGTGATGATAGTAATGGCAGCAAATGGTAGAGATGCAGGTCATATTGGAAGTGGAGGTGGTGAGGGTAGAGGTCATGCTGATGATGGTGGTAGAAAAAAGTCAAAGAAAAAATACAGTTGAAGATACATTACCCAAAAAAAGAAATGTCAAGACTTGTAGGCTGAATGACTAGAGGAAAACAAAAGGTAAGGTGGCCACTGGAAACATGAGTTAGCGACCCTGACAGGTAAGAGTGCTGAAAAGGCAAACAGTTGAGGGGAGGGTTTGCTGATGAACATCCATTTACTAAGACAATCTAAAAGTGAAAGGAGAATATCCTAGTGGGCTGTCAGTTAGGAATATTAGTTTCTACAATTCCAGATGACAGTCTG
Source organism: Delphinapterus leucas (assembly GCF_059928025.1). Classification (NCBI taxonomy): domain Eukaryota; kingdom Metazoa; phylum Chordata; class Mammalia; order Artiodactyla; family Monodontidae; genus Delphinapterus; species Delphinapterus leucas. The sequence goes on from NC_143139.1 coordinate 63,582,256, forward strand.
ACACTAAAGAAAACTCAGGGGCTTCCCTGGTGGCGCAGTGGTTGAGAGTCCGCCTGCCGTTGCAGGGGACACGGGTTCGTGCCCCAGTCCGGGAAGATCCCACATGACGCGGAGCGGCTGGGCCCGTGAGCCATGGCCGCTGAGCCTGTGCGTCCGGAGCCTGTGCTCCGCTACGGGAGAGGCCACAACAGTGAGAGGCCTGCGTACCGCAAAAAAAAAAAAGAAAACTCAGGATCAAGTCAAAAGCCTTTGAGCATTAGCTCCATGCTGAACACATCAGGTAACCTTACGTAAACCGAGTTTAAAAATTTTAAAGCACTGAAAAGCAACTTCAGTTGATTAACATAAAAATACATGCTTACTTTGGCATACCAATTTTGATGATTTTATGAGCAAATGAAATCTTACATGTTCAAGTTCCTAAGTTAATGAATTAAATGGAGATCTGTAAAAGGTGCTAAGATAAGTACTTTTCTCTATTTCCCTTTCTCCCAAAATATCCACTTTGAAATCCGGTCACTCATTCTTCCCCCATCCCATAGCTTTAAAATTAGAGGTAACTTGACATATTTCTTCTACTTGAGGTATGGTTTTTCAAACTGCAGCTGCTTTCTTCTGAAACTAAATATGTAAAATCTTAAAGATTCCCTAGATATCCTAAGATTGAAGAATCAAAGTACACTAGAAGTTATGACAACTCTTTGTTTAGAACACCTGAGATGCCTATAAAGTGTGGAATTAGATTCTGGGCCGCGAAGAACGGTGTCATTTAAGAGAGGACAGGTGATTAGGATGCTTAGAATGGCCTGGTTCTCCGGCAGTTCCCCAGGAAGGTTACTGTGGCAAATAGACTCCTGCAAAAAGAACCCTTCTGATGAGCATTTCTGAACAGCAGTTTTGTTCATTTACCTTTCTCTTGTCTCCTAAGGTTCAGATGAATTTGTCCATCCTTTGTATTAATTGCTGTGCTATCGAGGCCCGTTCTGTATTTTCAGAGACTATGAAATGTAATCTAGTCCGCTAGACTCTCCTGATGTGTACATTAATTCCTAGGGGTGAGTAGGCACATTACAAGTAACTTATCTACACTAGTGGAAGAGAGGTATGACCTAGATAATTCAAAATGGGGGAATTAGCTCCAATTTCCATATATTTACTTTTTGAAAATATGTGGAAAGTGATCATTCAGGGAAGGACCTTGTCTTCAAGGAGTTTTTAGTCATGTGGGGAAATTAAGACACGCACAGTAAGACCAAAAAAAGTCCCCTTAGTAACGTAAGAGATATGTGGGTAAGGTGCTATGGGAACTCAAGAAATGAAAGAACCATGGCTATACACACATGTGGTGATATTTTCAAAAGCATTACATAAGCAGAAAGTACCATTTCTCTCTTCCTCTCTCTCTCTCTCTCTCACGTGCGCGCACACGCGCACACACACAGACATTGAATATATTACTTCTCACCTATCGATAAATTATAGAACAGGTAGATACCCTTTCCTTTTTGAAAGATGGATTTAATGAGTACCCCCCAAAAAAGGAATTGCATTTTCTTAATTTGTTGGATTACATCTAGGCAGTTAATTTAGCCAATTTAACATATGTCAAGATAACAGAGAAGGCCCAAAACAGCCATATTAGGAGTACAACAGGAGAAGACCTGAGGATATGGCCTTCTGTACCTCACTCCTATGTTAGAAATCTATCTGCAAAAGTCTGGCACAACCATTACCTTCTTTGGAATTACTATTGGAGGGGGGATGGGCAGGGAAAAGATGCAAAGAAATAAACCCTGATTTGCCATACATATACTTAATCCCGTATGTCAGTGAGCAGTCTAGCACCTCCAGCATCTGAGAATACAACAAACTGCACACCCTTGCCCCCTCTCTCATGCATTAATATGAATGCAAAAATCTTCCTCATGTTCAATTACCAAAGTTCTTAGTTATCCTAAAGAGTAAAACACTTAAGGTGGGAGAACCCATAGGCCTCTTTCCTGAAAAAGGTAAAAGTTCTATATAGCGTCAACATTTTAAACTCTTCAGTTATTCAGAGATGCTCAAATATAGGATTGGTGAATGTTCTTGAAACTAAAATATGATACCAATGAAATAACGTGAGGGTATATGAGAAACTTTGTGTTACTGTGTATTTCACTTTTTTGACCCACCGCTTAGATTTTTATAAATTTTTGGATAAGGAAAAAGAAAGTTAGACCTCACTTGAAATGAGTAAAACTAAAAGTGCAAAAACTTATATACGTTTTTGCCTTTTTGCCTTTCTGCTATTAGGAATTTACAATTTCTCATCAATAAATACAATTTAAATGGAACACGAAAGCAAGTCTTTTTCCCCCAAAAGTCTAAGTATTACACATAATCCTATTTGAAATGTCAAAAGACAAAAAAAGTAGGTAGGTTGATTCTACCAAAAAAGTGTTAGGCTCTTTTCAAAGCTATTTAATCAAGTTATGAATTTTTGCCAAGAGTTTTGCAGTACTATTCAGAAAACAGTCTCTAAAAAAGTTGTCTTGGTCCCATCTCCTGAACCATTGAATTATGGATATATTTTGATGAATGTTAAAGTATAGATGAGCTACTTAAAAACTGAAATGAGTTACAGTCACTCTTGATGATACCTTAGTGAATGCAAGACCACTGGGTAAATGCCAGTGAATGTTAAGAGTTTTCAAATTCTAATTGTCATAATCCCCCTCCCTGAGGAGTTTACAGTGTTTATGTACAAACTACATTCACCTTTATCTGAAAAATTACTTATACTTTCTTTTTGGTTTTCATAGCAAGAGAAATTGGGTGATATCTGCTTCTCCCTTCGCTACGTACCTACTGCTGGCAAACTGACTGTTGTCATTCTTGAGGCAAAGAACCTGAAGAAGATGGATGTAGGTGGCTTGTCTGGTGAGTCTGATGTTTACTGTGTTTTTTGATGCTGTTTCATCGTGGATACCAAATGCACAGCACACGTGCCACAATGCCCCACTCCTTAATTGGTCACAGTTCTCTTTCCCATGGAACCTGGAAGCAGTTTCAGAATTCATCCCAACACAGAGACCCAGGAAGCCACTCTCAGTTTATTAGAATTAGCAAAGAAGATGAGACCTATTTTCCCACTTCACAGCCCAGGTATCAATTGGCAATCCTATAGCTCTGAAAGCCGAAAAACTGCTTCTCTTTTGAAAGGCAACACCTATGACCAATTATAATTTTGTTCCGTTTTTTGGTTTTGTTTTTTGGTCAAAATTCATTTATGATATGAAAAATACTGTTTTATCTGAGACTCATTAGGTTAATACTTAATTTATATAATAAAAGACAAATATTAGGTAAGTATATAGCCTAAGATAGTTTTTAGCAATACTGTTTTGTGTGAACATGCAGCATTTCAAATATATGTGAACAATAAAATCTGAGGGTGAATCCTCATGGTAATGCATTTATTCTCTACAGCTTGTGTTGGGGATGGGGAAATTTGGGGATTTAAAGTTCTGTAAAACCCAATTTTAGTTTTAAAAAAAGTGAGTATATTCTTTTTTTTTTTAAGTGAGTATATTCTTTTTTTTTTAACACCTTAATTGGAGTATAATTGCTTTACAATGGTGTGTTAGTTTTTGCTGTATAACAAAGTGAATCAGTTATACATATACATATGTTCCCATATCTCTTCCCTCTTGCGCCTCCCTCCCTCCCACCCTCCCTATCCCACCCCTCTAGGTGGTCACAAAGCACCGAGCTGATCTCCCTGTGTCATGTGGCTGCTTCCCACTAGCTATCTATTTTACATTTGGTAGTGCCTATATGTCCATGCCACTCACTTCGTCCCAGCTTCCCCTTCCCCCTCCCCATGTCCTCAAGTCCATTATACTTGCTCAAAAGCAAAGTCAAATGAAGGACTTGTCATTTCCACAGCAGAACACAATTGTTTTTATTTTCTTCTCTGTGTGATTAAATCAGTTATATTCTTGATCTTCTAGTAACTAATTAAAGTGTGAGGAATTTTCTTGATATGGCACAGGGTCAAAAATAGACTATAGCTGTCATTGTTCATGGCTATGGAATTAGATCCAACATTACTGGTTATTCAGTGCTTTCTCTAATAAAAATATTGCAAACTTCAAAAGGTCACCCTCATGCAGCATGGTGATTTTATATTATAAAGTATAACAGCTAAAATATGCTAAAGCTAAGGTTCCACTTACTGAACCACTAATTTGTCAACCAAATTCTCCTGGTGCCTAAATTTACTTCTCTTTATAAATATATTGCCTGGGGAATCTGCACGACTTCTTTCATGTCACTAAGACCCCATTTAAAAACTTGCTGCTTTCATTGCCTAATGGCATTAACAGAGCAAGTTTAAAGCAATAAGCAGTTTCTTTCAAAAATGTAGAGTATTTACTGTGCCTAAGATGCAAAATACATGCATACACCTATGTATGTATCTATACACATCCACCTTTTCCTGGCTCTGTCCAGTAAAAAGGCCTAGAAACAAAGACTGACCTAGTAGCCATGACCATCCCAGAACCAGAAATGGTGTGAAAATACAATTTCTCACTAGAAGAACCTGGAGCTTATTGGAGAAATGGTAGATTCCAGGTGTGGCAAAGGAAGGTATACAAGACAAGCCTAGAACATCTCATCATACCAGAAAGCAAGGAAACTATCAAAGACTAAGGGAGTCATGTCAACAGGCTTAAGAGTCACCTTGAAGAGGCTTCCACTGGCCAAAGACGTGATCATTTGAACATCAGTAATGATAATAAATGCAATGTATTTAAACCTAAAACAAAAGAGTATTTAATGTGCAGAGAAATTTTTAGGCACGAGAACAGTTTACCCCCAGAATTCTACTTAGTATCTTGAAGTCTGACTTCAGACGCCTTTGACCTTTCCACTTCCTTTGGTTCGATAGCCATCTATCATCATCTAGTTCTCTGCATCCTCTCTCCCACACTTCTTTCCAAACTCCTATGCGAACCACCTCCTCATCACCTCTATCCAGTGCTCTCCTGGTCTTCCTCCCCATTCACCTTAACACCCTTCATCAGAGTTCCAGAACCAACTCTACCATGAAGCCAGTAACTTCAGGGTCCCTTATTTGTTCTGTCTCCTCCCAAAGTCCTAGAAAGGAGTCCCCATGGTCACAGATAGATATTTCACCCACAATTTGTTAATCACAGTTTGTGCCTCTTGACACTCTCACGCCTCTTCCATCATCCATCTCTCTTGTTGTTCAGCAGCATCAGAGATGCTACAGGCATTTGTGAGGTTTAGCTATGAGAAGTTGGGTCTAACAGGACATTATTTATGTGGCTTGCAGTCATAACCATGTGTAGTTGGGTAACTGCTAGGTATCCCAGTGAAGGAAGGGCTCCTGGCATGACTCCTACTACCCATTGGGCTAACTCAACACTGTGACATGGAAGGGGCAAGGCCAGAGGTCATATCTAATTCAGTCTTCGTAACTCTATAAAAGAGAAAAAAATATATTCTTTTTTCAAATGCCAAACTACATTTGCTGAAAATAGCTAGTTAACTGGAACCAAAGTGGGCTGTTTTGCCAGGGTTTACAATTATAGTAGCTTCACGACCCACCCAACCCAGTTCCACCCCTAAATTTGAAGTACCTGGAATGATTTGGTTGAACAGTTAAATATTAAATTAAGGATATTTAGCCTTGAAATATCCTTAAAGAGTCCTAATCATATGGGCTTCCTGCTGCCTGTAAAATTAAGTCATAATCACTCAGGTCTACATAATATAGATACTTCCAGACTACACCCCACCATATTTCTATATTTGAACCAAGTTGACCAGCACACTGGTCCCCAGAACAGGCGATGGGATTTGCTGCCTCCACTGTTTGCTTAAGTTGTTTCCCTCACCTGGAATCTCTTCCATCCACCAAGGTCTAGCTAAACCCTATCCATTCTTCAGGCCCAGCTGAAGTCTTATTTCCTCCACCCATTGAACAACTATGTATTGTGTCCCTACTTTATGTTAGGCATTGTTCTGAAACCAGGTTTACATCAGTGGACAAAACAGCCAAAGGACCCTGCCCTCATACAGATTACATTGTAATGTGCGGAAACAGACAGGAAGCCAATAAATAAGAAAAGCACGTTGTACACCAAGAGGTGATAAGTGCTATGAAGAAAGCAAAGCAGGGAAGTAGAATACAGAATGTTGGGGAGAAGCTTTAAATGGGGTGGTTGGAGAAAGACCCGTGAGTAGGTAACCTTTTGGCAACAACCTGGAAGAGGTGAAGAAGTGAGCCATAGGGTTGCCTGGGACAGACAGCATTATACGTGGAGGGATTCCATGAAGGCTTTTTTGATCCATCCTAAAAGAACAAATTTTTTCCTTTTTTAAATGCCAGGAGTTTGTTTACACCCTTCAAACATCACGCTTCTCTCACTAGACTGTGCTCTATATTTATATATCCCACCATGCCCACACTGACTGGTAGCACTGAGCTGAACTGCTGAATGAATAATCAATTATTTACAAAGGAGCTATGGCCTGAAAAAACAAGTCTTGCATTTCAAATTTGTTTAACCTACTTACCATTAAAATAACTTTAAGCACTTGGATGGTCTGTCTCAAAGTAAGTTGACCTATGTCCAAGGAGACCAAAATTATATAATGAGGTCCTTCCAGGTAATTTGAATGCCAAACTACATTTGCTGGAAATGGCTAGTAAATTGGAACCAAAATGGCTTTTTTGCCAGTGTTTAAATCCCAGTCTCCCACTGTTAGCAATTTGACATTGGACAAGTTATCTAGCTTTCTAAGCCTCAGTTGCATTATCTGTAAAGTGGAAATAATTAGAGAATCTTATTTATAAGGTTACTGTGAGAAATAAATGAAAGCTCACTAAAGTGCTTACTGACTATTACTGTAATTATTTCTATTAGTAACCTTATCAAATCTTGGGCTAAATATGCAAAATGTGAAAGCAACCAATGGATAGTTTAACCAATTCCTTGATTTAGTGGGAAAAAGGTTTGATGGGATTGGCTGGTCAATTCAGACAAAGAAATATCAGTAGACACCTGTATTCTAAGTCCCAATATCAAATTAAGACAATATATGGGATTAAACAAAAAATGTTGAAGAAGAAATAGGAACATTTTTAAAAATAATTTCTTGCTACTCCTCAACACAGTTTCTTTCTTTTCTACTGTATGAATTCAAAAAGCATGGCTCCAAGATTTTGCCTCTATCATATACCCAATATAACAAGCCATGCAAATCCCAACTCTTACTTTACAGTGACAAATTTGATTGGACCATTCACATATCTACAGTAGACACTTGAGCTTTGTTGCTTCCTGTTCTAGTGCTCAAGTATTTGAGCACCAGCGAGGGTTTCTGAATCTAGCTATTTGTATTGAAATCTTGAGTCCTGGAGGCTGCAAGGCTGTTCGTCAGGTGCAAGTATGTGCAGTGGGAAATGAGCAGCTTTTGTGCCCTGTACTTGGAAAAAACTCAAGCCTTCGGCCTAGTAACCACAACGTAATATACATCTGCACTTTTGGAGTAAATCTCCCTTCAAATAAATGTTTTCATAAAAATTGAGGTAGAGTATGAAGAGTGCCTTAGTCCATTCAGGCTGCTATAACAGAACACCATAACATGGGTGTCTCATAAACAGAAATATCTCACAGTTCTGGAGGCTGAGACATCTAGGATTAAGGTGCCAACAGGTTCTGTGTCTGATGAGAACCTCCTTCCTGGTTCACAGATGGATATTTTCTCTGTGTCCTCACATGGTAGAAGGAGCAAGGGAGCTCTTTGGGGTCTCTTTTATAAGGTCACTAATCTCTTTCATGAGGGCTCGACCCTCAAGAGCTAATCACCTCCCAAAGGTCCCACCTCCAAATACCATCGCATTGAGGACCCTGTTTCAACGTATGATTTTTAAGGGGACATTAACATTCAGTCTATAGAAAAGAGGCCTAAGAAATTGAAAGCATCAGAAAAGTTGAGAATTCCTAAAGGTGTGAGGTTCTATATATGTCTTGCATTTTTTAGCTGTATAATTTTTATATTTGAATTTCTACCCGTGTAGACTCACAAGTCAGAAATAACTAGATACCCTGCTCCTAATTTCTTGTCTCTGGATATGTTACAGCTACTCTTCTCAGGTGTTTTTTTTGGTCATCCCAGAAATTTGAGACTTCTGAGTACAGCTTTAAAGAGGAACGTCAAGACTCTAAATTCAGTTTGGGCTTTATATATCACAAGTTAAACAAAATTCTGAAAGTTTTCCAACAAGCACATAACTGTTCCAAGAAGGAAAGACAAAACTTCTGAACCAAAAAACTGGAAGTGATAGTAAGCTTTTAAGTTTCTGTATTAGGGAGAAGTTCTAATTTTCAACTTTAATCTGAAAATTGTTTTCAAGTGTTAAGAAGTCATTAGCACAGAGTTATAAAACACTCTACTAATTTAGAAAACCTTTTCTAACTTGGTTTTCTCATGTGGTCCTCAAGATAGACCTGTAAGGTAGTTTCTGAAGGTGATATTCTCAGAAAATTGAAGCTTAGAGACACTAGACAACGTACGTAAATCATCTTGCTCCACGTCTGTCACATACGTGGCATTCAATACAGGCCATTGCTTTTGTCGTTACTGACATTCAAAGTCACCTAATGTGTAGATTGTAGAGCTGGGACTGAAGTCCAGGGCCTACAATTCCGCAACATAGAACATCTCAAAGACTGTTCCATTTCCCTCTTTCCCTGAAGCTAGGACAGAATTCTTTCGAAATTTTTCTAAATGTTTATACTGCTAGGAACCATGGCAAGTAAATCAAGGTAAAAATCTGCAGCCCTGCCCCCTTCATATGGTTTGTGTTCACCTATATTGTGAAGAGAACATCAAAAGTATGCCAATCATTGGCAGCAAGAGAATGCTGGGAAAACATAGGAAGGACTAAAATGATATGCCCCTAATTCCAGCAGTCTGCTGAAGGTCTAGGACCTGGAGAGGTAACTACAAGGTAGGATCAGGTCAGAGACATCCTGAGGGCTGTTTGGAGAGAGCGTGGTGGAAACTGTTCTCTCTTTTTTGATTTACTTTATTTATTTATTGAAGTATAGTTGATTTACAATGTTGTGTTCATTTCTGCTGTACAGGAAAGTGATTCCATTGTACATATATATATATACACATTCTTTTTTGTATTCTTTTCCATATGGTTTATCTCAGGACATTGACTATAGTTCCCTGTGCTGTACAGTAGGACCTTGTTGTTTATCCATTCTATATGTAATAGTCTGCTAACCCCGAACTCCCACTCTGTCCCTCCCCCCACCCACCCTCCCCCTTGGCAACCACAAGTCTGTTCTCTATGTCTGTGAGTCTGTTTCTGTTCTATAGATAGGTCCATTTGTACCATATTTTAGATTCCACATATAAGTGATATCATATGGTATTTGTCTTTCTGTCTTAGTTCACTCGGTATGACAATCTCTAGGTCCATCCATGTTGCTGCAAATGGCATTATTTCACTCTTTTGTATGGCTGAGTAGTATTCCATCCCATATATGTACCACACCTTCTTTATCCATTCATCTGTCAGCGGACATTTAGGTTTTTCCATGTCTTGCCTATTGTGAATAGAAACTGTTCTCTCTTACCATCTTTTCTCCCTTTCACTTTCCACACCAAGTCCCACCTCCAGTCTTCTTCCTGGCCGTCCCCAGACCTGTCTCATCACTATGGAATTTATACTGTGAAAAGCAAAGAGCAGGAGTAGAGAGGTCCCCCAAAGCATCTAAGTTCCAAAGGACAGGGCGATGGATTTCACAAACGGCACCAACTACTTGAGGGAGAGGATGGCAGAGGAAGAAAGGAGGCACACGGTGGTAAAGAAGTCACCACTGCTTTACAGCAAACTGCCAGTGTGTGGACAAGCCCGACACCCAACCCAGTATGATTCACCATATGCTTCCCCAGCCCTGCCGGCCCCGCCCCACACACACACACACACACTGCTTTCCTTTCTTCAAGATGTAATTTTTTTTTAATTTGTCAAGGGTTTGTCTTGTCATTTCTACTGTCCTAGAAATAGAATTTGGAAAAGAGAGCCAATTTAAATTTTGGAAGTTATCTAGGAAAGGGCAACTCACCCAACCCTGGGGAATCACTAGATTCCACACATAGAAACCATGAATGAGCACAGGCCTATCATTCGTTCAAGCACTAGTCAGCAAGATGTGATGTTCTACCTACGTCAGAGTCATCCCAGGTACATGTTAAAATTTAAGATTTCACGGACCACCTCAGACCAAACTATAACTGAATATCTATAGGTGGGAACCTGGAAATTGCATTTTAAACATTCCCCCATGTTATGCTTATGCATCTTAATAGGAAACTATACTTTATAGGGAATGTATAGAGTTAGAGGAAGCTAGGGTGGAAATCATATTGCAATATATGTGTTTGAAATCAACACATTGAACACCTTAAACTTACAATGTTTGTCAATTTATGTCACAATTCTTTTTTAAAAAAAGAAAAAGAAAACTGTGTTTTAGAGGCTTAAATTCTACATCATAATTTTTTAGCTGAGGTCCAGGTCAGCCCAACTCCAAGTTATAATTTTTATCAGTGATATAGAATACATCCTTTGCTTCGTCCACTGGAATTTCCTTAAGAAGTCCTATTTTTTTTTTTTTTTTTAAATCAGCTCAGTATCCTCTTCCCTGAAAAATACCTTGCCCACATATCTAAATTACTGTCTTTTCTTCTTCGGTTTTTTCCAACCAGAAACAAAAGCAATAGGCAGTTCCTTTATACATTCATGATCACCACTCCTAACTGTCCTTCCATTGGTGTTGAAAGCATGACAAAGAAAACCACTCCAAATTCAATTGATTTGGACTAAAAGACACTAGTCTGGGAGCTGGGCCAACAAATCAAGTGGCAAAAACTTATCTGAGCCAATTAGATAGGGATATGCAAATTAATTGGCCATGATATCAGGGTCAAGCAATAACATGCAAATAAACTGGCATCTTATTGAGCTAACGAGATAGGAATATGCATAATAAGTTGGCCATGATGTCAGATGGCTGCGTCCTAATTTTAGGCTTGAATGTTATAATATAAAATTCTGTGACACTTCGAAAGGCTTAATTACAATATTGATAAAATAGTCTGAATCCCTAAGATGTGAACAAGTTGATCTGAAAAAGAAATGACAAATCCTTAAACTGGATCGTCCTGCAATGTGAGATCCAGCCACAATTACCACAGAATAGAGAGAGATGCTACACCTGAAGGACTAAGTGGTTTGGATGAAATGAGAAGAGGAGATGTGGGATGTGGGCTAGATTTGATATCAGAAAAAATGAATGATTGGCTGAAACACATTAGCTCAGAACAGCACAAAAACTCCTAAATAAGTCCTTTAGCCGGCAGGTACATATCAAATCATACAACAAACATTTGAATACCCACTCAGCGCCAGGCACTATGCCAGTCCTTGGCTAAACAAGTAAAAATAACAGCAGACACTCACGTAGCACGATGTGAGCCAGACATCCTCCTAAATGCTTTACATATGCTAAGTGATTTAACCCACACTTACAACCCTATGAGGTAGATACTATTTTTAATAGAGAGGTAAGTAACTTTCCCAAGGTCACAGAATCAGTATTTGGCAGATTTAGGATGTCAAGCCAAGCAGTCTTCCGACTCCATGAATAAAACTCGACTCCTCAGGCATTATCCTTCCTCACCAGGTTCAATCTGGATGACAGATGGCTAACTACCTGTTATAGTTTGAGAGATGGCCAAAAATTCTACCTGATTCCAAAATTCCTTCATGCCCAAACTAAAATTAGATCATGGAAGCCACTAATATAAATTCACTGGTTGATTGTTCAATTAGGTTTTGGTTACTTAGATGGCAAAGACAGGATCAATGAGTTCATAAGATCAGAGATCAAATACTAATAGATTTCCAGTCTGAAAGGACCACGTCAGTTTCAGTGTACAGACTGGTATGTTATTTTAGTGACTGATTCTTTATGCACAAAAGAGGACAAAATACAAAACAGTGTAGTTTCAGCTGTATCAGTGGTAGAGACGCAGGGATGTTGCTAGAACAATATGGAAGAAAGCCCAAGTCTAAAGGATTTGAGTGCCTATTAGGCGGCAGAGGAAGACTAAAGAAAAATTTTACCAACTACTCAATATCAAGGGCTGATTCTGGATGACAGTATGTATGATATGATTGGGATGGGCGGGAGATATGATTTAATAGTACAAAAGCTTACTGCCCCTATAAAGGGCTATGGGACTCTGTGGGCCGATATTACATATTTAAATAATAAGACTGAAGAAACTTGAATTGCAACAGACAACTACCAGGAAAATAGAGCTCATCTGGACAATGTTAATGAGATCCACATATGGAGAAGTGGAAATAGTTCCAAAGAAATCTGAATTTTTACTAGTCACCTTGAAACTCCAATTCTGAAGGTAACATCCATGTTTCCAGCCACTGAAATTCCAAGCTCAGTGAATAAATCCAAAATAAAAAGTTAGAGTATAAAATAATAGGGTCTATTATAAGCCAAGAAAAGTCACATAGAGCCATCCATTGAAGACATTTATCAAGTGTGCCACTACAACCAAAGAGGCTTGGTGTTGTCGTGGAGGATTTTATAAACACAACAGGGAAAAAATGCCCTGCCTTTGTCCCAAACTGAAGCTCATTCACGTGTGGAGAGCCTGTGGTTACAGTCCGACCTTAGGAAAGAGAGTGGAGTTAAAGGCCCAGCTGCCAGAGAGGCGGCTAGAACAGGGATGAAGAGGCTGTATGTGAGAACAGGCTAAGAAGATTGCGACTTTGTAGTCTGGAAAAGGAAAGCTGAGCAGAGATATGATTAGAGTCTGAAAATCATGAAAGGTAGAGCCAGAGTAAGACCAACCTGTTTATCACATCCCACAATGCTAAAATTAGGAAGTGACTTTGATGCTTGAAAGAGAATAGATAAAAGGGAGGGCCATCGAGAATCATCTCAAAGGCACCTTTCTGCTCAAATTCTTCAACAAATTTTCTCTGCTACTTTACAGTTCAGTAGTAAAACTTGTTCTAGGACATGGAGTGGGTTAAGATCAATGTATGGGTCTGTTTTGAGTTATAGGCTTGAAAGGGGACATCTCTAAACCTTTATTGTATGTTGTCTTGTAGGACCCCATGTGCCTTTCCATGAGTAACCATCAGAAACAGACCCCACAGCTGCGAAGTTCACTAGCTGTTCAACCCAGAATGGCTATATTTGCATCCTTGAGTTTCCATTCTATCCTCTGCTCTCCATTCAGTATGTAAGAAAGGAATAGGGAAGGCCAGATTTAATAGGTAATTGCACTGGCAGGATTAAAGCCCCCAAATACTTCTGTTTTTAAAACTGTATTTGGTGGGCTTTAAGAGATTTTATTATCTATATTATGTGTATTTGATAATGTTTTAAAATAAAACTATTAAAAATATATATTTGTGTCAACATTATAAATTAACTATACTTAAACTTTCAGAAGTTAAAAAAGTATTGCAAGTATCTTTGCCATTTTTCACTTCCTTTTATGACACTGCCAGTTTCCCATTCAGCCTGGAACAGTTAGGTAACAAAAAGGGGAAATACTATCGAGTCTGAAACACCACAACAATGCTCAGAGAAATAGAAACATCAAAAACAATCTTTTTTAAAAAAAATTACATACTTTATTATAGTCACCTCTACTTTCACAAGGATATATTGTTTGTATTTGGTCCCTTAATCCCTTATTCCTGATTTGTTATAAATTTAATCATTCTTTTTCCTTCCTTTTTATAGCCTTGCCACTTGCTTGTACCAAGAGCTACCTTGAGAGCAGAGATGCTGTCTACATATGTTTGCCTTCTCAGAGGCCCTGGAACTTATGTGAGGGGAACATACTTCAGCTTCCCTGCCTAAACAACCAGTTACAGATTTTAAGATTCTGCCAATCTAACTGGTTATTTCGCTTTCACCTTCCAACTGATCTGACTTAATTTCTTCCATTTAATGAAATCCTTTTGGCATCATAGAGTAGTAATAGTATAACAGAAACAGCAACTAAGAAATAAGATCAGAAACATAACATGTAGTTATTGAAATTGATTTCAGCTGTCATTTTCAGATTTCTTTTTTCCTTTATTCCCCCACTTCCTTGATAGTTTAAAAAAAAAAAAGTGAAACAGATCATCTCCAGGAAATAAAGGAATAGAGTAACCCAGAAATGCACGGTTACTACAGTTATTCCTCAATGAGGGTCATAAAGACATTTTCCAGTGAAGAAGTAAAGACAAAAACGGTCCCCTAGTGACATCTTTAGCCCAGCATGAACAGATAAGGCAATGACTCAGCATCTTACTTGTTCATTGCTTTATAGACTAACTCCTTATAAAAGTCAAGAGACCAGAGCAGCTGGTTGGTTGCCTTTTTCAATTCCTAATGGCCTAACTTTTGCTACATATCATTCTCAGGGCTCCCAGGAAAACTAGGAGGTTTCCTATAACTTTTTTCTTCTCCAAAAAAAAAAAAAAAAAAAAAAGGTTTTAAGTGTTTACTTAGGAAATTAACTTTGTAACTTGAAAATATGAGATAAGCACATTATTTGATCTCCTTGGGAAAGCTCAAACTGCTTTTGCTCAAAACTAAAGCAACATGGTGACTGACTTAACTTCTAGACTTCAAGCTACTGATTTCAGCTAATAATATGACAGTGTGATTAACTGTCCCATGTGAACCAAAAAGAGGTGAATGCATTTAGTGATAGCACACTTGCAGAGCTCATACGCGCACATATAGAACTGTGAGATGTCACAGTTATCTACAGTTGTTACAGCTGCCACTTGTTCATAGTATTATGGACTTTCATATCCTAATTAAGGAAGCAAATGCTTTCACACATAGCACTGTTAAACTATTTCCCTCCATTTTTAGTTTTCAAATTATAGAGAAGCTCAATAAAATTAAAATAATCTATAACCCCACCACTGATTTCAAATGGAGGGTAAAAAATTAAGCCCCAAAACTACTCCCTCTAATCCCTTTCCATTCAGATATAATTCAGTGTCTCAAGGAAACAATTTGAAACTTCACATCAAGATTTTTTTGATTTATATAAATTATATGTGCATATATAATATATGCATTTTATAAAAATGAGATCATAAAACATATTACGCTAATATTTTTTCACCTAGCAATATATAATAGAGATTCTTCTAGGACAGTATGTATAGATGTGCCATTATTTCTACTAGTTGTATGACATCTCTTTGTTTGGGTGCACCATAATATATTTAGTAATTCCCTTATAAATATAACTGTGAGGGCTTCCCTGGCAGCACAGTGGTTGGGAGTCCGCCTGCCGATGCAGGGGACATGGGTTCGTGCCCCGGTCCGGGAGGATCCCACCTGCCACGGAGCAGCTAGGCCCGTGAGCCATGGCCGCTGAGCCTGCGCGTCCGGAGCCTGTGCTCCGCAACGGGAGAGGCCACAGCGGTGAGAGGCCCTAGTACCAAAAAAAAAAAAAAAAAAAAAGACAACCTTTACTGATTGCAAAGAATACAAAAAAAAAAAAAATCAGGTCATTAGCGTGTACATTTTCAGATTTTCATCAGCTATATTTGCAGGCGTTTGAATCCTTTAACATACTCAGTCCAGCAGCATTGTTTTGATAGCAAGTTGGAGATATCTGTGACAGTCACTATAGTCAAAGTAAAAATATATACTTTTACAAAGTCAAAACCAATATTTTTAAGACAATTTCTCGAGTTCTAGATTTTACAAAGCTACTTAAACACGTGAAAGCTACTTATACTGAAAGTTGCCAATTCTAGGTGTAGAAAATACTCCTGAGTTTTATAGTATCTTCTTTACATGCAGTGAAAACATTATAAATGAAAGCAGCCTAAAGAGCTGTATTATATTATAGGGAAGCTTCAGTTTACTATAATTAGATACCTATTTTAATCTTAACTGGAAGGCGTGCTCATGTTTTATATAAGAATTTCACTGAAAA
Organism: Delphinapterus leucas; assembly: GCF_059928025.1. NCBI lineage: Eukaryota > Metazoa > Chordata > Mammalia > Artiodactyla > Monodontidae > Delphinapterus > Delphinapterus leucas. The sequence goes on from NC_143139.1 coordinate 63,598,354, forward strand.
ATTTTTAAGAAGAGTTTTGTGGCAGAGATTTTAAAAGAGGCAGTGAATGCTTATGAATTATGCAAGTCTGAACTTTCATTTTAATAACTCCATTAAAATATAAAAACCTTAAAAGCCTCCCAATAGGAGTTTAACTTTATAGAAAGGCTTTATGTGTGCCCTGACCTTGCCAAAAGACACGCCTTAGGCATGATTTAACAGTTATTACAGGGCAAAGCCTAATAATAAAGACCCATCTGAAAAAACCAGCATTTGTCCTTGCCTCCTTGGCCTCCAGTGGAGTTGCAGCTCAGCCGTAAACAGACCCTCTCCTGAGAGACAGCAGGATGCAGTGGGAAAGGAACAGTAGCCAGCACTGGAAAACCTGGATCTGAAGCCTTTTAACCTTTCTGATCCTGTCTGCTTGTTTATACAGTTGGGGTATTAATAACAGCAAGGTTGTCACGTAAGCAAATGAAGTAATGTCAGGTGGAAACTCTGAGTTGACAGCACCATGTTAAGTGTTGGTTATTTTTAAGCCAAAGACAGTTCTTGGTTGACTATTTTTCTCACCATACTGGTTCCTAGAAAATATAGTCCTATATGGCTCATACTGTGTATGTTTAAAGAATGCACCCCCCATTATTTGGATGGCAGTTACCTGCTTGGACTCGCCTACTCTAGGAGAACATCCCAAGGCTAACAAATCCTGCTCCCCTCATCCATTCATTCTTGGCCACAAGACCTTGTATATTTTATAAGAAATAAGACCAGTAGTGTATTTCTCAAGGATATATTTCTACCATTTTCAACTTTAAGTTATATGAATTTTCTAAGATACCAGAGTTCTCTCCCAAGTGGTTCTTTATGATCACAGGCCCAAGATTGGGCTAATAAATAGGAATAAAGAATAGAACCTCTCTCGTCCTAATTACCAAGTCCATGCCTGGAAGCTGGATAAACTCTCTCTAAAATGAAAACACCGTAAGATGGAACCTGGTGTTGCTTTGTTAATTTGACTAGAAGGGGCAGGGCCTGGTCCCAGAGCAACTCTGGGGGAAGATACGTGAAAAATTGTTGTGCCCTAGAGCAGAGATGAACCCTCTATGTCACTTTGATTTGTTTTTCAACTAATTGCTAATTTTGCCTACATCAGTAATGTTGAACTGTGTGTCTCTCTCAAACTAGCCAGCCTGACCCCAGTTTAAACCAATTGCTTAGGAAGCATTTTCTGTGAAACTAAGAACCTGAAGACTATCTGTATTCCAGGGATAAATGTCAGAGCTTCACAGGATGCTAAGGCAGATATAAACACGAGATTAGGAGGTATATTCCAGCTTGATCCTCACATTTAAAAAACTCTTCAAACCTATTGCGATCAAGGCTGCTTTTATTTTTTAAAATCAAGGTATATCTTTAGTATTCCTGGAGTAATATTCCCAAGAGAAGTATTACGTAAGTTTAGCCCAAAGCTAAAGATGCTATCCTCAAACCAAATTAGATATACAGATTTTCATGTGTAAATAGATACATCTTTTAAATTAATATACCCACATAATTATAGCATATAGATTTTGATTCTTATAACTGCCACTTGAAATTTTTTTTAATGTAAACTATTCTAGCCATCTTTAATGCTGTAAGAGGACCTAGTTTTTAAAGCTACTAGAACTTAACATTTGCTTGCAAGCAAGATACAGGAATGGGATTTTTTTTTCATCTTGGGTGGGTTGATGAGCACAACGATTTTTATTTCTCTTTGACTGCTGCTGGTGTGGATGGGTCTTGCCATTGCCTCCCTAGCTTTTCCATTTGATCTGATATGTAAAAACAGCAGTGAAATCTTACCAACTGAAATTATTCATTTCAAAGATGAGACTCTGGCAACAGAGCTTCTATACACTGAGAAGTCTGGAATATTGCATTCGTTTCTGGAAACACACTTAAGAGGAGAGACATTAACTCTCTGAAGCAAATCCAGAGGGAAATCAGGGTCATGCAGAGGGTAGATCCAGTCTCACTGGAAGAACTGTTCAAGGAATTGGAGACGCTAAAGCTACAAAAGAACAGACTTAGAGAGGACATGATGGTAACTGCCTGCAAATACGTGGGGAAAGAATTGAACTTACTCTTCACTCTAAAGATCTGAACTGCAGATCCAAACTTGGTTCTTTCAATTTCAGTACCTAAGCAAAGGCTAGAGGCGAGCTTAGCAGACGCACTGGGTTAAAAATTGTGCTCTACTCACCGCTGTAGGTTAGGGGGTCAACCTGTTAAGTGCCTCCAATCTCCTAAGACTGTCTCATTTTAGGTGAGAACTAAAGCTCTAAATGATCATGCTCAGCCTGAAGCTAATATTAGCACATGGAAGAGCATATCTATTAAAGACAGATTTATCCCCACCAAGTAGGGATAAAAATTGAGGATGAAAGACTATTACCGATAATGATGACAACGACAATACTATAAGTCTTGTTTCATCTTAATCCCATGAAGTCAAGATTATCCCCATATGCAAATGAGGAAGCGAAGCCTTGGAAAAATTAAGAGACTTGCTCAAGGTCACAGAGTGAATGAATGGCAGGTCCCAGCTCCCCGCTCCAGCTGGGTCTGTTACCTAAGCCTGTCTGATTACCCACTACATTCCACTGTCTAGACGATGCACACTGTAATTTCAATTGGCCATAATCCCCAAACCGTAGAAACCTCAACCGTAGAAGATAATAAATGCTTTTGAGCTGCAAAATGATAGTTGACTCACAATTAATACCCTCTATAGATTACCGTGACAAAGTAACGATATCCAACTGTGCCTGCAAATGCCAACACATGCAAATGCCTGCGACTTCATAGGTAAACAGCAAATGCCCTAATGAGTAAAAACTAACTGCACTTTTTTCTGTGTGCTTATTTCTGCTGGAAAATAATGTCCAGAACGAATTTATGTTTTTCCAACAACTAAAAAGAAAAGAGAGAGGGAAGGGGGCGAGGGGCGAGGAGATTAGCGTTTACAAGTTTACATAATACAAAAAAAGAACAGCCATGAAATGGTGAGCTGTGGCTTCCCAGTGGGAAGATAATCACATGCAACCAGTGAGTTCCTGGGCAATTTTAATTTCCTTTAATCATTTCCGAAGTCGTGCCTCAAGAGGTGTAAGCTAAAAAGCTTCCTAACATCTTCCCTTTCTTTTTTCCTCCTCCTTTTTTCAGTTTGGCACAAAGTAGCAAGAAAAACAAAACAAACGAACCTAGAAGCAATTTAAGTATTTGCTTCCCCGGGAAAATTCCTCTGTTATTTTAGTCCCATCATCATTCATCTCTACCTTTGTACTGTCCACGTATTTCACTGGATCACAGGCTTGTCTTTCTTTGATCGTGTCCTATAAATGCCTTTCCTCGTTCATGAGACTGAGTTCTTTAATCGTCAGGGTTGCCAGGCACCCTATTTATTCCTTTTTCTGTGTTTCCACGGCACACTGGAGTTATCCCTTCCCGTGATTTATCACATGCTGTAGGTGTCTGTGGCTCTTTCTGAGTTCCTTTTGCCAGAGACCTGACTTAATTCATTTTTGCATGGCCATCATCTAGCACTGCCTAAAGTAGGGCCCCATAAGGGTTGAAATAAAATGAAAAAACAAATATTTCATTTTATCCCCCCATGTTGGGCTTAAAGTATGAACTGAATTGAAATGAATCCAACCAAAAGTTAAGTTGAACTGAATTAAATACATTATGTCACAATAAAATTATCCAGATTACACTTACACTTATAGACAAATTGATTAGCACAGCCCAACTATGATGTTGTGATTCTAATGACTGATACTCCTAGCATTACCTATTATGTTACCATAGAAAGGGCAATACCTTTAGGCATAATATTATAATTATTTCTTTCAACTGAGGCCATAATGGCAGACACAGTCTAAATCACTGTGTATTTAAAGAGTGGCTAGGAAATGTAGAACAAACCTCTGGAAGGTTGACAGTATGTCTGAAAAAGCAAATGATGTATAAAGTAACATGAACTAACATTACACTATTGATTATACAGGAGGATTCCTCAAAACAAGTAGATTTTAAATTTCCTTTTCCAGGCTAAGTCAACTTCTTGGTCCAAGATATGCTGTCATCCCAGAGGGAGAGGAAGTCCCATCATCATCAGGTCATCACCTCACTCCTCTCTTCTCACTGACTGGTTTTTAAAGCCAGAGATAATCAGCAAGTCAATCACCATCTGGGTTAAGCCCTACATTGGGTACTCGAGATTCAGTCAATAAGATGGACATGGTCTGTCCTGCTATGGATCCTACAGTCTCAAAAAAGACCAAAGTATAAAAATAATTTAAAACCCTATGTATTAGAAAAAAAATCAACAGGATATGAAATTAAAGGAGGTTTCCCTCACCCGATGGATATGGACTCTGATTTAGGAGTTACAGGCAATTCTTCTCAAAAATTCTCTCTTCTCAAAAAAGTTATTTCCAAGCCAGATAAACATTTTGTGAAAATCAAAGTGAGGACAGGGCTGAGGGGGGAGCTATCGCTTCTTTACAATCAATGTTTAAGCAGCATACAGTTGTCTCATGATGAAATAAGTGAACATCAATTTGAAGATCTCTGATCAGTAAAACTTTTGGAGCACCTTCTTCCTTGCATGTTTATTGCAGGTTTATAAATTTTGTACATTTAATGCTGTAGTAATATAAAATGGACATCATAAACTTCTTTAAAAGTAAAAAAAAAGTAAAGCCTATGGCAAAAGTAAAATACACATTTTACATTTATGAATGACGAAAATGTTATTCTCCCTTCCAATGTTATTAATATATTGTGTTAGTAAATATGCGTCATTGAAAATATAGTTTTAACCCTGTGACATAGCAATTCACAAGTTTATTTCACTTAGTTTATTTCACTTAGTTCTAAAAAGAAGTGTCATTAAAAAAAAATACCTCACAAAGGCACAATACTGACTGTAAATTGAGATTCACAGTAAATATAAATCAGTAGATCACACTGACTGAAGTTTTTGATGTTTTTAAAAAGATTTTCAGTCACTTCTCTAACCTGAAATAGATCATTTTTACTTCTGATCATGTCTGACACTGAGCTCACTCGAGAAACAGTCAGTTCTGTCACATTCTTATTTTTCACTCGTGTGAAATACATTTGCATTATCAGGTTTTTAAGCCACCGTTGTTTTTCAGGAATCACTTTAAGCAACATGCTCATTTCGTGAGGATTAGTTTGGTTAAAACTAAATATAATCCAGAAATACATATCACTTAGTTCACGTAAACTGCAGTACATAGCAAAACACAAAAAGCAAACAAGTGAGGGTCCCTCGGGCAGTGGTGCTGTCGCAGCCCCTCAGCAACCCCTGAACACCGCCTGTGAATGATGCCCAGACAAGGACGCCACATTGTTCTGTACCTCAGACCGTGGCAACTCTCTAATCTGGTCTTATTTTTAGAAGAAAAAATAAAGCAGAAATTCTAATATTTTCTTCCCCATGGAGAATATTTAACTCCACACTGAAGACCACAGAAGACTCAAGGCTTCTAGTTAATACCCCAGAAATCTGCCAATCATACTACATTTTCTTTTCCTTTCTTTTCTCTTACCACAGCCAGAAAGATATTGTATCATGTTGCTTCAATTTTCCTTCCTTAAAAAAAAAAATCAATTATTTATTAACCCAGAAGCACAATGCATTGTAACTTATCAACTAGCGAATGAGATAAGTGTTTTAGGCTTTGCAGGCCACCTGGTTTCTTGGAACTATTCAACTCTACCCCTGTAACACGAAAACACCCATAGACAATATGAAGAATAGATGTGATGGTGTGCTAATAAAACTTTATATAGGGACACTGACATTTGAATTTCATATAATTTCACATCTCATGGAATATTCTTTCCATTTTTCTTTCCAACTTTTAAAAATGGAAAAACCTCTTTAGCTCATGCCCACAAAAAAACATGCAGCAGGCAGATTTGGTCCATAGGCAATAATTTGAGGAGCCCCAAGGCCAGAGGAAGGGTAGGTAACCCCTACTGGGGTGTCATGAAGGCTTCCTGGAGAAGGAACGGTGTGAGGGGTTATGCAGCTCAGAAGGACAGGCCCAAAGCACAGTGTGAGCAAAGGCATGTCTGTGTGAAACTAATGGGCAAGTGCATATGAAATTGCTGCAGCAGGGAAGAGTGAGAAATGAAGGGGACAGAGAGGCGGGGCAGGATCGAGGGAATCGAATTTTATGCTCTGGGGGTGTTAGGGTGACACTGAGGGGGTCTAAGCAGGGAGTTTGTGTTGGAATGATCAGCAGTGGGGAAATTCTAGAGTGTCAATTCTAGCTCTGGCTGTGCAGTCAGTCTGACTTGGGCTAGGATCCCCATTCTGCCACTGACCACACATACAACTTCAAACTAGCTTCTCATCCCTCTAACTCTGAACCCCTTCATCCGAAAACCAAAGATGCTCTCTAGGTCTATCCATGTTGCTGCAAATGGCATCATTTCATTCTTTTTTATGGCTGAGTAATATTCCATTGTACTATATATGTACCACATCTTTATCCATTCATCTGTAGATGGACATGTAGGTTGTTTCCATGTCTTGGCTACTGTAAATAGTGCTGCTGTGAGCACTAGGGTGCATGTATCATTTCAAATTAGAGTTCTATCAGATATATGCCCAGGAGTGGGATTGCCGGATCATATGGCAACTATTTTTAGTTTAAGGAACCTCCATACTGTTCTCCATAGTGGCTGTACCAATTTACATTCCCACCAACAGTGTAGGAGGGTTCCCTTTTCTCCACACCCTCTCCAGCATTTATTATTTGTAGACTTTTTAATGATGGCCATTCTGAGCTGTATGGTTCCCAAACGGGAAAGGCAGGAGGAGGGATAAATTAGGGGTTTAGGATTAGCAGATACAAGCTACTACATATGAAATAAACAACAAGGTCCTACTGTAGAGCACAGGGGACTATATTCAGTATCTTGTAATAAACTATAATGGAAAAGAAGAAAGAAAACTAAAGATAATCCCTCCCCTAGCATTTGCTATTCTCTGTTATTTGCTTCTCTTGCTGCACATGCTTTCACAACTGATGATATGAGTCACTAACTGGTTGTTGGACTGATGCCCCCTCTAGCTTGCAGAAACATGTCATTACCAATGTACACCAAGTGCCTAGCATTGTGTCTCACAGCAGGTACACAAAAGTAGTTAAGGAATAAATGAAACAAGTCAAAGCCAATATTCTCCCACCTTGTCATTCTATCATTGTCCATACATGCTTCTTGTTTTGCAAGGATAAATATGTTGTAACATTTATTTAAAACTTGGGACAAAGGCACTGAGAGAAAAATGATTAATCATCCTCTATACAGCTATCTTATGCATAATAAGTCTGTTTTTCTGAGAGAGTTCTAATTACATTACATTTTGGTGCATGGCTTTCCCCCCGCCCTCTTCCACTGAGATGCCTTTCCTTCAAGAAATTTTCTTAATTTAAATAGGCAGTTTTCTAGTTTATATTGCACTAAACTTGAAGTAGTATCTTTCCAAAGCACAATGCATCGGGCTAACTTTTTAACTTAAACTCAGAAATAAGGTGACAAGTGGCCCATTTCGTGAATGATCCAAATGATGTATCCTTCCTCCTATAAATTGCCAAAAGTCCTTCATATTTCACTACCTGATACCATTACACATTATAAATTGTATACATATGATTTATCTAATCACCAGATTTCTAGGACTCTTGCTCCAGAGCAAACCAGAAAGCAACAAAAATCCATGTTGATGTTTTGCTCAAATTGTTTCTTATTGTTCAAGTTCATTCATTCAATGAATGTCTTCTGAGCACCTACTATGTGCCGTGCACTGTTAAATCTTTCCTTTTAGGGATATTCATGGAACACGTTTGACATTTTTACTTTCTAAAGAGCTGAATTCTTCACCACTTTATTTTTCCTATTATGTGTATGGGTAATAATGGCCTAATTAGAAAAAGTCTAACAGTTTCTAGGGATAGGATAAAATATAAAGAAACTCATAGGACTGTTTAAGCCATACAGATTTTAAGAAGCATGATCTTCAGTTTCTGTCATCCTTCTATTTTCCAAGTAATCATAACTGCATCTTGAAATCTAACCTCATTTACATAGGATGGTGTTACTTTTTTTTTCAAGAGCAAATGCCTTTATTAGATTAAATGAAATATATTTAATGTTCTGTCATATACTTCTGCAACCAAAAGGTGTACGTCACACATATAGTGGAAAATACAATTCAAAAATTCAAAAGCCTGTCATAAAGTGTTCACTCAAGATAAATTTTACTCCATAATCATACAAAATGAATCAATTAACCTTGAGTTTTAATATCTCAGTGTGACTTTAACAAAAATACTATTACACACATTTAGAATTGGTACACAAGGGATATAATTGTATGTTAAGCACTGTCTTTGCTTCTATTTTAGCCAACAATAAAATGTAGGGTTTTTTTTATATGACAGCGTTACTTTTGAAAATTCACGTTGGCCCTATCGCCATTATTATATAAACAACTTAGTTCCCTTTCTCCCTCTTAGTTCCACAGTCCTTTAAGACTGATTATAAATTGAGAATATCCAGGATGCTAAAACGATATACAATTTACACAACATACCAAATCTGTTATTTAGAAAAACCCTGTCATTTTCTCAGGAGAGCTTATAATTACATTCCAAAACCTATTTTGTCATCACCCCAGTCTTGACTAAAATTAAGCAGAAAATAGTGTATGTGAGAAAACAGTTTAATTCTATTTCTGAAAATGAGTTATTTCCAAGAAAATTCTGTTCAAATGTGATGAGATCCCCAGGATTTTATAAATTTGCAGTTACTAACTTGTTAACCCAAATAAGTGGGGAGAGATATATTCATTCAGTGCCATAAATATATACTCTATAAATATATGTATATTATGTATATGTAGTCTATGATATATATATTTAGTCTGGATTTTATCCAAAATCCTAAGGCTGACTTAACATTTTGGTGAAATATATACTATATAGACAAGATTTAAACACTTGAATATTCAACAGAAATAGCTGTTGAATCAATTGAGTAAATGTAGTTTAGTGTTTGTTGCCCCTTCTTCTTCCTGAATAGTTTTACTTGCTCATTGATTCAAAACGTATAGCACACCTGTGTCCTAGTCAGTTCTGGAGGCTAAGGATATAGCAGTAAATAAAACAGTCAACCCTCCTTCATGAGACTGATATTCTAGAGGGCGAGAAAAACACTAAGCAAGATAAATGAGTAAACTACAAAGTGTGTTAGATAATAAGTTTTTAGGAGAAAAATGGAGATGGAAATGTTTAAGTAGTCAGATTCTGAATATATTTTGAAAGGATCTGAAGTCAAAACAAAAAGGAGTGTATGTTTGAAAACAGGGCTTGGGTCAAAATGTTTATTTTCAAAATAGGGGTGCGAATTGGGGATCTGTTACCTTCTATATCCTTCCATGGAAATTTCCTCCTGAGAAAAGAAATGCATTTAATTCTAGTGTTCTTGCCATGTTTCTGATGATTTACATTCTCATTTTCAGTTCTGAGATTATGGTTTAGTAAATGGTCCTCAGACCCAATAAACTTATCAGCAGATAATATTTTTTTAGCAAGTTAATCAAAATGCAGGCAAGACAATGGGATATGCTTGAAATAACAAATCACTTGATTAGTTAATTAGGTTAGCAAGACTGCCACGAAATGAAACCGTCATTTTTTAAAACCTCAGCTGAAAATATTCTGGGTAATGACATGTACATTTTCAAGGAATAAAGAAAATTGGCCCTTTTGAAGGTTACTAGAAGGTGCCAGCTGTGTACCTTTCCAGGGAGTCCTCAGAGAACTCTGAAAATATATAAGGGATTGGTTAATTATCTTAAAATCTCAAAGAGCAGTCTAAGCTACACAATAATATAGTAAAGCCACATAAAGCCTCCTGATGTTTTATGGAAAGTCCTAGTTAGCCCAAGCTTTTGGATTGGTTGAAACTTTTATTTCCAAGCTCAGTATCAAACCCCTGGATAGCTGTGATTTTAAATAAACCTCTCTGTTGTGTCTTTTGCCTCTTAATATAGTAATCATAGATGTGTTTGCATACTGAGTCATCATCTAGAGGAACTCTATCTTTGAAAAACATGTTTACTAAGAGAATACTAAAATTACCCAAAAGAAATATAATAATTTTTAAAAATAGCTATATTATTGAAGGCTTACTATCTTCCACTTGCTGTGCTTAATACTTTATATGTAGTATGGCATCTTATCACAACATACCTGAGACATGTACTATTTACCCTGAAAAGATGGCCTGAGGAAGATAAAATACCTTGCCGGGTTCACACCAGAGAGTGAAATGACTGAACCAGTAATCCAAACCCCACCTTCTAACTCTACTTGGATGTCTCCAGACTTACAAATCTAAAACCCCTTTCTAGAAACAATATGACCTCTTTGGAAAACTTCTTTTCGAGTTGACCTATTTTACTTTAATTTTCATAGCAGATGGAATCTTTTAAACTAAGATTTTGACTCTAATCTTGGCTTTTCTTGTAACAATCCTTCAACTCCCCTGAAAATGGAGGATGTAACAGCACCTGTCATTTGGAGCTTTTGAGACAATAGTAACAGCCTGCTACTAATTAGCATACTCTGGAAGTCAGATATGGAGTTCAGAGAGACTCTTTGGAAAGATACAATTTGAAATGTGTTCCCCTCGCCCCCGACCGTGTTTATTCACATGGCCCCCTTATTCAATCAGCCAATCAGTAAACATCTGTCACTCCTCTCTCTGCATCCAGTGTCAAAAGAGTACTTTCCTAAAAGTGAAGAGGGCTTATTTAGCAGAACTATAAGTAGCCTCCCTTGCAATTTGCAAAGTGGAACTTTGCCAAAGCTTTCCCTCTCAATCCTATTATCTCCTAGAAACACCTACTTGTGCCTTTTTGAAAGACACCCAAATGTGAAACCCCAAATTTCCTGGACCTGCTTGAGCAATCCCATATTTAGGATCCCCATGTTAGAGGAGTATAGTATGTGTCCCAGAATGCTAAACCCACAAAAGAGGATTAGCAGCCGTGTGTAATACCATGTGGTCTGACTGAATAAGGTAGCAGGACTCGTGCTCTGAGCTTACTGTATGCTGGGCATATGCTCAACACTTGACAATCTTTACCGCATGATTCCTATGACAATTCTGAGAAATATATACTATCATTATCAACATTTTGCAGTCGAGATAACTATGGCTTAGAGACTTAAGTCAGCTAAAGCTCATGCCCTTAGCTACTGCAGGATTTAAGTTTTTATTTCTTTAAAAATGGAAGATCAATGGCCTGTATTATACAATACCGTTATTCTGAATTCCCTGATTTCTACTTTAAAACACAACAGTGTCAATTTTCTTTTTAAAGGATTATAGGTGCTTTTATTTTGCTCTCCCCAGAAGGAACTTATCCTTCCTTCAAAGGTAAAACTGTATGCGTCATCTTTACAGTTGAGAAGTAGTTGAGACTGTCTCAAGTTGTCATCAGATCAGATATTCCTTATCAGAGCCCCTTGAAGAAGATAGAAGGACCAGCATGGTTATAAAGCGCAGCACAACAAAAGCCAAAGACCAGGTAACAGCACTGCATTGAAATGCAGCAGCATCTGTGTTTTCACTCCCCATCTTAACACACAGCATAGCAGGGGGTTCGAAGGATTTGAATTCTGAATTTGTTACAATAACATCTGCCAAGAACAAGTCCTGAAGGTACTGTTTGTCCCCATGGAGAAAAATGAGCAGCTTATCATGCAGGTCTTTGTCAAGATAATAACACCACCTGTTGTCAGGCTAAAGATTTAGATACTCCTGGATGAAATGCCAGGTCTGCTGTGTGCGGTCGAGGGAGCGTGGTTGAGCCACAAATTGCTTGGAAGCAAGCCGATTTTAAGTTGCCATGGAAAGAAGATGCAGACAATGAGAATCCTTTAACATGAATATTTTCTATGTCTTGTTATGATAGGAATGTCCAGCTGAGGGGCACTGTTTTTGGTACCACCAGTGGCATGAACGGATAAAATAATAAACACTAATTACAGTGTATTATAATGATTTCTGGGCTTCACCTCAGAGAGGCATAGGTCTAGCTGGTAATTACTGCTCTGACAGGCAGGTTTTTCCCTGAGATTTGAGGAAGATGCGTCAAGTTCATTGCCCACTAATGAGACCACAGGGGAGGAAGGCCATTAGCATGCTTATTAACATTTTAGTCAACACGTTTTTCAATCAAGTTGTCAAGGTACCCAATTCTGGTTGAAGAAATGCTTCCTATGGAAATGACACAGTGATTCTCAGCCATGGGTGTCTGTTACTTCAGGGAAGGGACTAAACAGTAAGAAACTGTTCTCAGGGTGAAGTGCAAGTTGTTTCCTGAAAAGGATGCCTTTGACTATCGTGCTCTGTTTCTTCCTAGTGTGAAAGACAGAGCCAGATTGTTTATTACACTTATATTCCCCGACAGATTATTTTCCCCCTGCCAATTTGGATTGAAGTTCCTACACAGTTCTGGATAATGTTTAGAAGGTACTCTGACCTCAGGGGATTTTCAAAAGTACACAAATCCATGTGCTTTGTTTCTTTCCACATCCTCTTGAGAATCTCCTCCCTCTCCCCACACCCTAACTGATTTTACCTGGAAAAGGGTGGTGGTAATTCTCCTTGTTATTTACCTATAGATAGCAAAGAATCTATAGAAGGAAAAAACAGAAAATCAGAGAATTCAGAGAAGAAAAGGAAGTAAAAGAAATAAAGCTTTATCAAAAATTTGAATAGTACAGATGGGCTGCCCTTCTGGAAATGATCTGTCTTATTAAAATGATATGGTTCTAACACTTTTTAGCCCTGTTACGAGTATAAGGATTCAGAGAAAAAAATGGTTTAACACTATGGCAAATGATTGCTACTTCCAGCACTAAGTAGAGATTCCTGGGTTGTGATGAAGTATAAATGTCACAGTGCAGTCCCCTCTTTAACTTACTAAAGAAATTCAGATATTGTAGAAATGCAAGCACATCTGGACTGCTTGTAAAATATGATTTTTCTCCCCAGTAGACTGTGTGCTGTTTGGTACTATTGATCACCTGGTATCTTGTCTTCTATGAATGGTCTAAGGGAAATTTAGCCACACCTAAACAGAGCTCTTGCAATGTTTATTCCTAGAATAGAGGTCCTAATGTGCTTTGCAGAAGAGACACAAATTTCCATTTCTTCCCTAACTATACTTCATCCTATTCAATATGGCACAAGAGCAAACTAAATTCATATGGTACAGACTATTCAAGATACCAGGTTGGGGCTTCCCTGGTGGCGCAGTGGTTGAGAGTCTGCCTGTCGATGCAGGGGACACGGGTTCGTGCCCCGGTCCGGAGAGATCCCACATGCTACGGAGCAGCTGGGCCCGTGAGCCATGGCCACTGAGCCTGCGCATCCGGAGCCTGTGCTCCGCAACGGGAGAGGCCACAACAGTGAGAGGCCCGCGTACCGCAAAAAAAAAAAAAAAGATACCAGGTATTTTTTTTAATTCAAAAAAAGTGTTTTTCCTAAAACAAAAAACTCTTTGTGCTTCTCTAACTACCCTTTATGAACATTTTGCTGTTGTCCCTCACAGAATTTAGAGTTAAACAAAACACACCGTTGAATGATCAGAATTTAATTAGGTTTTTCTGTGGTTGCAACAGCTTTGATTCTTTCATCTTATGAAGAAGTAAATCCCTAGATTACTCAGACACGTGAAAATAAATTTAACTACAGAGTTTTTACATTGCACCTCTCAGTTCTTCATCATGTAAAACACCTGTGCCTTTCTAAAAGATGCGAATCCCTCTTTATTATTTTGATGAGCTAACAAGGTGAATTCATTTCTAGAACACTGTAAAAAGTCAGTTGTGATCAATGGCCCCAAGAATATAACCTCTTTTGGATCATACTTATGATTTGGGAAATTTCTGTGGAAACTAGAATATATAGAAGTGTTATTTGTGTTGTAGTCATACAACTAGAGGGTTTACCCTCCTCTGGAGAACTTAACATTGAGGGTAGGCTGAGAGGTGATCGTTTTAATATGGAAGATTTTTCATAAATAAAGGAAATTGAGTTTTTAGTAGTTGAGGCAAATTCTCCATATGCATCCTTTTTTATCTCTTATTGAGTGCTGATCTATACAATTAACACAGCAAATGAAGAAAAGTTCCCAGCTTTGAAAATATCCAGCAGATTTAAGTATTGTTATTTACCATAACCACCTCTTAAACATATGTTAATTGCAACTGCTAATAAATAAGCTTTTGGGTAAATGTCTTTATAGCACATATTTTATATACAAAATTGAAACCGAATTTTATCAGATTAGACTTGTATGACAAAAATAATCTTTAGACAATCTCTTCCATGTCTATAATTATCTAATGTTTGGGTATCAAAAACAAGACTAATTGAACAGGTTAGTGTTAAAATAAGTAGAATTTATTATCTACAGGGGCCTGTAACCAGATTGGCCTGTATCTGGAATAAGTATAAAAAATATTCAGCTTGGTGCTGGCATGTAAAATTTGTGAGTTCAACAACAAAAAAATTTAAGTGGCTTCACATTGCCTAACCATATAGGTTATGGGCAAAGATGCTATGGCACTGAGATGCATGACTCTTTTGACAAACTTTTTTTTTTTTTTTTTTTGCGGTACGCGGGCCTCTCACTGTTGTGGCCTCTCCCGTTGCGGAGCACAGGCTCCGGACGTGCAGGCTCAGCGGCCATGGCTCACGGGCCCAGCTGCTCCGTGGTATGTGGGATCTTCCCGGACCGGGGCACGAACCCGTGTCCCCTGCATCGGCAGGCGGACTCTCAACCACTGCGCAACCAGGGAAGCCCTGACAAACATTTTTGACACTATCCTGGGAGCTCGGGAGCACCGTATACTTAGAGCCATGATGATGATTTTAATTTATAGTTCCATCATTTCAAGCTTTGAATATAGGCATAAGAGCAAACAAAAATGAAACTTGATTCAGTTTTGTGGGCAGATGTAAGAAAACATCATCACTTATTATATGATAGATTTAACTGGCCTTCTCCTGAATTACATAGACATATGTATTAGGGACATAGACATGTTCCTAATCTGTTTATATATAGGTGTTTAATACCGAAGCCTTTGTATTATTGTTTGATTGTTTATTCTTTTCAGCTAAGAGTTAGTCCCACCAAGCAATTTATAATAAATAGCTGATGGGGCTGGGGGCGGGCTGGTAATTGGGACTCAGTGTGGAACAAGCTATGTCCAAACACAATTTTTTTCCCAAAACTTCTACAGAGACAAAATCAGTTCTATATAAATTAGTTATTGGAAGTAAATTCTCAGGACTGTTTGTATATTTTGTTTTCTATCTATTTGTAGATGCTCAATCAAGATTTATGCATATTCATTGATTTTTCAAGTCTGATTAGCCTTTAAAATGTAGCTTGAATCTTTATGCTCATTCCCCCCCCCAAATGTCACCCACAATTAAAATTAAAGTCATGATACCAAAATTACTGGTGGCAGAATGCCAGGATTTACAGTTCAAAATGGTGTCAGGGCAAAATTACATATGCAGGCAATTATGGGTTTTAGAATAAATTAGTGTTTTAGGCTAAGGTTACCAATTCGAGGGGAGCATCAATCAACTGTGGGTATTAATTCAATTACCTGGTTTTTTTCTTGGGTTTTTTTTTGCGGTACGCGGGCCTCTCACTGTTGCGGCCTCTCCCGCTGCGGAGCACAGGCTCCGGACGCGCAGGCTCAGCGGCCATGGCTCACGAGCCCAGCCACTCTGCGGCATGTGGGATCCTCCCGGACCGGGGCACGAACCCGCGCCCCCTGCATCGGCAGGCAGACTCCCAACCACTGCACCACCAGGGAAGCCCCCAATTACCTATTTTTTAATTCAGAAAAATGTGTTGTGAGCATAATAAATGAAAGAAATAAAGCCATGAACAGAATGTGCCACTGGAGTGGTCTTAGGTGAGAACATACATGGTGATTCATAACTCTCCAAAGACTGCTGCTTTTCCTGCTCTTTTCAGTTCACTGGATAGACTGGTCTATCATTAAATGAACCAAGCTAGAAAAATCCTGCAGTCAAAAGGAATATGCTTGGTCAGTAGATTTATCCTACTTGTCCTTTATTCTCCATGACTCTCTACTTGCAACAGAATTGCGTAATCAAGTTATTTCCATTCACATTTGCACACCCTGCCAAGAAATAAAAATGTGGAAATCCGTTCTCTGACTCAAGGCACATTTATTAGATTATAGAAAATCTTACACACAACTTTCAGCAACACGATGTCAACCACAGTTGCTGTATAAAGACACTGAATCGTCATCCCGTTGTAAACATTCTATCAGTAGTACAACATATCTATACTCTTCCCAGTAACGTGTCTTCTGACAGATCTAGAAAGCCCTAAATTAAGTTAGACAGCCGATGAATACGAAGAACATTTTTAGTGATTTTTAGTGAACTTAAGTAATCTAAGATACTGCCATTTGCTAAGTGCTTGATATGAATTGGGCACTGTGCTAAGTGTTACAGAGAAAAACCCATCTAACCCTCACAGCAACCCTGCGAGGTAAGTACTCTAATCATCGTTTCGCAGATCAGGAAGCTGAAACTTGAAGAGCTTAAGTAACTGCCCACGATTACAGAGGCGGAGCTAGACGTCAAGTTTGTCTGGCTCCTTAATCATTCTATCCTGCACCCTAGCTTTGTTTATATTCAGCTTTCCTTTGCTATCTCACCATAAAACGCTGCCACCCTATCTTAATGGTAGAAGAGATTCAACTCCCACCTCTAGCACGTGTCATAGGACACAATTTTAAATGTAACTCTGGAAGTATCCAAGGATATTTAGCTTGACTGCCAAGTTCTATAGGTTGAATTCAGTCTTTCATGTGCTTCACCCTAGCCACCCAGTGCAAATTATGTCACCAGGAGCAAGGTGATTGTCGTTACTTTCAAGATCAGTCACAGTCACTAGGCCCAGAGGTTAAACAGTTGTATTCCATCAGCAGAGGGCATTAGAATCTCCGGGGACACTTGTTAAAAATACAGGTGCCCTGGGCTTCCCTGGTGGCACAGTGGTTAAGAATCCGCCTGCCAACGCAGGGGACACGGGTTCGAGCCCTGGTCCGGGAAGAGCCTGCATGCCACGGAGCAACTAAGCCCATGTGCCACAACTACTGAGCCTGCGCTCTAGAGCCCGTGAGCCACAACTACTGAGCCCAGGTGCCACAACTACTGAAGCCCATGTGCTAAAAGCCCGTGCTCCGCAACGAGAAGCCACAGCAACAAGAAGCCTGCGCACCACAACGAAAAGTAGCCCCCCCCACCACATGCCACAACTAGAGAAAGCCCGTGTGCTGCAACCAAGACCCAACGCAGCCAAAAATAAATAAATAAACGAAATAAATTAATTTATTAAAAAAAAAAATGCAGGTGCCCTGACTCAGCATCTCTGGGATAGGGAATCAGGTATCTGCATGTAACAACTCCTGGTTATTCTAATGCAAAGTCCTGAAAAATCACCCTTTGAGAAACACTAACTTAAAAACATACAACACAAAACAAAGGACGAAAGTGGTTTTTGGAAACAAACAGTAAAAGAAGGTTTCAAAAATTCCTTCCCAGCTCTAAAATGTATATATCTGGGGATGACAGAATCACAGTGCTCAAAAATTTTGAAAAGCCCCCTAGGAGTGCAAAAACCTAGTTTAATAAAGAATGACACAGTCCATAGGTCATTAACTCCAAAGGATGTATTAGTAAGATGTCGAAGAGCTAACATGGCCCATTTTCATTATTTTCTGAATGTGGGAAAGATGTTGCCAAGAGCAAAGAAAAGACATTATCTTTTGTAACCACTGAAATAGAATCTTTAGCTAATCCCCCAACAGTTTTGAGTAGACAGTAAGAATTACACGATTGCACCACTTAGGAAAATGAGAGAAAGAAATTAATGGGTTTATTTTTATTCAGGATGGCTGATTTGTTGTGATCAGAAGTCAAGGAATTTTAAAATACCAAGGAGCACAAACCTTCATGCGAGGTTTGGGAGACAATGGACCAACTAAAAATAAGGCCATCAATACAGCAATTTTGTAAGCTATATGGCAAATATCAATACACTGTTGAAAGCTCTGCAATTTGTATACATTGTAAATTCTTCTCCAAATGTGCCACGTCCACACAACATGAACAGCATGTGTCACCGCAGAAATAACGCTCTTTGAAGAATGAGTGGACACACGAGATGTGACAACATGCTATTAATCACTGTTTCTCCAAAGAAGGAACAGTTTAGATACTGTTTCGTGAGACGATCTCCATGGCTGCCACATTTTCAATCTTTTTAAAATGTATGTTTGAAAACCCCAAAATAGGCAAGTTTCCATGGGAATACACTTATGGACAACAATTTGAAAAACTAGTAGTTACAAACCATTTTCTAAAAAAAAATCCTTGTTTCCTCTCATACCTACAAAAACCACATCAACTTTTGCCATTGTGGGAAAACTACACGTAATAGGAAAAATAATGAAAGAGTTCATAATTTATAGTAAAGCTATCAGCTGTACAAAGACTTTAAGAACATAGCAAATAATGCTTACTGCTGATACATAAGTGAGAATATTCACAGGTTTACAGCAAATGAGGACAGAAGATGGAGAATAATTCTTTACTCCCCACTTGACCCCATCTGTGACATACAATTTACTTGGAGTATGAAGAACAGAGTAGAGAAAGAATATCAAGAGATAAGCCAATGTAAGCTGACGCAAAATTTTAAAAGACATATGTATATGTATATATACATATATATGTATGATGTACATAAAATAAAGAGATGATTCACTTTAGTCTCTCTAGTTAAAGAAATCCAAGTATATCTACTCTGACCCTGTCTGGATAGACAATCCTGAAAGCACTTCTTTAGACTTCTCTATCAGCCTCCATCTTCCCCTACCCCATCCCTCTCTGATTTCCTCTGCCCTTTGGGGAAGGAACAAAGACTGACCACCTCCCCGGATACTTACCCCTCTGCCAAATCCTAACATCTCTCTATTCTGTCATTCTGGGAGAGCGAGAACCAGAACCAGCCGCCATTTCAATGTATACCTTCTTTCTGACTAACCTGAAAGCTATAACAGGGACTGCATTGGAGAGGTGATGTATTATTCGGCTGCAATCTGCTCTCATGCTTTACATCTGGTCACATGTATTATTTAAAATCAGACAGATACATAAACTGTTGATGTAGCCCAGATAGCTGGATGATAACCAACTGGTAAATGCTAGGGGTATATAGCTAGGTATTAACGTGAATTGCAATGGACCCGCAGATATGAATATGATTGGGGATATCACCAAGGCAGCTGTCAAAATGGAAATAATATTGCTTTTACTGAGGAGAAAAAAGACTGAAAAGAGTAAAAATGCAACTAGAAAGTTACAGGAAGAAACTCACACAGTAAGTAAGATTTATCAGTGTTTATCAATTGCCTACACAGGTTAAAGATAGATTGCTATGACAGTATATAAAACAGTCTGCAGGATGATTCAGTATCCAAATATGAACCCATTTAAACTCATAAAGATCAATACCAATCAGAAGTTGATGACACATAACGCACCCTTTATTCTCACATCTCCTCTCAAGAGGTTAACACATTTCAGAATTAATACATTTAAAGATGCTCGACTATTAGGATAGGAATTAGTCTATTTGGCTTATGTTAAAGAAAACTTGTTTCAGCCCACATCGATAAACTGTAATACCTAACTAGAATTCATCAAAACAGATTTCTACTGTATCATTTCAAAAAACCAGATGTTTTCCCTCTTACTCAAATGCTAAAACATCTGGACCATAAATTTTATCTTACCAATGACATATCTACACAAAAGAGTTGTTTTGCTATTGAGTGTATTTAGTCATTAGATGGACTGCCTGTCTACATAAAATTACCTCCATAATTATCAGTAGAATTAAGATTAAATAGATTAATCTCATGATAACCTGAATGTTTTAAAACTACTTACACACCACTCAGTTTTTTATATCGTTTCTTAATGCCAAGATGATTTTAAAGGACCAAATACATAATTGGCATTGAATACATCTGTCAAATGAGAGAAAAGAAAAAAGATGTAGAGAAGACTGGTTATAGAGAAGACATCAATCAAAAATTCCTCTAAATGATTTAGTTGTTTAATTAGAGAGCCCCACATTTATTGTAGACTTCAGTAGTAATCTTTGATTCATCAAGTAAAGAAATTTCTTCTCCTAGTCTATATATAGTATACACTTAGAGTATAATGAAAGGAGAAAAAGTACAGGAAGCATACCAAGGGAGAGAAAAACAATTTAAGTTGATGCGTATCATATCAAAAATAAAGTACCTTATAATAAACTTAGTTTTTATTACCATACCACACTTGGTAAAGAAAACAAGTATACAGATTTTCCTAAATTAATCCTTAGTGATAAATTCAGGGAGACTTACTGTTATAGTCCACAAGTCAACCACTGACAAGTTTTGTTATATTATGGCTGAAAATACTGAATAATAGTTTGTACACTAAATTGGTTACTATATCTAGGAATATAATTTTTAACAGGTTAATGTTCAGATATGAAGTTATTTATAATCATTTCTAAACAAAATATTTTAATACTTTAGAAACTGAGGTATTTATTATGTTTAACACTTTATAGGGTCCAAATAGTATGCTAACAGATTTCCAGGTAACACTAAGGGATCTTTATACTGATGGCTAGATTACCCTAGTACAGGAAGGTTGGTTGCTGTGGTTCCTGCCCTACACTGATACTTTTTCACTTGAATACATGCTAGGAGAATATATTTGATAATTTTGTAGCATATTTAAAGTAAATATCTAAATATTAAGTTGAATATTATTCCAGTCTTTCTCAATCCTCTCAGTACAGAATCACCTTAGATTTTTAAAATATAGATGCCCAGGCTCTATCCCAAGAGAAACAGTCGGCTGAAGGTCCCAGGAAGCAACGATTTTTTTTTTTTTTAGGTTTCCCCAGTCGATACTAATCTAATACAAAACCAGATTAAATTCTTTTTCTGATTGAGAATAAAGGGATAGAGCTCAAGGAATAGAAGTTCTATAAATTCATATATATCCAGGCTATGGGACATAATCACAGATTAAATGGAGAAAATCGCAGCTAAAATATCAATACTTTGTGTTGCTTGGTTAAAGGCTGATTTTTTTTTCAGACAGTCTGTCAAATACTTACTGAGCATTTATTTAGCGCCAGGCACTATCATATAGATACCCGGAATAGAAAAGTTAACATGGTCATTCACCTTTAAGGGCTTATGTTCTAGTAGGGAGAGATAATAACAATTAAACAAAACCATAAAAAAGAGTAAGATAATTTGGGGTACCAGTAAGTGCTAGGAAGAGAATATGTAGAGGGTGAATGTGGAGGGTTGACAGCTCTGGTGAACAGAGACATTTGAAAATCTGGAAGGAAGTTTTTCAAGCAACAAGAAAAATGCCAAGTTCCTGAGATGGGAAGAAATGTTGTGTGTTTGAGGAATATCTAAGAGGCTGGTGTGGCTGGATCTTGGCACACCATTGAGAATGTGTAGGGAATTCGGTCTGAGAGACAGGCAGGAACCAGCTCTCGTAGGAGCTCAGAAGCCTTGGGAAGGTATTCGCTTGCATTCAGTTGCACTGGGGAGCTAGCCATAAAAGGGTTTTCAGTGAAGAAAAGAAAAAAAGACAATGATGAGATCTGCCTGCACATTGGAATGTTGTTCTGCTTACCCTCTAGAACAGGGTCTGTGGAGGGGGTCAAAGCCGTGGGCAGCATCCTCATTGCACCAAGATGATGGTGGCTTGGTACTGGGAAGATTCTAACTGATCCTCTGTCTCAAGTAATGATTTTTCTTCATCATTCTTTTAGATCAGAAACACCATACTACAAGTCTTAAAGATGTGGCCGGGTGGGGGGATACAATTAATAGAGAAATATATCAGGATGGTTCCTTTTTATAAGTATATGTGACATTCTAATCCCAACAGCTTCCAATCTAGGAAAAGCTTACACAATATTTTCTACTAGCAACTGTAAATTCTGTATTACTACATAGAATTGAAATCTCTCAAGTTTGTGTGTCTCAGAAAATTGTTGAGGTGGATGAGGTTATGTTAATGCAACATTCGATTCTGAATTGCGATTTAAAGCTGAAAGTTGACCTAACTGAATTAATTTCTAAATACGAAGTATTTTCCTGTTACTATCAATTATATTCCATTTGTCATTTATTACACCTCAGAAAGCGATCAGTATGCAAGGTCGGTCTGATCCACAGAAAAGGAGAACATGGGGGTAGGAGGGCCCTTGCTACAACAGAGGCTGAGCCCCTCTCAACTACCGGGGAAATCTGTTCAAATGCTGTTGAAGGAATTTCACACTTTAGGTGGAAAGAATACTAAGGACTATGCTCTGAGTTCATGGCAATCACTACCTTGTATTTAATAATTGATGTGGCTTTTCAGCAAGTACTGTCTTAAAAAAAAAAATCCTTTGCACTACTGTGTTCAATTCTTAACTTACCTCTTAACTTATCTTGGCTTTGTATCGTCACCCAACTTAATTTTTCTGATGACAGAGATCAGGTCATACGGCACATGCATCTTAATGCCTTATAATGGTGCAAAATATGCAATAGGAAGTCAGTAAATATCCACTGAACAAAACACATTTAATACAATACAGTCCCTCTACTCCAGAAGCCAAGAATAGATTTTAAAATATGATTGAATCAATGTTAATATATATTATAAATCAACATGTATAAAGTTTCATCAATAACAAACATGTACCAAAACACTTGCAAATAGGATTTATGGATGAGGAAAGTTTTCTGGGAGAACTCGCCTAAATTAGTATTTCAAAAATAAAAGGACATGTTTTATAAACAATGAAGTTTGAATAGAAGGGAGAACTTGATATTGGAAGCCAGGAAGACCATTTTTTCTGTTTCACGATTCCCTTAATATTTCTGTCACAGCCCTTCTAGTTGGTCTCTCTCCAGACCTCTACTCCAAAGTACTGTCTAGCTCAACATGCAGATTAAAGCATGTAATTTCAGAAAGTCTTCTCTGTATTTCTGCCTACTTAATTTCTGCAACATTAATACACAGTCCAGTACTGCCATGCTTGGTCTCCTTTGAAATCCTGCAATCTTAAAATCCTATAATTTCAAAGATATTTCTTTTCTTAGGGAATTGGGATAGGGCAGAAATGAGAAGGAATATTGATCCTTTCTTTGGTCTTTAAGTTTTAGAAGGGTTTTTGATATTGTTATCTTTAAATGAATGTCATAGGACATTTTAACAAGTGATCTGTGGTCATTTGAATAATTTTTTGGCCTTTTAAAATTTCACTGTCTTCAGGAGATAATTTCAAAGAAAATATGATAAAAGATAAAGTAAAAATTCAGATGTGATGTTCTATTTAGAAATATTTTCTCTAGAATTAAAGTGTTCAAATATGTTGCCAAAAAGGAAAAAATAAAACCTCCAATGGCTGTATTTATAATAACTAGACGGTTCCTAGTATTACATTTATCTCATCTTCCATTACTTATTAGGAGAGAAAGCAGATTAAGTCTTATCAAGCACATTTGATGATTGCTGCTGGTTTGTTTCTAAAGACACCTTTTCATGTATAGATGAGGAAAGACTAAAATTCCCACATAGTAGATATTACAGATTAAAGAAGGAGGTCCAGTTAAAATGCGGAAATGCAAAATGCTCTGCTGGACAAACCACAATGACTTGAATGAAAGCAAACAGTTTATCCAAGTACATTCCTCTCTAAAGCCAAGATGAGTAGAACATACCTAGTCCCCCACCTTCTCTCCTATTCTTGGGCCTCACTTCTTCAAATATTGAAGACACTAGTCATACCCTCCATCGACTTCAAACTCCCCACTCTACTCTCATTCCCCTATGCCTGACTATCCTTAATGTCTACCGACCTAGTGTGATGTCAGAGAGAGAAGCGGGCACAGGGACCTGAGGCAAGATATCCATTTGAGCCATGATTTCTCCATCAAAACATAAACATCTACTTCTCCTGGCTACTGTTGATGACTTAAAAGAAATGATAATGTGTATAGAAGTAAGCACGACACCCAGCACACAGGAGGTCTTCTTTCCTACTGCCTGCAAAACGAGTTTCCCTTCCATCCTTCTAGAACTTCTGGGCCTTACGTGTCATCACATTAATCTCCTTGTCAACTCTACTTTGTACAGAGTGTACCAGGGAGAAAGTAGGAGAATGAAGGTGGCTAGGCAGGGTTTTCAGTTTTTCAGAAAGCAAAGAAACACAAAGGGGGTAGATTGATTGCTGCTCGCAGGAAGGTAGAGGGCCAGAAATCAGAGCTCTAGAACCTTTTGGCCATTTTCATCACCTGTCTGAACAACTTATCTACAGGTAACCATACCATCTGACAGAACACAACAGATGCAACCACCTAATGCCTGATACCAAGTTTTAGACCAAGGGCACATTGCTGAAAGGCAGGTGTTAACTTTGTTCACCTTGCCTAACTTGCTGTTGTCTGTGCCATTGCCATGTATCCATAGGATGCCCTAGTGTATTTGGTTTCCATGAAGTCCATGTGTGAACCTAGAAGAACTAAACCTTTAATCCGAAAGTGGAACAAATATCTTCCTTATATTTTCATTCGCTCCTTTAGACCAGGGGTCCCCAACCCCCGGGCCGCAGACCGATACCAGTCCCTGGCCTGTTAGGAACCCGGCCGCACAGCAGGAGGTGAGTGGCAGGCAAGCAAGCGAAGCTTCACCTGCCGCTGCCCATCGCTCCTCATCGCTCCCATTACCCCCCCAACCATCCCCTCCCCCACCCTGGTCTATGGAAAAATTGTCTTCCACGAAACCGGTCCCACGCCAAAAAGGTTGGGAACCGCTGCTTTAGACAAGAGCACAATAACCTATGGATGCAAGTCACCATCCCATCGAGTTTGAGAAGCACCACAGTAGCCGTTAGGGACATGCCATCTGGGTGCCAGCTCTAACAAACAACGTGAGCTTCAATAAACCTTTTCAGTTTCTTGTGTCTGTGACCCCCCCCCCCCACCGTCTGGAAGATGGACCTAACGCTGCCTGGCTAATCTATTTTTTATTGTGATTATGCTATACCAAAATGCTTCAAGAAGTCAAACATGGGCAATTGTAACACTGATGGGTAATTTGAGTGAACCCTATTAGCTAGCAGTCAATCCTCAGCTTTCATATATACCACATATCAAGAACATGCCATAAAATTCCCATTACGCTTTCACTTGGCATTCAGGAAGCTAGTGATATAAACCCCTTGATGATATAGCCTGAGACAAAATCCAGGTTGGTCACTTCTTCCACTCTGGAATAAATGTCTTTTCTGAGTACTTTTGCTGGCTAGCAGATTTCTGTAAAAAGAATTTTACTCTCCAATTTTATTTTGTTGTTCAATAGGAGATTACCACATGAAAGCAAGCCATTAAAAATAAACTGTGAACTTTTTAAGAAGATAGAGAAGGGCGACTGGTATATACTCATAGCACTGTTTGCAGAACAAGTACTGTGGCACTTTCAGAACGGCGGGAGGCTTCACAGAACATTCTGACACTGGCGTTGACCCTCCAGCTTGGGTCAATCTACACTCCACCCCTCACAAGCTCAGATAAGAATTCCTCCCGCGGAAAGTTTCCGCAAGGCAACGGACAAACCCCCTGGGACTAGCTCCCGGCTTGCCTGAAGCTCAGCCGCTTCTCTCGAGCTGCCATATCACACTTGACCAGCAGGTGCTGCCATTTCAACATGTGTGATTTTCCCTTCCAGTCCCAACACACAAGTTCAAGGTTTCCAGCTTTGGGAGATAAAACCTGGGTTTCAGGTTTGATGAAGTCTTTTTCACTGTGGTTATCTAGGATTGAGCCATTCTGAGAGCTCTAGTTTCTGTTCATGAAGCAAACTGAAAACAAGGCAGCCCAAGAACGACCCCTCTTGGATGGGCAGCCTCAAAAGGCAGATTTTTCACAGGTGTCTCCTCTGTGCTGCAAACCTAAATAGCCCAAGTTCAATCGCATTGATGCCGGAGGCAGGAAAAAAAACGAAACAAAAGAGCAAGCTCAGTAAAGCTTATGGCTCTGCAAGGGCTCTTTTGATATAGAAATCTCTGTGAAAGCTCATTAAATCCTCAGTGTGTGAGGCAGGACTTCGGGAAAAGTCAAAATAAAGATAATAAGACACCACATCCACTCATACCGACACATTTGTAAAGCATTCCGGATACTCCAAGGAAATTCCACACCACTCACCCCTCATATTAAGGGCCTGAACTAGCTCTTCTAGTTAAACCACCGTCCAGATGAACAGTCACAGACTTGGGAGATAGTTTTGTTATAACATCGACCACAACACTGACCACAAACAAGACTATTAAAAAAGCAACTCAGAGCATGGTCCCCGTGATGGAAAGCCTGTTGGGGTCTCTTCTTGAGCAAACAGCATCCCCCACACACCGTAAATATTCAATACATCTGAATAGACGATCAGACATTAGGTGATAGGTATATGTGAGAAAAGCCAGTAAGTTCCATTTTCCCAGTGCTTTATATTTACTGGAAAATACTCATAAGAAAAAATTTATCCTCAGACTTCAAGCAGAACTTGAATGGGAATGAAACCTTGTATTAAGGTTCTCCAGAGGAACAGAACCAAGAGGATGGATATGTGTGTCCAAACAGGAAGAGAAAATTTAAGAAAGTGACTCACGAAATTGTTCAGGTTGGGAGGGTAGGCAGCAGGCTGGAGAACCAGGGCAGGGTTGATGTTGCCGCTCTGCAGTCCACTGGCAGAATTCCCTCTTCCCTAGGCAAGCTCAGCCTTTTTCTATGATGGTCTTCAATTGGATGTAGTCCCACCCCGATGACCTCATCTTATCTTAGTTCCCTATTTAAAGACCCCATCCCCAAATACAGTCACATTCTGGGGTCCTACTGGGGGTTAAGTCTTCGATATACGAATTGGGGGGACATGATTCGGCCCATAACAGGCCTGAACGAGTATCATTATGATCTAGAGATTAAGAAAGAAAGAGGTGGAGAGAGGTTGGTAAAAAAAAAAAAAGAATAAACGTGTGTGATTCTCCACCCCTGGTCCCAGGCCCATAATCAACAACACCTAGAAGTTGTTAGAAAGGCGAATTCTCAGATCCCACCCAAGATCGACTGCATCTGTGAGTGGGGCTCAGCAATTTGTTGTTAACAAAGCCCTCCAGGTGATCCCAGTGAAGGCTACAGTTTGAGAACAACTATCTTAGAAGTTTCATGATTATAAGAGCAATGCCACCTGAGAAATTTTCCAACCAATGTGGCTGTCAATAGTGTTTAACCTGTCTTTTCTTTAAATATGAAGCTGAGTCATATTTTATAAAAGGGCCTTGAAATCCATTTTACTCTTATAAATTGGAACTGAAGCCAGAGCTCCAGGGATAAGCGTGATAACAACACTGCAAAGGGACTTGGCCTCTGAATACAGATTTCACAAGGTGAAAGCAAAGCTGTAGGGACCCGATAGAGCTAATTTATCAAGTAGGAGAGCAGTCTAATAGCTGTCTGTCTGGCTGGAGGCCGCCCGTTACCGAATGCAATTCCCATGAATGGCAGACTAAATTAGAATGGTTGATCTTCATAAAATTCATTCTACTCTCCCTCTTAAAAATGAAAAACTAGAAATAGAACTAAGTGGTCACTTTTGAGCAAGAATCAAATTTAGATTATGCTACACTTGGCCCCAAAATATCCTCTTCACCCTCAGAACATTAGCCTCTGCAAATACACTGGTTAGTAAGTGTATTTGGCCATGCCTCTCACCAGGCCCTTTAAGAATCTGCACTACTGGGACTTCCCTGTTGGCGCAGTGGTTAGGAATCTGCCTGCCAGTGCAGAGGACACGTGTTCGAGCCCTGGTCCGGGAAGATCCCACATGCCACGGAGCAACTAAGCCCGTGCACCACAACTACTAAGCCTGCGCTCTAGATCCCGCGTGCCACACTTACTGAAGCTCGCGAGCCCAGAGCCCGTGCTCGGCAACAAGAGAAGCCACGGCAATGAGAAGCCTGCGTACCACAAGGAAGAGAAGTCCCCACTCGCTGCAGTTAGAGGAAGCCCACGCACAGCAACGAAGACCCAACGAAGCCAAAACATAAATAAATATAAATTTAAACAAACAAACAAAAAAAGGAATCTACAGCATCAGGAGCAAAAAGGTTGAATTCACCTATGAGTTATTTCCAAGACTTGGTGGATGGTGAGATATATAATACAACAAGGATGCCCATAACTTTTTATCTGGAAAAGTCAGCTTCATCTGAGGCTTCTTTGATGACTCCTCTTGAAATCTGAAGAGGATCCGATTTTCTATGTTCCTTCGATTCTCTTGCACATGGCCTGCACTGAGATTTCTGTTTCAGAGTGGTGGTTCATGCAGGACACTCAGAGTAGATGCACCTTGCTGTCTTCTTTTCCTCCGCCTTTGACCACGTCTCCACCGCACAGAGACCTCTTCTTTCCAGTTCCCTCTTTCTGCAAACAACAGTCTTCACTTCCTTAATCCTGTTCACACTACCTTCTAACACTGGCCACCAAAAGATGCTGCTTCCAGAACAGGTTGACAGGGATGCTCAAATGCATGGGGGAGTATTCCTGACTCTCACCTGGAATCAGTTTGGCCTGGGTATGACACTTGAATTTACAGCAAATGTGTGTAAAGGCAGTTCTGGGTGAGCCACTCTGAACAGGAGATGGCAGTAGCGGCAAAGGTATCTGGGCATCCTTCTCCAGTCCTCCTAACAAAGGGTATTTCCTGTCTGTCAATTCAGGGCATAATTTTGCTCACCAGAGCCAAGCTGTGGACTCCACAACTATTGAAGGGCTAAAGATTGCTCAAATGGAAGGCTGAACAAGCAAATGAGCAAGGTGGGGGAGCCGTTACTAATTCTCACCGCAAAGGGAAGGAGGAGCCCCAGAAAGCACAGATGCTCCTACTTAGATTGGCATCAGTGGAAGCTGGGAAAGGATTTGAGACCTAGTGCACAATCTTACGGTGACTTTGAGCAAGTTATTTAGCAGAATTGATTCAACCTGTGACCTCATGTGGCTTAAGGGGGTAAGGGGGGCCTCCTCGCAGGCTTCACAAAGCATCAAATAAGATAAGATCCAGGAAAACCATGTAAACTATGACATGCTATAAACGTACGAGGAAGGCATTTTTGTTGGCTTGTCCCTGCACCTCCAAATGTCCTAGACCACTTTTTTTTCCTTTGTTTTTTTTTTTTCCATCCAGGTTATATGGCCAGAAGCTGTTTGACCATGGGTCTATTATTTCTCTGATAATTATAAATTCCCAGAGAGCTACGGCACACAAATTACGTTGTAATAGCTCTAAGTTCTTTGCTTCATCCTGAGTCTACAATTATGCCCTCACCCAGGCTCCTGTCATCTGTTGTCTTGATTTATGAGAACTTCTGTCCTCTGATCTCCTCACTTCTTACCCCTGCCTCCTTTCAAACTTCTGAAATGTGGATGCAAGGTCAAATTTCTCATCGTGCCAGCATTACATTCTCAGGTGTAATCATTACTGTCTTAATAAAGCAGGCAGCTAGTTCCACAATAGTCTAATTCACTAGATAATGGCTCAGCCCTCACTGTATAATCCCCATCCTGTCCCTTGCTAGGACTCCAGAACCACTGTGTTGTGGTTTGAAGTGTCTCTTAAATTGTCACATGTATTATTTAAAAATTTATTTCCAGTCAAGTACATGATGGATCAAGTGCTGCATATAAATTAGGAAAACATAACCAGTTTCACCTGGAGTGAAAACAATAGCCGGAAAGTTTTCTGGTAACTTCCATATACTTATAGACCCTTTCCAAAAGTTGGAAAAAGAAAAATCTAAATTTTCAAGTATTGCAGAATCAGTTTGGTATTAAGGTAGAAGATTTAGGAGGCATGCAAACCACAATTTTTGATGTAGTTAATAAGGCAGAGATATATTATTTCACTTTGCTCCACTTGTGACCTAGAGTGAATTATATCCACAATAAAATTAGACCGAACTTGACTCTGGTACCTGAATGGCCAAGAGGTACAGAAATTTCCAACACAGCTTTATTAGTGTGTGGGATATAACAAGACCATAATCTAAAGCCAGTCCTCAGTTTTATTATTTATTTTGCTGCCTTGATCATTTTTCTGCACTCATTTGGCTTGAAGGCACAGACATTCCCTGTTGATTATCTCGACTTGGCAGTTGGTTTCTGCTACACATTTTGATTCCTAATATGGTAGCAGGAGAGGGTTTTGTATGAGTTCCAGCGAGTTTCTCTGGGCTTGTGGAATGCAGTGAGGAAAGAATCCTACAGAGATGAAAACATGAACATTTGCACTGATAAAGAGAAAAAAGAAAGAAAGAAAAAGAGGATGTCTCTCTAAAACTTTTTTTTTTTTTTTTTAACTCAGGCCACTTTCATTTCTAATGTCTTACAGTTGGGGGATGGAAGGAATTAACTTTGTGTTTTTTAATTGCCTGTACTATCAGGCCATTTCAAAAATCGTTTCGAAATGCCTGAGTGTTTGTACAGAAGCAGTGCTAACAAAAGAAACTTTTCAGCATCATCAAGGTTTAAATCCTCGAAGCACCCAATAACACTGTTCTCTAAATTAGCCACATAATGATGAAATCTGGGAAAATAAGTTGCATGTCCCCAAAAGAGCATAATAGATTATTCTGTCCCTTCACTGTACAAATTATACTGTTCCTCCTCATTTTTGTAGCAATGAGATTTAATTTTAAAGAATCCATGTATTGATTGTTTCAGAGGTCAATACAGTTTTTCTCTCAGTTATAGGTTAGTTCACAGAAATATTCATTTGGTAAAAATTCCTTTAACAATACATCCCAGATGACAAACTTTCCTTTAGCAGTAGGCTCTTTTTTTTCTAAACGTATTTATTAAAAGCCTTTGTACTTTAATAAGCCACATTTGCACTGGTGTAAAAATGTCACTATTTTCACCATAATTAACATCCATTTAACATTTAACTTTTATGTAATTAAGAATTATATTTGGTGGCTATTGCCTCCAAATTGGCTGTATCAACATTTGGGATCATGTCTAGATGGGCTTATCTGCTGCATCAAAAAAACCAAAAGAATCAACTAATGAATCATCTAGAAATTCAAGAAATTCAACATGCTAGTGTAGATACATTTGAAAGTATGGGTGTTTTTCTGTTTTGTTTTTTGTTTTTTTGGCCGCACGGCACAGCTTGCAGGATCTTAGTTCCCCGACCAGGGATCGAACTGCACCCCTTGTAGTGGAAGTGCAGAGTCCTAACCACTGGACCGCCAGGGAAGTCCCTGAAAGTATCGTTTTTATGATGCTCCATATCTTTTCTTTTTCTGGACAACTAATTCTTAGAAGCCCTTCTGAAAGCGTTCTGATCAGTTAGCAACAACTACAAACACAATTAGTCTGTATATTAGTTAGGCCTGGGTGTGGCTACAAAAACCTGAAAATCCCAAAATGACAGTGGTTTAAAGGATATAGAAATTTATGTTTCTATAATACGAAGTACTGTGAAGGCCGTCAGTCCAGAGCTGACATGGGGTCTCCATCTGTCACAAGCAACCTATGGCTGTCTTTCTCCTCTGCCATCCTCTGCATGTGGCTTCCATATCATGGACTCGTGTGGCAGCTGCAACATCCATGTGAGAAGGAAAAAGGGGGAAATGAAGTAAACCCATGTCCTTTAGTGAAAGTTCTTAAAGTCCCACATGGGCTTTCCACTTACATCTCAATGGTCTGAATCTAGTCTTGACCTGCCAGAGAAGCTGGGAAATGTAGTCTTTTATTTCAGCAGTGTGCCCAGCTAAAACTTGGGGTGCTACAGCTAAGGGAAAGGGGTGAAGTGGATATTGGAGTAGGCAACACACAGTCTCCATCATAGATTCCCAGGCTCCTTGACTTGCTATCATTGTCAGGGTCATGGATGACTTAGCTTCTCCATGCATATTCATATTGATTTATTTAAATTAGAAGTAGCTGTTGTGCTTCACTAATGTAAATATATATATAAATTACAAAAACTTTGAAAATGCAGATAATTAGGAAAAGTTTTAAACTATCTTAAATTTCACCACCCAGAAATAGTGGGGTTAATTTTTTAGTACAAAGTTCCTATCTTTATGCACACCTGTGTATATATATATATACTTTCCATAATAAACTTGGAATATACAAAGCATGCTAATCTTTAATCTGCTTTTTTAACAAGATGTTCATGATATGGTGAACATCTTTCTTCATCGACAATCTTTTCAACATTGTTTTAAATGACTATAGATTATTTCTTTATATGATTATACCATAGTTTAACCAATATCCAATTGCTAAATATTTTAGTCATTTCAAATTTTTCTGTATTATAAACCACACTGCAATTAATATATTTGTCACTAAATCCAGGGAAGTCCCTGGATTTCTTTGATTACTACTGAAGTGGAGGGCTTCCCTGGTGGTGCAGTGGTTGAGGGTCCGCCTGCCGATGCAGGGGACACGGGTTCATGCCCCGGTCCGGGAGGATCCCACATGCCGCGGAGCGGCTGGGCCCGTGAGCCATGGCCGCTGAGCCTGCGCGTCCAGAGCCTGTGCCCCGCAGCGGGAGAGGCCATAACAGTGAGAGGCCGCGTACCGCAAAGAAAAAAAAAAAAAGTATGAGACTACTGAAGTGGAATATTTCCCCCTGCCTTAGATTTAGCTTTCTTTATTGTGAAAAGATAGGACATGAGAGAAAGAGGTTCATGGACTCAAATTTGGAAATACTAACTTTGAACTGAAAGGAACAAGTCCCTGGTTGTTAGATAAGTCAGGCATGCTCATGAATGGCAACATAAGAGAAGAGATTATCCTTCCATTTCAAGTGGCACTCAATGACGATGCCACCTGGCCACTTCAGGTAAGGTACCTCAATTTGTTCCTCATTGTTTAAGGAAGAAGCCACCACGATCTTGGTCCACATTGAGCTTAAAGGACAATGCTTCATATGTGATTTGTGAGTTTTCTCCCAGCCCAGTCATTCCCTTGAGCTGACTGTCAGGCTCTTATCTCAGCAGAGTGGCAGGTAAAAATATTCAGAGGGTCTCCAATTTAATTCAGGTAGTCAGCAAACCACAAGGTCTGTCTGCTAACTACTTTCATACCAGATAGGATATCTCCTACCTAAATTTGTAACAGCTGAAAACAATTTTGTGCCTTTAAATATCTGATGATGTGCCACATTTCACTACCTCTGAAGCCAGGGTGATACACAGTAAGTAGCCAGATCACAACATGTCAGTCCAACAGCCGTTGGTATCATTTCCTGATGTTTGCTACGTAGAGAACTTCACATACCTTAGGCACATGCTCTCTGTGAATGGGATTGATGTATTTTCTTGCTTGTGTGTTGTATACATTATTCTGGAGCAGTTTATCTCTGCAGCTTTTCAATCCTCTCTTTGTGCCTAAAAGCTAATTAGTAAATCAAGAGTTAATATAAGAGATAATTTGAACATCATAGGAGAATTCCCAATTAGACCATAAGGACAAAACTTCAGAAAATTGCATGCCTGAATGCTGAGGTGCAACTAAAAATAGGAGGAATAAAAGTATACTTCAGGGCTTCCCTGGTGGCGCAGTGGTTGAGAGTCCACCTGCCGATGCAGGGGACACGGGTTCGTGCCCCGGTCCGGGAAGATCCCACATGCCGCGGAGCGGCTGGGCCCGTGAGCCATGGCCGCTGAGCCTGCGCATCCGGAGCCTGCGCATCCGGAGCCTGTGCTCCGCAACAGGAGAGGCCACAACAGTGAGAGGCCCGCGTACCGCCAAAAAATAAAAGTATACTTCATCCTCTACCAGCAAAACCAAAAATTAAACATTAAACCACAACTCTCTCTTTTTCTCTGTAAGCCTAACGATTCTCATCCATATATGTAAGGAAAGCAAATACTCATTCTTGTTTACAATTTAGGTTAGGCGCTGTACAGTGACTCACATGGGGCACACCCCAGAGAAAATTTAATGGGCAATAACATCGAACACTACAAACTCATAGGATTGTAAGACACGGCTGGGGTTTGCCCATCCTCCAACTGTCTTTCTGGACTATTTTTTTCTCCTTCTATGGGAGAAATTATTTAGAGTCAAGCATTATTAAGTCAAAATGCAAAGGAAGGAGAAAATGAATATGGGTTAGTTGCATTCTGGATGCCACTGAACCACAGTTGGGATAAATTATTATCATGGTATACAAACACACTGTGCATTCCAGGAAGAAGCTGGAGTATGGGTGTGTACCAGAAAGTGGCCGCAGACGAGGATTGGGAGTGTGTGTGTGTGTGTGTGTGTGTGTGTGTGTGTGTGTTGGCAGGCTGAGCATGCATATGGATCCTCATACTTAAGGCTAAGAAGTTGGGACTTTGTCCTGAAGCAGTAATCTCCCAGGAGAGTTGTAGCTACTGTCCAGGAATGTCCCATTATATGCAATTTGGCACATTCTGTGTGAGCTTCTCCCCTTTACCTTACTGCACAAAGAAGATACCTGCAATCTTGGTAGAAAAGTAAAACTCTTATTCCTTATCAGCAATCTGCAGGGTAACAGAGGAAACACTATGATAGGAGCAGCTGTGATTGTGCTGAAGACCGCTTCCTACCATCAACCACCTGGGGAGAAAAAGAATTCAGTCAATATAAATAATAGGCAGATAGGCACCAACCCTAAAGCAAGGAACTTTTTGTAATAGGAGTGAAAAGAAGGGACCAATGAGGGCTACAAGAATCACAGAAGGCTTCTCTGAAGAGGGGATGTTTTCTACCCGAGCCAGACGTAAGGCAAAACCTTTAGGGTCCCGAAGAATCGGGTAGCAGTAGGACTGCAGGGAACCATTTCCTCAGTAGGGATACAGTGATAGGCAAAATAGACAAGTCTCTGATTTCATGGACCACCACAGAAAACACAAGGGCCTGTTTGTTTTGTTTTGTTTTGTTTTTTGCAGGGCCTTGTTAGGGTGCCTGTATCTGAAGGACTTAGATAACTGCCCCTTTTCAATGGCCTTTACTAATTTTCCATTTTATGTACTTCTGTGTATAGAATTGTTTAAAATTCATTTTTCAATTTTTAAAAGTAATATGTGTTCATGAAAAAGCAGTAAAAACAGACCAGAAGTATAAAGTCTCTTCTCCACCCCCATACCCAACCCTTCTATCCAGAGATAACCACTGTTTCAGGTGTATCTGTCCAGAAATTTTCCATGCATATATAAGCACAGAATCTATATTATGTATAAATATTATCATACTATTTTACTTTTTTAAAAATGTAATTCTGCTATAGTGATAGCTCTATAATGTTGATATAGGAGAGACTTGATGAAGGCAATCTGGTTGGGAAAAGGTCTTGAAGCTCTGTTGTAATACACTTTATATAAAATATAATATCAAGGGCTTCCCTGGTGGCACAGTGGTTGAGAGTCCGGCTGCCGATGCAGGGGATATGGGTTCGTGCCCCGGTCCGGGAGGATCCCACATGCGGCGGAGCGGCTGGGCCCGTGAGCCATGGCTGCTGAGCCTGCGCGTCCGGAGCCTGTGCTCCGCAACGGGAGAGGCCACAACAGTGAGAGGCCCGCGTACTGCAAAAAAAAAAAAAAAAAAAAAAAAAAAAATATATATATATATATATAAAATATCAATTGTCAAGATCAAAGAAAGGTGCGTGCTAGAAAGTAAGGAACAGTAAAGCACCACCCAGAAATTCCTTGGCTTTACCACTTAGGCATCTCTGCATGAGAGCACAGAAGAGTTGCCTACCATTTCACTGTGTGAATGGACCATAATTTTTAAATCATACTCTAGTAGTAGATATATAGAGATTGTATGTAGTGATTTTGCCTTCATAAGCAATACTTTTTGAATCTCTTTTTACATGTACCTTTGCATTCTTAGGAAAAGGAATTTAGAGCATAAAATCTTCCAAGCAGAATCCCTGAGTGGAAGGGAACGTGCATTTTAAACGTTGATAAAATGTTGCCATAAAATGTTGCCAAACTGCTCTCCCCAGACGTTTTTCCAATTTACAAGTCAATGGTAGAGACAATCTGTATATTTTAGGATTTGCTTGGAGAAAGTGCTGAGCTAAGCTGCCACAGAACCAGTTCTGCAAGCTTCAGATCAACCTACCTGTTTGCAATCAGGATCCCAGCCATGCATGCAAGTTCAAGGTTCTCTGAGCTTTTGGCATCCCCAGGCAGTTTGCCTGGGTAGTGCAGCTAAACGGGAGTGGTATGGTGCCGCCTACATTAAGAACCATTTTTGTTTTCGCTTTCTGGAGTGTAAATACCTATTAAAGGATTTTCATTCCAAACCTAGGGAAAATTCTATTGAGAAAGTAAACCAATAAGAGGGAGGGAGCTGTGAAGGCTAAGTCTGAGCCGTCAGGAGGGCAGACAGAAAGAGACAAGCCAGGGAGGCAAGGTCAAGAAATTGAAGAAGGAACTGTGAGACAGTCCTACGACCACTTTGGCCTCCTGAAAGAAAAGGTTTGGTAGATATTTGCCCAAAAGCCCCTCGAGGAGGATTCAGCATCAAGGCTGAATGGCAAAGACAAGAAGTTCAGCACTTTTGCTATTTTCCTCTCTCTCATGTTCAGATACTTCTCAGAAACATACAGCTTCATCTTCATTACCATTTGATGTTTATGCATATAAATCCTCTTCTAAGTAGACTTGGGGGTTTATATGCATGGTTTTGTGATAAAATAAGAGATAATCACTTTTCAAACACAAACATGCGAATGATAGAAAAATGATAGCATTGGTAATTCAGTTTCACGTTTTGTCAAGTATCTTTTTAAAATGCAGTTAATTATATACTAAGCCTTCTCATACATCATTTATGTTATTGATTAAATGTAAAAATGGAAGGAAAAAGACTGAGTCCAATTTATTTTTGCTAAGAGAATGAGTAAAAAACCATCAGCCACGTTAATATTTCAAACAACAAACAATCGGAAATTTATTCCTGCTCTTAAAGAAAAGTTTGGGACTAACAAATTCTTTTACACATGTGCTGTTGATGAAGAAAGGAGGGAGAAGAGGTACAATATGCTCCAGAAAATGATTACACCTTCAGCGAGAAACGGAAAGAACAGCTCCTCTGTTGGCCACTAAGGAAACGATGCTTATGACTTAGTAGTCATAAACAGTGAAAACACAACAAAAATCAGAAGATATACATATACGTGTGTGGACGTAATCGTTCTGTGCTTCGTTTCCTGCGAAACTGTACAACAGCAATATATTTTTAACTTAATCTAAAATGTAAAGCCTGTATCAATTATCAGTCATCCAAAGTGTCTGTAGTACAATTTGAGGCAGCACGAGAACAATGGAACACACATTCTCATTCAGTCTTTTTTTTTATCTTTATTGGAGTATAATTGCTTTACAATGGTGTGTGAGTTGCTACTGTATAACAAAGTGAATCAGCTATACATACACATATATCCCCATATCTCCTCCCTCTTGCGTCTCCCTCCCACCCTCCCTATCACACCCCTCTAGGTGGTCACAGAGCACCGAGCTGATCTCCCTGTGCTATGCAGCTGCTCCCCGCTAGCTATCCATTTCACATTTGGTAGTGTATATATGTCATTGCTACTCTCTCAATTCGTCCCAGCTTCCCTTTCCCCCACTGTGCCCTCAAGTCCATTCTCTACGTCTGGGGCTGGGCCCAAGGAGTCAGTCGTTTTTAAAACTCTCCAGGTGATTGTAATGTGAAGCCAGTGTTGACAGCCACTGGTAGAGGGTGTCATCACATTGGACGCTTGAAGTGCCCCACAGGGGCCTCAAAATTGAACGGCTAGCCTCAGCTTAAGCACCCAACTAACGGCTTGTGAGTCTTGTCCATTGTAGCCCAAATAAAACCAATCCAAGACGGTTTACCTTCTTCTTCACGCAGCAGGCACTCATGATGTTACAAATGAGAATTTCTTTATCTTCACCCGCATCACTCAGTTTCCATTAAGGAACTGGTAAATTGAGAGAGAATGTGAGCCCTCGAAAGAAGGAAGCTGAATTCATTTGGATTCAAATCTGGAACAGAATTTGAACAAATTTGGAACAAAAAGTTCCAAATTCTCTTTTTTCTAAGTCTTAATAACCTACCTTGCCTCCCTTCTTTTCCACCTGCACCCTCTCTGCACAAACGCATCAGTCATGGAGGTGAGCTCATGGCATCTGGTAGGAGGTCAGATGGGAACTTGATTGACAGGCAAGTCAGGTGGGGGTCACACTGATTGCATCTGAAGGTACCATGCGGGAGTTTC
The DNA here is from genome assembly GCF_059928025.1 of Delphinapterus leucas. NCBI lineage: Eukaryota > Metazoa > Chordata > Mammalia > Artiodactyla > Monodontidae > Delphinapterus > Delphinapterus leucas. The sequence goes on from NC_143139.1 coordinate 63,636,967, forward strand.
AAGATGGTGGGATTCGGCTATATTCACAAGCACAGCTTCCTCCAGTGTTGGCGATCATGCTACCAAATGTGAAAGGGCCCTCACGGCAGGGGCTTCAGACATTTTAGTTGAATCAGGATCAGAAGTCCTCAATTTTTATTTTTTTTTTTAGCATCTTTATTGGAGTATAATTGCTTTACAATGGTGCATTAGTTTCTGCTTTATAACAAAGTGAATCAGCTATACATACACATATATCCCCATATCTCCTCCCTCTTGCGTCTGCCTCCCACCCTCCCTATCACACCCCTCTAGGTGGTCACAGAGCACCGAGCTGATCTCCCTGTGCTATGCAGCTGCTTCCCACTAGCTATCTATTTTACATTTGGTGGTGTACATATGTCCATGCCACTCTCTCACTTCGTCCCAGCTTACCTTCCCCCTTCCTGTGTCCTCAAGTCCATTCTCTACGTCTGCGTCTTTATTCCTGTCCTGCCCCTAGGTTCTTCAGAACCATTTTTTTTTTTTTAGATTCCATATGTATGAGTTAGCATACGGTATTTGTATTTCTCCTTCTGACTTACTTCACTCTGTATGACACTCAATTTTTTTAATGAAATATTTCAGGCCTTACGATATTAAGTATAATATAATGAATACTCATGTACCCAGTACACAAAAGAAACAAAACCTAGCACATTTAATCACAATACCTTGGGTACCCTTTCCTATCCTTTTTCTCCCATTCTCTCCTCAGAGGTAACTGTTATCTTAAACTTGCTGTTTGTGATTCTCAGCCTAGTTTCAAGTTTTATGTTCATTATTCCTAAGTATGTTTTTATTACACATACAGTTTTGTTTTTGCATGTTTTCAGTTATATAAATGATATTGTACTCTGGGTATTTTATGTGTTTTCAAACTTTATATATACAAGTGGTATCATATTATGTATCCTTATGCAGGACTGTGTCTCTCCAAATTATATTCTTGAGATGAATCCATGTTGGTTAATGTGAACTTGTTACTTTTAAATTACTGTATAGCATTTCATGGTAGGCATATACCCCAACTGAGGTTTACATTTTTCTGTTGATGAATATTTGGGTTGTTTCCAATTTCTTGCTGTCACAAATAGCACAACAAGGGACACTCCTATACATGTCTCCTTATCCAAACATGGGGGAGTATCTCTAGGATGTTTACGTAAGAGTGAGATTTCTGGGATGTAGGGAATGTACATCTTCAGCTTTTCTAGACATTACCAAATAACACCCTACCAGAAGAATATGAGCATTTCTATTGCTCACATCCTGTCAACACTGAGACTGTTTAACGTTTAAGTAGTCAATTTTAACTGGTGTGTTTTTACCAAACAATCCTGCAGGGGGCAGCATATCCTGGTGATTCTTGCTGTTTCTGCCGCATTACAGTTAATGGGTCCCTTCCTTCACTCCTTGAAATCCTTCGACCTTCTCTTAGTTACTCCTCAACCCGCTTTCTTACCTCCATCAGCTCCCTGGAGATATCTTACACGGACAAATATAACACCATCTGAAAGATGAAAGCTCCCTCCCACTTTTCACTCCACATTCCTGGCACATATCTCTCTCCTCACAGGATGGGAGGGAAATACAGGCAAGCCAGTCTTGAATTAAAATACTCATTCCAGTTCAAAGTAGCATTAAGAGAGGATGTGAGTGGACAGCAAAGTCTTCCACAGTTCTGAAACAGTGGTATGTAAACTAATTAGAAGGCATTGCACACTGTCAGAAACTGTTTATGTAAATTGGAAAATAGCTGAGAAGTAGGGAAAAGTATTGCAAAGCAGTGGTGGCTTTGTTTTTCTTCTGGAATAGAAGCTATTTACTCCTTTGCTTTCTTAGTTACATTGTTGCTGGTTCCCTAAGGAAGAAAAAGAGTGTTCAGTTTCAATACACCTCCTTGAATTTCTCTCATTTATACTGAGCTGAAGTCTCTCCATGTCCAGAGCTCCATGGTGGGAATGCAGCCTTCAAAGATGCAATCCTTTCAACAAAGCAGATGTGAAATTGAGCTGTGCTTAAAGATTGAAAATGGCTGCTTTAGAGGAGAGTTTATTGTTAGTACTTTCAAAGTGGTCCTACTGTCACCCCTCTGCTGGGAGTACTTTTTCCTTCCTAGAACTGGATTTTAAAATTTCAGTACTTTAAAATGAATGATAAAATTGTATTACTGTCCTTAAGGGGGAAAGTAGGCAAATAAATATGATTTGCTTTTGGATTGACCACTGTTTTGAGCTATTAAATCTTCTCCCCCTCCATTATCATAGATCAAACTTTCTCCAAATGGAATCTATCAAATACTGTTTTAGCAAAATGTTAATAGGTGTTCTGGGGAGTACAATTTATGTCAGTAAAAATGTTGGGTTGAAGAATGTTTTCTACAGGAAAATCAAGTTTTTCTAATGAAAAAGTTTCTCAGAGTCAGTTATTTGCTGATATGTATTATAAATCTATAAGGCACGACTTCCAGCGATTCTGTGTTTCTACAGCAATTCTGTGTTTCTAAGTGGTTTGACCACAGTTCCCTTTTCCATGAAACACCTGACAGGATTAGAGTTCAGAAGACACACTTTGGAAAATACAAGGATAGATATTCTAAGGTTGGCTACACCATCACCCCGAATCACTGAAACCAGAAATTCACAAGACCCAATTATATGTTATCCTTGACTGAAATTCTTTCATGATAGAGTATCTGTCTTGACATGTTGGTTGGCATACACATTGCTTCTGTGTTGAATGTTATTGTGGAGATATTTGAGGGCAGCCTAATTTTTGCTTCCTGTTCTGTGACTTTTTTTCTGCTTCAATGCCTAAGGAATGTCTGTATTCTCAAACTTCAATTATTCAGTCAGGGATATGTTTGTAGTGTTGAGCATTCTGTTATCAATATGTCCTAGAACATGGTATACTCTTTCAATCTGTAGGCTTCTTTGTCTTTAGTGATACTTCCTTGTATGATATTTGCAAATACTTTTCCTGTTCTATTTATTGGATCCTCTGCTTCAGAGATCCTCAATTATGTTAAGTGCTTTGGAACTCCAATCTATTACCTTCTAATTCCTTTGCTCCTCTTGTATTCACAAGCCTTTCTTCTAGGTCAGTAATTTTATTTGCAGCCATGTTTATTTCATTCCTTGCTACGTCACCTTTACTTATTGTTCTATAATATTGTTTTTGTCCTCAACCTTATTTAATTCTGTAACCTTCCTGTTGTTCTCTCATCTCATCATTGAGCTCATTTTTCTGAGTGCATGTTCTCATTAACTTGATTCATAGTACAAAGCGCTGCTGAGGAATTTTGTTTTGTGCTTTGGATTATGTTTTCTTTAAGAGTGAGGGTTTTATCATTCCTCTGCGTGCCACGTTCCTTTCTTTTAAGGGTTGGTTGGTTTTGTTTGTTTTTATTTGGGAGCGTTGCCTTAGCATGTTTGGATATTTGTCTCTGTTTTGTTCCCCCCCAACCTTGTTCTATCCGGACCTTCTCTTTGTTCTGACCAAGTGTACGTGACTTCTCCTTGACTCCATGTCCATTGACTCTGACTTGTTTCCACACTGAGCTATGGTTTGAGAACTTGGTATTGAATACCACCCACTTTCCTGTGGGGACTGGAGGGGAAGACTATGTGACATCTGTGTGAATTAGACTGAAGGGAAGCTGTGTGACATCTGTGTGAATTAGAACTCCTGGATTCTGCTCTCTCTGGGATTTGATAGGCGTTTTGAACTAAGTTTTAACCCCTCCCTACTATCAGGACTCATATCCACCCTGAAGGGGGACACTCTGGGATTTTTTTTCCACAATCATTCAACACATTTTTATCGAGTACCTATTCTCTACTAGGCACTATTCTAATCTAGGCACTGGAAACAAATGAGACAAAAATCCCCTTTCTTGTGAGTTTATATTCATTGTGGTATCTTGACTGATACAACGTGGTATCCAAAAGAAGCTGCCCACTTCTGCCTAATGGCCATTCCACCACCCCTTAATCAAAAGAGAGGAAAAAAAATAAGGATAGTCATTCAGTTCAATTTTCTGTAGATCTGAGGGCAATAATGAAGGCAATAAAATTCATCAAATTCGCCAGTGAAGCTTCAGAAGGGCAGGGAGGAAGGTCAAGTTTAGGAGCTACACTGTGTCACTCCAGAATCTTCTCTTTTCCTGGCCTGCATTTTGCATGCGTGTGTACATGCCCATGTTTTGTTTTGTTTCGGTGTCCATACTAGTAAGGGGCACTCCTTGCCTTAATTTGGTAGCTGGTTTGTTGTTTGGAAGGAGAGAGCTAGTGTTTCTTGGGGTTGGCGTTCACTTTTTTAGTTGTGAGAGAAAAATGGAAGATTCTATGACCTGTTTTCACTCTATCACCTTCAGCTGGAGGCCTCAACTTGTTCTTTTAACTAAATATCCTGTCTGTGGTCTGCAAATATAAAATTACCATGAATAGCTCCTTCCTCGTAATTATTCAAGTATTGAATACTTTAAGACTCAGATTTAAAAAAAGAAATCAAGCTGAAGTGGTTTGGTTGGGTTGTGTGCCAGCTCCTCTTGGCTAAAATACATTTCAAGGACTTAAACTTGAGAGCACTTCTAAGAAGTTGGTTATTCTGGATTCCTTCATATCTAGGGAACACATTTGTCAGAAGAGCTCTTCAATTTCATGACACCTTATGCTCAAGATTTTTCTTGCACAATCCCATAAGAATCCAACCTCTCTTCTGAGTGTGTCAAACGCCTACACAGTTAGTAGCAGGCAGAGACAGGAAGTGAGAATAAATACCTATCTCTAGGCTTCCGTTAAGATATGGGCTCTGGGTTAGCATGAGAAACCCCAAGCACCTAGACCTATTTGCTGAACCTACACAGTCAAAGAAATAACCAAACACTTGTGCCTTTTATTGTGTACAGTAAGAGACTGACCATTACCTACAAATGTCTCCCAAATAAATCATACTTAATTCAGATTATGAGGAGAATATTTGATAAAGGGAATTTCAACGGCACTAGATTGCATCTTCTTGTGTCACTACCATGTCTCTAATGTAATTTCCCCCACCCAGAAATGTAATTCTCAGCCAGTTGCCTTGAAAGCTGGTTACCTTGGAGATGATTATCAGTATTATGATGACCTATTTAGAGGAATTTCTGCATTGCCAGAAAACAAATAACCACAGAGAGAGCCTTACAAAGGAATGATGCTCGTTCCCTGGAAGTGCCTTTACAAACGAATGCCATAGATGTGATGTATTATGTGTGTGTGTGCATGCGTGTGTGTGTGTGTTTGGTGTAGATTTGTCCATAATTAGGATTTACATTTTTGTGGAATGGCAGTTGTGCTTACGTGCTTTAAGAGCAAAGAAGGCAGTAAAAACCACAGCAGGAATAAGCATATAGACATCTTCTCTCTTCCTACAATTTGAAATGCATGGCCATGGTTGTATTGATTTCTCATCAGTGTTAACATAGTTTCCATTTGCCCAGTTTCTTTTTCTTGCTCAGGCTCTGTTTTTTGAGGATTTTCTAGGGGTGCTGGAGTGTGGCTGACAGGTGATTGGTGAGGATTGATTTTTACAAACCAATTGATTGACTGTTAATAGTTCCCAAATAAACTTAGAGCTGCTATTTTGATTTCCTCAGAATTATGCCACAAAGTCTGCGTTCTAACTCTATTTGGTCTCCCATTCTTCCGTGAAACTAGTGTTTGTGATTATAGGCAGATTGGACTTTTTAAGTTTTTAAGTTTAAATGTTTTTCATTATCATTGTACTATCCATTAATGCTTCATCTGCCTTTTTGTTTTTTTTGGAGAAATTTTTATACTACTTTAATGTGGACCTTAAAAAATTCCAGTGATAAATATTAAAACTTTATTACGATCAAAGACACAGGAAAAAACAACGTAAACCAAGCATTACCCAAAATAGAACCAATAGACCTTAAGTTCCAAATTTAATATTTGTTCTTAGGTTTTCAGGTTAAAATTCACTCATTGTAGCTTCCTCCAAGGTAATAACAACGTGTCCATATTTCCCACCATCTTCTCAGATCATCTTGCAAAGCATTGGACACATAATGAATGTTCAATAAACCTGACTCGTCGTATAATTTGCCCTCCAGGAACTTCCAAAACCTTTTTACATTCCAACTCAGTTTTCATCTGCTCATGTTCAGCAAGATTATGTAGGGATCTCCTTTTTTTAAGCAATATGCAGTAAGTCTGTTTTCAGAGAGGATCTTGAGTCAAGGTCAATTAACTCATTCAGGCCCTATTTTCAATTTTTGTACTGTAGACCTGTCCTTATGCCTGAAATCGCATCACTCTGAACTGAGGGCAAATATCAAATTCATATTAGTTACCTAATTAAATTCTTTGGACTGTTCTGACTGCCATGTTGAAAATGCCAGTGTAAGAAAATTTTCTTCCATTTGACTAAATATAACTCTTTCTCTTTCAATATTTTTGAGAGGGAAATACACTGATAGTTTAATGAATAATTCCTTAGCTAAATTTTATCTCCTAAAATCTAGCACTATATTATTCAAATTGATCCTGTAAAATGTTGACTTCTCTCCCTCTAACAGAGTTGTTAGGAACGGTTTTACCGAAAAAGCATTAACATTGCTTATTGGTATATGGCCTTTGACTCATTTATGCCATGTCCTAAAAGAGGCATTAAAAACACAGAGAGATTTTCTACTTAATTCAGAGACCGTAAATGGTCTTAGAACATAATGTCTTCCCTCTTATTCATTTATTCAATAAAGATATTTAACTGTCCCTTTAAAATGGCTTTCGGATAAAGTAACAAGTTGTGAGTTGTTTGAAGTACCTGCACATCCAGCGCTGCTTGGTAAGAATTAACCCTTTTGAATCTAGGCTTGTATCCAAATCATCCAGAATATTTCCAAAAAGATTCAGAATCAGACCTCTGACTCTGCCCAACAATGCCACTAAATTAATTCACTCTGCATTCTCTGGGATGGCCTTTCAAGGCAAATCATGAACTTGCATTAGAATATTTGCTTTGTGCCTAATCTTCACTCCTAGAGATGACAGTTCTTAACGTTTAACACTCGCCATCCTTCCCACCCTGATGCTAAACTGGGAAGAATGAGAACAGAATGTTCTAACCTCATCCATACCACAGGTTGTTATTCAAGGGAAAAAACATATCTCATGGCCTTTTGCTAGATAAACTTGCTTTACAAACAAGGCAAAATCTTCTGAAGGATGATATGGAATAGCTTTTCTCCAAAAGGAGACTTTTGGAGTCTTGGAGTCATGACTTTATTCCCTCTGCTCTAAGAAAACTCATGTCCTAAATTGCTAGTGATCTGACGCAAATCATGAGATTTACTCACTACAATTATTCCAGCTGGTCATTTCTGTCAAGTTCTATTCAATCCAGAGCAGCACCTGTTAGAGTGTTTCCGATGAGAAGCTTGGGGAAAGGGTTATTGGGTAAATGGGCTGTTTTCACCAAGTCCCATTTGCCATCCTTTTAGTGATTGATAGCCATCCTTAGTGAAGATTATAAAAAGAGAAGCTGCTTTAAAATGGAGAGTCAAAAAGTTTCCACGAAGAAATGATATAGAGCTGAGCTTAATTACAGAGGTATAGGGTAGGGGCATGAAGAGGAGGCATTTCAGGCATGTGGCCCCAAAGAGGGATGAAACAGTGTATTCAAGGTGCTGAAAGGGCTGGAGCAGCAGGGGGAGTACCCTGAGAGACGAAACTGAAGAGGTAGGTATGAGCCAGACCATTCAGGGTCTGTTAGTCTAGTTAAGAAATGTGAACATTAAACTTACAGTATAATTACTGGATTGAAAACCATGTAAGGAGTTATATCATGTTTTAATCATCCTTCCTTGCACAATGTATAGAGTCTAAAACTGATCAAGTTTCTGAATGTTAGATTAGGATGAATGTTCAAAGTCGCAGGGTTTCTATGATCACTGATATTAACTGTCTGACCATGGACCCGTCACTTAGTCTCAGGTCCCTCAGCTTTAAAATGGAGGTAATGAAACCTCTCTCTCGGCGTGGCCACGAAGAATAAGTGAGATAAAATACAAAGAGTGAAAAATAAAGTGCCTGCTAAGAATTTTTTTTCAATCGGAAAGAATATGCAGTACAGGCCTTAGATGTGGGCAAGAAGGGACCGTGCCCTGGAACCCAGAGTTTAGAGATCCTACTGTGGTCCTCCTCTATCTACCCTTCCAGGGGATGAAGAATCCTCAAGACCAGCAGAACAGAACATGCTCATCTAGGGGCTGCACCCAACTCTCCATTCTAGACCGGGCTCTGGGTACCTCAGATCCAATGTTCCCTGCCAAAATGATCTCAAGTTTATTCACGAGGTCTTTGAAGACTTTTTTTCCCCCAGATATGACCGCCTGAAGGCAAGTGCATACCCCATGGCTAAAGAGCAGTTTTTGGACACATGCAGTCTGGGGCGTCCCCATGGGTGTATGTGAAACTTCTTATGGTGTGCGTGGGAGTTTAGCGAGGAGAAAAAGGGGGCCGTTTCCATTGCTGAACCCCAAGGAGTCTGAGAACTCTTGATTTAAAGCTGGACTTCCTGGTTATTATGTGTTAAGATATGAGAATAGAAACTACATATTTTAACAGTTTGTGTTTTAGTTTATAACATTTAACAATTTAGACATATGGTATATGGACTTGCATTTGAAGTTTTAACCTGGGCCCTGCAAACGTTACAGGCAGGTATATATGTATCCTATTATTTATAAAATCCTGCATACCACACAAAATTCCATTTCATTTAAACCGCCTTAAGATGTATGGGTTGCCTATTTATGAAAATCACTTTAGGGCAACCATGAAATTCCATTATGCTCGGAAAGGCTGGAAAAGGCCAAGGGAAAAAAAACAAGTTCAAAGAAAGGCAATCCATCTAGTGACCTCTTTTCTTCTCTACACAAGCAAAAACACCATCCAAATATCACTGTACGGTGTTTTGTGAAATTGTACATCTATATGTGGAGGTGGAATGAAAAGAGGACATAAGAGCTGGTCTTGTTGAGAACTAACATAAGGTTACTTCTCTCTTTGTGACATTCATTTGGACTCCCTAAGTGTAGAGCCTTGAATTCAAACTAAGCGTTTACAACCGAGTGAAGGGTATCCATCTGCTCCAAATTCCTCTCACTGTCATTGCCATACAAATCATTTAGCAAGAAAACATATGCTGTCTTACGCTATCTTTCCTAATACAAAAGATGTGAGTTGATTTAAACTTAGCTTTTCAGGAATTTCTGTCTTCTCCTCCCAACCAAACGTGAGCTCTTTGAAGAACAAACTGGGTTCTATAGTTTTCTGTATCCCCTCACTCTCTTCCCTAAGAGTTTGCTCAACAGATATTTATACCTCACTGACTGATGCGATCATTTAGCAAATATTTACTGGATTCTACCATGTGCCAGGCTCTGTGTCAAGCATGAGGGTACAAGATTGAATGGGACACTGGCTAAAAGATAAATGCCTGGCACATAATAGGCACTCAGTAAATGAGAGACTGAGCAGGTGAATGAATAAATGAATGGATGCATCAATGAGTGAATTCTGTACCACAGAACTAAGGAATAATATCAAGAAAAATGGAATAACCACTTAAGTTATATTAAACCAAAAGTCATCAAAGTAAAAGATGTCAGCCTGTAGAATATCTATGATTCAAGAAAATGTCAGGGACATCCCTGGTGGTGCAGTGGTTAAGAATCCGCCTGCCAGTGCAGGGGACACGAGTTCGAGCCCTGGTCCAGGAAGATCCCACATGCCGTGGAGCAACTAAGCCCATGCGCCATGACTACTGAGCCTGCACTCTAGAGCCCGCGAGCCACAACTACTGAACCCGTGCACCACAACTACTGAAGCCCGTGCGCCTAGCACCTGTGCTCCACAACAAGAGAAGCCCCCGCAATGAGAAGCCCGCGCACCACAATGAAGGGCAGGCCCCGCTCGCCGCAACTAGAGGAAGCCAGCGCACAGCAACCAAGACCCAATGCAGCCAAAAATAAAATAAATAAAATAAATAAATTTATATATATATAAAAAGAGTAAACAAATTAAAAAGAAAATGTCAAATGTGGGGAAAATAAGAGCAGCCCTAACATTTATACCTCTGGGCCATCTCCGTGGCTATTTAGTGTGTGGCTCTGGAATCTTGCAAAGAATTAAACTGATCCATAGAAACCAAATATTCTATATAAAGAATTTGACTAACTCTAACACCCCAACTCTCACTTCTCCCAGATTTAGGGATGAAGAATCTTAGGTGTTGTCAATTCCATAGAAATCAGCATGTACAATAACATTATTGTGAGTTTTTACTGAGATCTGAAATACTGATATGCTGTGCTTGATTTTAATCACAAATTTGCTTCACAAAAAGCAGTAAAATCACCACAGAATTATATTACTCCTTGTCATTTTCCTATATGCAGTATAATATTGAAGTCATAGTTTATTTTTATTTTCTCCTTACAATATTGTAAGAAAACCAGATTACCAAGGTAGAAGTTGATCTCTCTTGCAAAGCTACCTATCTTCCTGACATGCAGAGCACCAGCTGATTTCGAACAGAGTTTCACAGCTTTATAAAATAGAACCATATTTGGCCATCAATGAACCAAAATAAAATACCTCTCTAGAAGGATAAAGGAAATCAATATTTACATAAAGAAACTTAATAACAAGCCAACCATGGTGTTCAAAGTTTTGTGTCTTTTTAAAATAGGGCATGCATTATTCATACTGTAAAATCTCAAACCAAAGGTGGAAAGTATGAGTTATCAGCAATATTCTAAGTCTTAAAAACCATTATCTCCCTTGTAGAAGAAAAATGAAAGCCACTTTGTTCATCCTGTTCCAGGTCGGCATGCTTAACAATGTCACTTAAAGGCAGGAGGGGGACAAAAAGGAAAAAGAAACCTTCCTGAGATCATGAATTCATCTCCTTTCTCAAGCAGAGAAAGAAGCAGTGAGACATTTCCAACGAAGAAAATGTAGGGGCCGTTCCCCCACTCCCTAGGAGACAGACCCAGGCACTTGACAAGTTCTAGAAGCAATTCAAAGCGAGGACATGGAGAGAGATTCCTCCACTCCCTATGGAAACATTTCCAAATCTCTCCCTCCATTATCCTTAGACAGGCTCAGTCCATAAACTTTCTAATATTTGGACTGCAAAATGTCTAGAAGACACATAGATATTTTAAAGCAAGTACATGCAAGGAATAGGGAGTTAATGAGAGTGAAATCCATTCTGGCTGAACCAATGTGAGAACTGGGTGAGGCTGAAGTAACCCCACCACAGAGCACAAACCCTGTTCAGTCATATTAAGTGTAAGAGCATCTCTATTCTCACATTGTTTTTGTTTTGAACTCAGGCTGAACTGCCTGGAAACCTTCTCTATGTGGATAAGGAGTAGCATCCATTTATTGCCATATTACATGTGCTTAAAAATCCCAGCAATGGGGGCTTCCCTGGTGGCGCAGTGGTTGAGAGTCCGCCTGCCGATGCAAGGGATACGGGTTCGTGCCCCGGTCCGGGAAGATCCCACATGCCGCGGAGTGGCTGCGCCCGTGAGCCATGGCCGCTGAGCCTGTGTGTCCGGAGCCTGTGCTCCGCAACGGGAGAGGCCACAACAGTGAGAGGCCCGCATACCGCAAAAAAAAAAAAAAAAGAAAATCCCAGCAATGTTATCCAGTTACCAATGTTATATCATCAAGTAGAAATGTCTAATAATTGTTAAAAAAAAAAAAAAAAAAGGAGGAAAGAAAGAAAGGAAGTATCTTACTAGTGATCTTTCATCTGGCATAAATAAGAGGCTAAGCCCAAATGTCCAAAAAAAGAAAAAGAAAAAAGTCAAATTTGCTGTTTGCAATTTTGTTTGCTTTGCTGAATCCTTGGACTGTTTTTGTTTTTCCAATCAGCTCATACAAACAGTTTATACATGGTCATTCCATGAAACTTTTTGTAGTCATCCAGAAAGAATCAAACATAATTACTACGGTTCCTAGTCTCATGTGTTTGCCCTTCCCAAAAGATTTTCCAAAGTTCAGGAAGAAGAGGGTTGAATTACAGATGAGGAATTTCACCTTCAATACTGAAAAGGAAAGATTTGGGTTTTGCAAACACAGTGAACCCCTTCCTCTACCAAGGGTGGAGCTCAAACCCTCACACTGTTCTTTTACTTGCCCATAAATGCACCACATCTGGAAAATCTTTCTTGGCTGTAGTCCTACTCCATAGGTTTTGTTCATGCATTCCCACACTTTTAGTCAAGAGGCTGGCGGTCACGTACAGTCCACTTTGGCAACAACAAAAATGACTGTTGGAATTCAGTGGCTTCCTCTACCACGACCAAAAATGCTTTCCACTTAATTCATAACAATAGCATTTTGCGCTTATGTATTTGTCTCATCAAAGCACTCTGCCGCCATTAATGAGCTAAATCAGCCTTTGCTATTTTATAATGTCTCACTACAATGAGGTTGCTTTTCTCTGTGGCAGTCACTTGTGTCATGTTGTTTTCTTCTAGCAAACACTGAACTTAACTAATGTAAATTCATTTTTAAATTGTGGGCTCAGAGGAAAATTTTCCTGGAATATATTTTTAATGCTGCATCCTTACTATAACATTACAGGGAGCATTTTCAACTATAAAGACACATAAGTTCTCCAATGTAGCCTTCTCTAAGTACTTGTAAATTATTTATAAAGACCCCCGCAAGTAAATGTGTTATAACTGCCAGTGATGGAAACGGAAATTGTCTGCTCTGTGAGCCCTATTACTATTTATTTGTATACTGTTTAATGATTGGCTTACTGATGAAATACTCCGTCAGTGTACAAGAAAAAGCCGCAGTTGGCAAGGAAACTCTAAATCCTAAATCTGTCATGTTTTAACTCTGCTGTCTCTGCTACTGCTAGACCACTTTTTTTTTTTGTAATACTGATATGGCAGTTTAATTCAATGATAATTAGATTTATCTGTCTACTGTAAGATATACAAACATATACTTTCTGCATTCCTCTAGGAAAAAAAGTAAGTTTCATGTCATGGACCACTTTTTACAAGCGCTTAATGGCTCATTCCTAGGAATTTGATCTCAAGTGGAAAGGAATGGCTCTCTGAAAATAAGTGCATGCACACTTTCAAGTTTAGACAGAGATGGAATCCTCACGACCCTAGGTTGAGAAACTCTAGAAACATTGGTTGGTTGCCTCCCAACTTCTATTCCCAGCATTCTTGGTAAGGGCCTTCTAATTCCTGTTTGAGGAACTACCATATTCTTCTATTCTTAGCCTTGTACTTAGGCTAGAGTTGCACCTACACCCAACTCCAAAGGTAGGATTCCTGGCACTCCTGATTGGTTTGGGGATGGGCACATGACCCGGGACTAAGCCAGTCTTAGCTCATCACATCATCTTCAACACAGGGATTAATATAGGGTTGACATTTCATCTATGTTTGTCCAATCAGAGTGAACTTGGGACTTTTCCTGGGAATTCTATATAGATTCTCTTTCCTTTGGATGGTATAGTGTGATGATATGAGACTTGAAGCTGGTACAGTCATCTGTATCCTTAAGAGAAAAGCCTAGGATATCTTGGGGAGGCCACCGTGTGGAATTTGCAGAGGACTCTGTAGAAAACAGTAGAGACACAGGCAAACCTGGGACCGTGATATTGCTGACTCTGTATTAAATAGGGAGCAGATTGAACTGCTGTAACAAAGAGGTTCCAAAAGATACAACTGATGTTTGAAATTCTTTATCTCCCTCATGTCCATAGGTGGGTGGGTGGGCAAGATTGGTAGGCAGTTTGGGGCTGTGAGGTCATTTAGGAACCCAAGATCTTCCTACCTTGTTGTCCTGTTCCCCTGGAGTACTGACTTCATGTTGCAAGGTAAAAGCTGGTTCACTGCCCTCCCATATCATCCATGTTTCAGCTGCAAGAAAAAAGAAATGAAAAGTGGAGGGCGTGAAGCTTATTTTAAGGTAGGATTTACCAATTTTAGCTCTATTGATATTTTGGAGGTGATGATTCTTTACTGTTAAGAGCTGTCCTATACATTGTAGGATGTTTAGCAGAATCCCTGGCCTCTACCCACTTAAGGCCCATATCACCTCCCCAAGTTATGACAATCAAAAATCTCCCCAGACATTGCAAAATGTCTGGGGGATGAAACAGCCCCTCCATTGAGAGCCACTGTTTTAAAGATATGCTATGGAGTTCACACACAACACTTCCATTCACTTCCAATAGCCAAAGTTACTTATTTGGCCATACTGAGTTGTAAGAGAGTCTGGGAGAAATATTTCTAGCTGGATGAAATGGTGCCCAGGTAAAACTCAGGAGTTTCATTGCTAAAAAAAAAAAGGAGGGGAGAGAATTCCCTGGCAGTCCAGTGGTTAGGACTCCATGCTCTCACTGCCGAGGGCCCGGGTTCAATCCCTGGTGGGGGAACTAACATCCCTCAAGCTGCACCGCCCAGCCAAAAACAATAAATAAATTTTATACATCTTTTAAAAATAAAAAGAGGGGAGAAAAGGATTTTAGGGGACAATTAATCTTTGCCACACAGCCCTACTTCTGGACTTTTCCACCATATGTGGTGGACTGAAATGAGTTTTCAGTCACTTGAAATTTGGGACCTTACTTGATAAAAGTGCTACTTTCCTCTTCCAACACGATAAGTTGAAATTTACTGAACATTATCCATGGGGTGGGTGGGGAGGGGGGGGAGCGGGAAGGTGAAAGGAATGATACCTAAAGTTACTCAGAAGCTGGTTACTGGCTCAGAAGGGATTGAACAAAACAACTGAAATGAGGCTGTTTCATAACAAGTCTTTGGTTGAAATGGAAAGGCCATGGTTACAAGGGCCCACGGTCACTGTGGTAGTTAAGAAAGAAGACAGTATAATTATGCAAAATTGTCAAGATGAAAACTGCAGGCATCTTGCATTATTCGGCTTTGAACTGCTGCTTTCTAGTTCTCATTGTAAATACAAAAAGCCTTTAGTGGCCTCTTTATATCTCACACAAAAGGATCATTGCTTACAGCCAGCTGTTTTGCAATTCTATTTCTATGAAGTTAGCATAATTGGACATTAGAACTGCCTAAGGGAAGAAGGGGGTGACAATGTTCTTGGGTACTAAAGTAGAGTATGGAATAGTAATGGAAGGATCCCCCTTGTTACAAGGAGATAGTCTTCCCAGAGTTCATCCTGAAGCCAATAGTTCTGAATTCAAAACACATTTTCCCACAAGAATATTGTTTTTATGTTATTAGATAACCAGAGAAGTCCTCCAATACCAGAAAAGAAAGAGATGTATGCTTTGCAATAGTACAAAAGAAAATGCTGCAGGGCAGACAAAGGTTTGTCTGAAGGTTCTGACTGAGAAAATCATCAGTAAAGTCTTCAGGGACGAGGTGACTTTTAAATCACATTTACAATGGGAAAAGAAAGCATCTCAGGCTAAAGGACAGGCAGTTCAAAGACGGGGCATTCAGTTCTCTGTGAGGACGAGTGAGTATCGACCAGGAGTGGAGCACAGGGTTTGTGGAAATGAGATGAGGAAGTTAGGATGGGCTGTGAATGCTATGGTAGAGTTTGGAGATTTTTTACGTTGGCAAGTCATTAAAGGCTTTTAATGAGGGAGCTAGTGTGATCAAATGTCATTTTAGCAATTATAGGAAGACTAGTTTGATGTTGATGGCATGGTAGCAAGAGAGATTGGATTTCTGATCTCGAGATGTGGCAACAAGTTAGAGAGAACCAACAAGTGTGACAAGGTGAAGGGAAGTTGGCAGGATGTGGTGGCTCACTCTTCATGGGAGGTGGAAAAGGAGGAATCAAAGATGGCCCCAAATCAGGCTGGACTCATGACACAAGAACAGGCCAACAGGGGAGGTAATGAGCTCAGTAGGTTTCTGTCCCAAGGATAAAAGAGCCGAGGGAGTTATAGTTATGGCCTTATAGTACAGCGTGTGGGCTGCACTTACGTTTCTGCAAAGCTCACCCAACATGGTGTCCCTATAATTGAAGGAAAACAACTTACTGAATTTCATACTTAGTTCCAAAGTCTTCCTCCAAGGTTACTCTATGTCCTTTTTTGGGAATGTATCTCTACATGTTGAAACTGTGCCAGGGACACCAGTGTTGGTGAAAACATTACATTCCAGTGCCAGACTCTGTGGCCAGAAGCTGTTTAACTGAGGTGGCAGTAATATTGAAATCATAAGGTTGTACTGCAGGGTGTCTGAGAAAAGTAGTGTAGAGAAAAATCCTATTAAATGTGTGCTAAAATAATATCAAATGTGATTACACTTGAGAGTCTTGGGGCAGATGAAGGGAGAGGAGAAAATAAAGAAGTATCAGTAATGGTCAGAGAGAAAAAGAGGGGACCAAGGGAGAGTTTAGTGGGAAGAGAGCTATCTTAGTCTGGAGATACATAGATAGATAGACAGGTAGGGCTCTGCTATAACAGAATACCACAGACTGGGTGGCGTAAATAACAAACATTTATTTCTCTCAGTTCTGGAGGCTGAAAGTCAGAGATCAGGGTAACAGCATGGTTGGGTTATTAGGGAAGGCTCTCTTCCTCGTTTACAACTCTCCTCATTGTATCTTCACATGGCAGAGAGAAAGATCATCTCTCTTATGTCTCTTCTTATAAGACTCCACCCTCTTTTGATTGCCATACCCAACCTCCCCATTTCCATCCCTTCCATAGACAAAGCCATCAAATCAACCAAGCCTTTGTACAGCAAGGTGGAAGGTGGAGAAGTCTGGAAAAGCAAGAAAATAGGGGCATATATGTGTCATCACTCTTCTTACTCCCTGACCAAAAGAGGATGGCGGATTCAGTGCATCCAGGGCAGATCAGATGGAGATGAGTGGGATGGGATGCAATGCCTAAAGGACTATGTGTAGGTGGTAGCTAGAGCTAAATATTGGAGCATCAGGGCCAGATCAGACTACTAGGAATTGGTTGTGGGAAGAAATCCTTCAGAAAGAAAACTCCTACCACTTAATGTGAAAAATATATGTGAGGGCTTCCCTGGTGGCGCAGTGGTTGAGAGTCCGCCTGCCGATGCAGGGCACATGGGTTCATGCCCCGGTCCGGGGTCCGGGAAGATCCCACATGCCGTGGAGCGGCTGGGCCCGTGAGCCATGGCTGCTGAGACTTGCGTGTCCGGAGCCTGTGCTCCGCAACGGAGAGGCCACAACAGTGAGAGGCCCACGTACCGCAAAAATAAATAAATAAAATATATATATACGTGTGTGTGTGTGTGTGTGTGTGTGTGTGAGAGAGGTCTTACACTCAAAATTAATGCCTGAATAGGGACCAAATGAAAGAAAAAGATTGGCACCAGACCATAGTCTGTCCACCCCACGAATTATATTCAGAAGAGGCTGCCCAACTGGCAGAAAATGGCCCTTTCACCTTCAGAATTGCTCATAAGCTGGAGCGGACCAAGTAATCACCTAACCAGTCAAAGGTAGTCTACATCCTCATCCCTGAATATGGCCACTGAGACCAAAGTATTCATTTGGCCATCAACCTAGGATCCTCTGCACTCCTTTCACATGGCAAAGTCAGTGCTCCCTAGCCTCCACTGCCCAGGAGGTGAGGTGTAATAAGTGACTTAGCAAATCATCTCACTGTAGCTTTAACACAATGATTTCCTATCCCTCGCTCTGGATTGGAAAGAGTGGAAAAAAAGAAAGGAGGAGTTCTAAGGCTAGGTGGAAGCAGAAGGAAGAAACAAGACTATAAATTTTTTTCATGATAGAAAGGAATTAACAGAAAAAGGGAGGAGGTATAGATACTACCTCTCTCCAGCAACCGATAGGCATTACTATATTCCCAACAACAACAATAAATCTCAAAGCTAAGGGCCTCCTTTTCTGTTTCCTCATTTTGAGCAGCATCAGGAAAGTAGATACTACATACATAATATGCCCAAGTATATCCACATTAGCTGGCCTCAATATCTGGAAAGAAATCTCCATAAATCATAGTTTTGACTCACACTACCCTAGAGCCTCAGTAATAAGAGTCCACTTAGAACTCTCCAGATTAACTTTTCAGCTCTGTGTAATCTGATGTCTTGACTTCAGGAACAAGAGGAAACTATACAGGATGCTGAGTTAGTTTCCCACCTCACACCTCAAGACAACTTATACAGGTAGAAATGAAAGAAACCCTTCCCTTCTCTTTCATACCATACATGATTAAATTCTTCATTAATGAACCAGTTGCTTAGCATGGGTTTGCTTCTTTCCAGAAGTAAATCTGACATTTGGGGCAGTTTGGCTTATTCCTGCAGCCAATGGAATGACTTCCTCCCATTTGCTAATGGTGGGCACCAGTTCTGCAACGTGAGTTGGGGGAGAGTCTGACACATAGATGCTGACTTAGATCTCAGCCCTTTCATGACACAATAATAAACATTGATCATTAATAACAATATGTTCCGGGCACATTTTGAAGCACCTTCCCTGTAGAAACTCAATTTAATCTTCGCAACTCTCTGAGCAAGATGTTATCATTCTCACCACTTTAAGGTGAAGGAACTGTGGCACACAGAGCTTAAATAACTTGCCCAAACCACACAGCTAGCAGTACAGCTGAGGTTCAAGTTAATCTGGCTCCAGAGTCTATACTTATAAACACTATACTAAATTATTTCTTCAATGTATCACAAAGAGCAGTAGGTTCAGAGTCACAGGACCTTGGTTTGAGTTCTTGGGAAAAAAAATTAGCCTTTCCAAGCCCCAGTTCCCTCACTGGAATTGTTGTAACGATTAAAGGAGATGATATAATTTATATATATATATATATATATATATATATATATATACCTAACACATGTGTATATGATCTTAAAGTACTCTACAAACATAGAGGAACATTATTATATTAAACCTTGTAATGGATCTGACTGTAAAAATTATTCTCAGCTAAGGTTTCATCCATTTTGACTAATCTTACCACGGATCCTGAAACATCTGTACGTAACTCTTATCTTCTGATTGCACGCTCTGTGTCAACTTTTTTGAATTAAAAAATACTTTTTTGAAGGATTTTGTTTTGAGGAACAATGTAATAATTTTTAGAAGATTGGAAAAAAATACCAATTTTTTCCCAAAAGATTGTTTTTCTAGACCTATTTAAACTTGACTTTCATCATCAAACCTTGCTAGATAAACAATAGAATTATCTCTTCAGCTTTGGTTGTTGTATTAGTTTTTTGCTGCTGCCATGCTAAACAATCAAAAACTTAATTTTTAAAACAATACATGTTTATTATCTTATAATTCTATAGAAGTCTTACACAGGTGTCACTGGGCTAAAATCAAGGTGTCGGAAGGGCCGCGTTCCTTCCTGGAGGATCCAGGCGAGAATCCATTGCCTTTTCCAACTTTTAGAGGCCAACTGCATTCTGTGGCAGTGTAGCCATCTTAAAAGCCAGTAGTGTAGCTTGTCTCTTACCCTTCTTCTATTGTCACATCTCTTTCTGACCACAGTCAGGAAAGGTTCTCTGTTTTTAAGGACCCATGTGATTAGATTTTGCCCTCTTAGGTAATCCCCTCATCTCAAGATCCTTAACCTTAATTACATTTGCGAAGTCCCTTTTGCTATATAAGGTAACATATTCACAAATTCCGAGGGTTAAGATGTGGACATCTTTTGAGAGAGCTGTTTTTCTGCCTCCCATAATTGTGAACGTTAGGGACAAAAAAAAAATGTTGTATATTAAAAAGGCTTGTCAACATATAAAAGTTTGAGAGTGACTTCATTACAGTGTCCTAAAATACCACCGAGTCATAACAGCTATTATGACAGAAAGGAGATGAAGTCCAGTTAGGCTGACTTCAGACAAAAAAGAGCCGACAAATGGTGAGTGAAGGTAGCAGTGCCACAGTGACAACAAAACCAAATGATAGACCTAAAAATCATCCAAAATGAGGCAATGAATCTGCACTCTTTGTACCTGTAGCTTATTACTGGGAATAAAGAACCTTCTTTCTGGTGCCAGTCCATCATTTTCCAGAAATGAAAAGTTAAACTCATGTACTATTAGAGACTAGATGGACATCGGAAAAGAGCCCTTCCTTTCTACCACAGTTTGAAAAACAAAAAGACGCTAACCTTTTTTAAGACAAATTAAACAAATAAAAGAAGCAAACTGTCCCAAGTTTTGCACCTGTTTCAGTGGCAACAGGGATTATCTAAATGGTGTTGAAGAAGGGTTGTCAGTATTTAGATGATGAAAGGTTCCATGAGTGCTTGTTTTGGGGACAGAATAAAGCAGTGCAGCCAAAGAGGTACGGAGTCCCTGAGGACAGTAGCCCAACTTTGTAGCTTGCATATTTCCCCATGCTAGTTACATGTTTACAAAAACCTAACAGATGTTTGAATGCCATGCATGGTGTCCAGCAGTCGTACTCAGGAAAAGCAACAACATTAGGGAGTCTCATTACAGCCTATTTATGATTTCCATAAAATTATGTCTTATTACGCAATGATCAGGATTTCTAAGCCACTAAGAAACTCTGAATTGACAAGGATTTGCTTTGTGGAACAGCCCCTAAAACAGAACAAATTTAATTATACAGGGTCTTACTCTGCAGGAGAGGCGATCCTTACTATAAAAAACGTGTGTGTACTTAAAGCATGATGGGTATCTCATAGTTAGGTGGGTATGTTTCCATTTAGAAGACTCAGCCATAGTTAGGGAGACAGGAGCCAGGTCTAGATCCCCAAAGAAGTTACTAATGAACTAATCAAGGGATTAGGGCCATCTCCAAAGGGACCAGAATTCAGCACAAGACTCAACCAGAGGACACTTAGGAAATCAAGCCAATCAAAGAGTAGATGAAAATGGAGAAGACTGGAGAAAACGGAGACACAGTGTAAGACTCTGGATGGCTGAACCAAGAAGATGCTCAAATGTGACCACCTTGGGTACATAACCTATCAGGCTTAGACAGTCAAGACTTATCCAGGCACAAAAGTTGAAAAAGAGTAAGACATCTGACAACCTGTGGAGTGGGAGAAAATATTTGCAAACCATATATTGGATAAGGGGTTAATATCCAAAATATATAGGAAACTCACACATCTCAACAGCAAAAAATAAAAATAAAAATTTTAAAATCCATTAAAAATGGGCAGAAGTTATGAATGATATTTTTACAGAGAAGATACATAAATGGCCAACAGGTACATGAAAAGATGTTCCAATATCACTAATAATCAGGGAAATACAAATCAAAGCCATAATGAGATATCACCTCAAACCTACTAGAATGGCTATTATCAACAAGACAAGAGATAACAAGTGCTTGCAAGATGTGGAGAACAGGGAACCCTCGTGCACTGTTGGTGGGAACATAAATTGGTGCAGCCAGTATGGAAAACAGTATGGAGGTTCCTCAAAAAAATTAAAAGTAGAGATACCATATAATCCAGCAGTTCCACTCCTGGGTATGCATCAGAAGTAAATGAAATCACTATCTCAAAAAGATTTCTGCATTCCCATGTGTCCGTTGCAGCATTATTCACAATTGGCAAGACATGGAAACAACCTAAGTTCATCAACAGATAAATGGATAATGGAAGTGTGGTATATATAAAATAGATTATTATTCAGCCACCAAAAAAGAAGGAAATCTGCCATTTTTGACATCATGGATGGACCTTGAGGGTGTTATACTAAGTGAAATAAGTCAGACAGAGAAAGACAAATACTGCATTATCTCTCTTATATGTGGACGTAGAATCTATCCAAACTCAGAAAAAGAGCGTAGAATAGTGGTTGCCAGGGGCTGAGGAGTGAGGGAAATGAGGAGACACTGATCAAGGGACACAAACTTCTAGTTATAAGATGAATAAGCTCTGGGGATCTAATGTACAGCATGGTGACAATGCTGTGTTGTATACTCGAAAGTTGCTAAAAGGGTAGAGCTTAAATGTTCTCGCTGTACACAAATACTATAATTATGTGAGGTGATCAGTGTGTTAACTGACCTTGTGGTGGTCATTACTTCACATGTATATGTATATCAAATCACCACACTGTACGTTTTAAATTTACACAGTTACACGCCAATTATATCTCAATAAATACGGGGAGGAAAAGGAAAGAATAAGCTCTAAGTTACTGTCAGTCTTGGTTATGATTAAGACGGGAATTTTGCCTGTAAAGTAAGTTGCTTTGGTACCTGTATCAGGATGGATCTGCAAAAGCAAAGACTAACTCTGCCCATTCATAGCAGCCCCATACCTGCTCCTTTTCCAGCCCCCTGTCCCCTCTTGTAAGTATCATGAAATTATAGAATATCTCTGAATCATGGTCAGAAGTGGCAGATTCTGCTTTTGAAAGTGGGAGGCCAGCAGGGTTACCTCTCTGACCTCACTGCCTACCTCTCCCCACCTTGCCTTCTTGTTCCGTAGACACACAGAAGGACAAGCACCTTAGGGCTTTGCATGTGCTGCTCCTTCTGACTGGTTCAAGCTTCTACCACATCTACCAATGACTCACTCCTTCCTGTAATTCGGTTTTTAGCTCAAACCTGGCCTCCTCAGTGAGAACCTTGTTGATCAGTTTTTCTAAATTACCTTGTTCTCCCCCAGGCATTGATCACATCACATCAGAGTTCATGTTGAAATCTGAAATTATCTTGTTGGGTTTTTAATTTGCTTGCTCACATGGCAGATGCACAAGGAAATTTCTTGTCATATACTGTGTTAAATGAATAAACAGTCACTGTGCTTCTCTTGCAAAACCCTGTGCCTTAGTTAAGTTGATGAAGTTTCAACACATGAACACAGGAGCCATAAACATTGATTTGTGAGTATTTAGTATTTGGGTATTTTGTCAGTGCCAAGGAGCAACTGGAGACTTGACCATCTTTGTAAAAGTGCAAGGGGCAGGGATGGAGGACCCAGAGAGCTTCATAAGCAGACAAGGTCTCTGAACCAAAAATCAGAGTTGCCTGTGAACAGCAAGATGGATTATCAGTAAAAAGGGCCTTTTTTCCCCTTCATTTGCAATTATTTACAGTGCATTTTTTTAACTGATCAACTATGTAGTTGATAGGCTTGGTTTCTCATCACTTGGTCTGGCTTTTAAAGATATTCTTCATTTTGATGAAAATCTTCATTACGAGCCCCTTGACTGGATGTAACATTAAAAACAAAAACCCCAAACAACACATATTCAAGTAATGTGGGCTTTGGGGCAGTGGGAAGAAGACAGGACTAAGAATAAGGAGACCCAGATTATGAGGCCAGCCCTAAACAAGTTCCTCTGATTCAGTCAACAAAAATTGTATACTGCCAGGTACTGTTTAGTAAATTCAGTTAGTGAATATGACAGACAAAGTTTCTGTCCTTCAGGAGTTATGTTCTACTAGGGGATAGGAAGAGGGAGATAAAAACCACCTTTGCTGGTCTGCAGTTTTATCTTCTAAAAGTACAATATGTGGGCATTAAACTAGATTATCTGTAAAGTTTCTCCCAGCTCTACACATTCTGAAAGAAAGGAAAGTAATTTTGGAAGGCTTGGCAGTGGTTATTTTAGGGGAGTAAAATCATGGATGATTTAAAATTTCTTCCTCTTTTTGTTTATCATTGCTTCCTGATATTTTTTCTATAATAAACATGTATTACATATCCGATGGAAAAATGTTGAAGAAAACAGTAGATTTTACTATCAAACCTGGGTACTGGTTCTTAATAACCTGAAGGGAGGTCATTCATCTGTTAGTAATGAGAATCGTCTTTCCCCTCCAGTGAGTTACTTATTACTTTACCTAATGAGGCTTTGAGGAAACTGCTAAGGGATCTTTCTGCTCCTTTTCTCATTACCTCTGTGTGTGCTACCAGCTTATTCTCTTTTCCCTGAATCCTTGAAGCTCTTCTCTACCTAGAAATGTTCTGGCACAGATCCTGGTTATCTCTCTTTCTCTCTGTCTCATACACACACACACACACACACACACACACATGCACACACACACTCACACACACACACACTCAGACATGTGGCCTCTTGTCACCCTTCAATATGCACATCTTACTTTAAATGTTACCTCTGCAGAAAGGCCTTACCTGAGTGATCTAAGTATAAGAATTCCATTCTTCCCTTAGACTCACCATACCTCTGGGAGTCTCTATCATACATCTCTCTGCCCTTTCCTTCCAGAGCACTCTTCTCAACTTAGAATTTCATATGTATTTCTTTTCTTTACAAGCTTATTGTCTATTTCCCCCACAAGTCTGAAGTTCCATCCTGAAAACAGGGATGGTCTGATTTGTTCACAGCTATACTCCTAGGGCTTAACTAATATTGTTTGAGCAAATGAATAAATGAAAGAATGAAATGCCTCCTTTGTCCTCTCTCTGTCAAGAGTTTTAATTCCCATGCAGTGGTATCCTGAAGCCAGTTCTTTGCCAGCTCACAAGAGCCAATTGTTAAATTTTCAGGAATTTAGTGAGCCAGTTGTTAAACTGTTAGCTTGAAATCAGCCATGCTGAGAGTATTTATACCATGGACATTAGCAAATGCTACATGTCAAGACTTTTTTTCCCCAAAAAGCTGGTTTACCAGCACACCAATCCTCTCATCTCCTAAATCCAACCATAAATATTGAGATATCATGGCAAAAAAACATGGCCCATAGGTTACTTTAAATCTTTCAATAAAAAAAACGCTTGAAATTAAAAAAAAAAACTAACTACATGCTACACAATTATTTTCCTGTCAGGAATACTTGGACTTTTTATAAGCTAAGTTATAATATAAAAATATGTGTCTCTGATTTCCTAAAGGTTTTGTTTCTGTTTTTCAGACCCTTATGTGAAGATTCATCTGATGCAGAATGGCAAGAGGCTGAAGAAGAAAAAGACAACGATTAAAAAGAACACCCTTAACCCCTACTACAATGAGTCATTCAGCTTTGAAGTACCCTTCGAGCAAATCCAGGTAATGTCAAACGTATTTTTTCTTCCCATTCAATTTCATTTCTTCAGATCACATAAATTAAACACACAGATCTTGTGAATTATCAGTGCATATGCCTCCATTAGAATTGCTATTCTCATTCCATGCACATTTAATGCTCAAAGTACATCAAGAGGGAAATGATAAAATATACAGCACAGGATGTGCTGATTCATCAGCCAAAAGCAGCTGTCATTCTGTTGAGCAGAAATAAAGTAGGAAAAAGAACATCGACAGAACCGCTCTACTAATTCAAAAAGTACATCCACAAAGGTTAAAAGGTCGAGAGAAAATAAGCTTTCACTCTTTACTCCCAGGCCACAATATGTAATTCTCATTATCACCTCTTTGTAGCAAAAAAAAAAAAAAAAAGGAGTGATAAAGGAAATATTTTGGTTGATGCTAAATATGCAGCATCTTTAATCTTTCACTATTAAAAAATAATTAGCAGTAGAAAAATTAGGCTAAGTTGTATTTTTCATTGTTTAAATTCAGCTTCCTGTTTCTGAGTTGGAATGGATGGTTATTTTTGTAAAGACAGAACCTTAATTTGCTAGATAATATTTGTTATGATAGGAATTATCCTATTAAAAGACCTTGTGGTTAACGTGTTCAAAATAGGATGCTACATGTAGACACAGTGATAGCATATGATCTTATTATTTAGTCATTCTTAAATATTTTTAGGTTTTCTTATGTCATATTCATAGTTAGGCTCTTGGATCCAAAGTTCACATCCATTAATTATAGGCTATTCATGCTAATCTTTCTTCTTTTTTTTAATATTTATTTACGGCTGTGTTGGGTCTTCGTTGCTGTGCGTGGGCTTTCTCCAGTTGCCGAGAGCGGGGGCTACTCTTCCTTGCAGTGCTCGGGCTTCTCATTGCAGTGGCTTCTCTTTTTGCGGAGCACGGGCTTCAGTAGTTGTGGCTCGCGGACTTAGTTGCCCCGCGGCACGTGGGAACTTCCCGAACCAGGGCTCGAAACCGTGTCCCCTGCATTGGCAGGCGGATTTCCATTGGCAGGCAGATTCCCAACCACTGCGCTACCAGGGAAACCCTATTCTTGCTAATCTTTAATGGGTATCAGAGAGTCAAATTTCTTAAAGCAACACTATTTTTACACTTTATAAAAAAATTGATGTGGGTCTATCTTTTCAGTCCTATAGAAGTTTGCTCATAACTTGAAGGAGAGATGAA
This sequence comes from Delphinapterus leucas, assembly GCF_059928025.1. Taxonomy (NCBI): domain Eukaryota; kingdom Metazoa; phylum Chordata; class Mammalia; order Artiodactyla; family Monodontidae; genus Delphinapterus; species Delphinapterus leucas. Next base: position 63,663,238 of record NC_143139.1, read on the forward strand.
GGGTAGGCATCAAAACTACAGCATGGAACCTTCTAATGGTCCAGAATAACAAAATGCAGCAAATATTCTTCGTTTGCATATTTTTATTTTTAACCTAGTCTTAAAATACAGTACCTTAGGAATGAATCACACCTTTATTCCATGAAGAAAGCTAATATAATAGCTGCATTTATTGTATATTTATTTTGTGCCTAGGCCCAAGGTAAGCACTTTACCTGCAAAATCTCATTGAATCCTTACAATAACCTTATAAGCAAGGTACCATTATTACCCCAATTTTATATACATATAAGGGAACTGAGGCTTAGAATTGTCTCATATATAAAATAGGAATAATAACAGAATCCATGTCAAAGTGAGACCATGCATGTAAAAGCATTTGGAACGGTGCTAAGCACACACAAACGCTCAGTAAATGGTTCCCATCATTCTTACTCACGATGCTGTTGTTGTCTTTTATTCAAATTAACATTTTATGTATTAGAAAATGGATCTAACAATAAGATTAAAACAATATGTAAATCAGCACTTTCCAATAGAACTCTGCAAGGATGGAAATGTCATCGGTATTGTCCAATAGGGTAGCCACCAGCCATAGGTAGGTCATGAGCACCTCAGCCACTAGTATAAACAAGGAACTTTAATTTTAATTTATTTAAATTTAAACAGCTACATGTGGCTAGTAGCTACTGTATAATATAAGGCAGTTTTTTAAATCATCAGTAATCCTGCCATCCTCACATTAGTTCATGGTTTTTATATAACCTTTCTTATATACATTTTCACATGGCAGCCGATTGTACATACTTATTTACTTTCAATAGCTGTTATATAAGTAAATGACATTGCAGAAGACACTGATTCCCTGTCCCCAGTCACTTGTTTACTAGCCTGAACCAGTGAGCTCACTGCTTTGGACCCACTGACAACCTAAGACATCCAATTTCTCCAACAATTTATTTTGCAATATTTATTCAGTGAACTCTTTTTTGAGTTCTGAGACATTATTCCTATGGAAACTAACACCTCCTGGCATTTTGTGTTTTAATTCCACAAAACAATATGAGGCAGGACATTGAGATGAAAAATCCTATTGTATATCTTCTCCTTTGAGCTACAATTCTATACCTTTAAAAAAAAAATACATGTCCCTTTTCAACTATAAATTCCAGCAAATGCAAATATATTGAAAATGAAGCACATTAAAAACAAGATGTATGCTGGGTTTCTGGGGCAGCCTTTCAGAGAAGATAACATTTTGTCAGGACAGAGAGAACCTCAGCCCAATACAGAGTCCATGAGGCATGGAAATAATGAGCATGCCTTTGACTGCATCCCTTCTTCACCGCTCCTAAAGTCAATTTGTTCTCTTCTTTATTCTTTTCCCCAATAGGCTGCTATCCTAGTCTTTGCATTTCCCTAGAGAAAATAATTGAGCATTTAACATGCTATAATAGGGGCTTACGTTTTTTTGAGGGGGGGCTTAGGTTTTATTTACCCTGAGGTTATACGATTGTCTGTATTTCTATCTGTCTCTATCCATATGAAATACATTGAGAGAAGCAAAATATGCTGATTTCCAAAAGCATATGAAAAGGTTGCAAACCACCCCCCACCAAAAAATGTATAGACTACATATGCAGCTGAAAAAATTAACCCAAGGCCCTTATAAGGATATTTTGTCTTGATTGCTACTAATCAATACATTCCTAGGTGAAAGAATCAAAATTCACTCTAACTATTCACTCCAACCTCCAAAATCCTTGTTACTTTTGTGCGTGACGAGCCTACTGTCCCTGTCCCTCATTCCTTGCAATAAGACTGCATCCAGATGAATTCGCTTGGGAAAGGTGCTCAGAACCAAGGTGATTCTGTTCTTGGCTTCGAATGCCATCCAGTGAATAGGTAATTCCCTTGATAATGGAATCAATCCAAGGCTGCACAAGGAAAGATGGAAATTTGTTTCCTTTACTGCCCATGTGTTGCATTTTACATTCTAAATTCCACTTTCAGAGGTGATCATTTTCTCTGATCTGAAGCTGTATGTTGGTGACCTCTCTCAGCACATTCGTCCAATAATGCAGTCCTCAGAGTACAAAGCCCAGTAAAGGGCCACAACTGAGCAGGATCTTCATCTGGCCCTGGCTTCCATCATTACATTTTCTGCTTCTTTTGCCTCTGGCCACCAAATGCTACACATTCGACTTTATTCTAAATTTTCCCTTTATCTTTTCCCTTGGTTTCCAGATTGGAGCCATTGCCTATTTTGACTAAGCAAATTCATTACTTAGGAAGAACTAAAACATATTTTTAAAAAGTGTTTCTTTCGTGTCAAAATGGTATGGGTTCGCTTTCACCAGTTCAAAAAAGTAAGGCATTAAATAAACCCTCACAACCTGATGGAATCACTGGAGTAAATCTTGTGTGGCCTAAAGGGTTATTCCAGTTGATGTCACTGCTGGATACACAGTTACTTAATAAATGCTTATTGAGAGAATATATGAATGAGAAAAATTATCTTTAGTTAATTACTACTTTTTTAAGACTTTCACTCTGTTGTCACACTTCAAACTCACAATAATCATGTGATTAGCTGAAATTCTATGTTATTAGTTTTATGTAAAACTATGCTGGCTCTTCCCACCTGAAATCGGATCGCAGTACATGGTTGCTCTGAAAATTGTAACCAAAAAACCAAAAATGATCTGAGTACTAATGCCAGAAATTTTGCTGATGAAACAATGGAAACAACTGGATTTAAAGGTGAATACAGGGGACTTCCCTGGTGGTCCAGTGGTTAAGACTTTGCCTTCCAATGCAGGAGGTGCGGGTTCGATCCCTGGTCGGGGAGCTACAATCCCACATGCCTTGCGGCCAAAAAAAACCAAAACAGAAGCAATACTGTAACAAATTCAATAAAGATTTAAAAAAAAAAAAAAGAAAGAATACAAGTTGACATGGGCAGCCGGGCATGGTATTTTATAACATGGACTCCCAAAACCAAACCACTCATTTCTTACATGACTTCAGGCACGTGATTTAACTTCTCTGAGCTTCAGCATCTTCTCTCTATCATGTCAATGTTAACAGGATCTATTGTAACTGAGTAGTTCACATGAAAGACTTAGAATTGTGCCGAAGTTAACATTTACTGAGTATTTTGAAGATGCCGAAGGAGATGATGATGATGTAATAATGGCAGGGACTGGACTCGGGTTTTCATGTTCAGGTCATTTTCCTCCTTGTCCTGGTGTTTGGAGATTGGGTCTTCTTATTTCCAACTGCTTTGATCGCAAGGAAGCTTGGTAGTAGGGCTTTATCTCTAGAGCCAGATCATTAATGTTTATTTTGTGTCCTCTTTCAGAAAGTGCAAGTGGTGGTAACTGTTTTGGACTATGACAAGATTGGCAAGAACGATGCCATCGGCAAAGTCTTTGTGGGCTACAATAGCACCGGGGCGGAGCTGCGACATTGGTCAGATATGCTGGCCAACCCCAGGCGACCCATTGCCCAATGGCACACCCTACAGGTAGAGGAGGAAGTTGACGCCATGCTGGCCGTCAAGAAGTAAAGGGAAGAAGAAGCCTTTCTGCATTTGCCCACGTAGTGCTCTTTAGCCAGTATCTGTAAATACCTCAGTAATATGGGTCCTTTCATTTTTCCAGCCATGCATTCCTAACACAATTCAGTGGTACTTCAAATCCTGTTTTAATTTGCACAGATTTAAACGTAGAGAGCCCCTAAGCCCTTCGTCATACCACTGCTCTCCAAATCTACTCTTCTTTTAAGCAATATGATGTGTAGATAGAGCATGACTGAAATTATTTATTGTATCACACCGTTGTATATACCAGTATGCTAAAGATTTATTTCTAGTTTGTGTATTTGTATGTTGTAAGCGTTTCCTAATCTGTGTATATCTAGATGTTTTTAATAAGATGTTCTATTTTAAACTATGTAAATTGACTGAGACATAGGAGAGCTGATAATATATTATATGGTAAATATAGTATCGTCTGCATTCCAGCAAAAATATCAACTTGTAAGGCACTAGTACAGTGAAACTGACATCTTAAAGGACAACTTAAACCTGAGCTTTCTGTTGAATCATATGAGCACCAAGATACGCTGACACCACATATTTGGTGGATGAATCCAATTTTGTAGAATTTCTTCACAGGCAAATTAGCATGATCTGAGCAGCATCCAGCCTGACCTCCAGAAAGTAGAGCCACAAACCAGAATAGCATCTGTCTGTACGTATCTACAGAGCTCAAGTCATGCTTCACTCTTACATTCGAGGAAGCAACTGAACAGGGGTCAAGGATTTCACGTTACTGCATATAGAGTAATGACACGATGGTGTTCCGTGTGTGTGTGTGTGTGTGTGTGTGTACGCGTGCATTTGTTTGGGGATGGGGTGGGTGGGAAAAAAGCTGAGGGGAGAAGAAGTCAGCATTTCTGAAATACTGCCTGACTATTTAAAAAGAAAAAAGTAGCTCTCCGTTAACACCTTTATACAAAATGTGCATCCTGTGAATTCTGTTCCAGATTTCACACCTACTATAACTTCAGAAGGTTTGCACATCAGACTTTGTAACAAAATATTTTATTATACAAAACCAGATTAGAAGGAATGCAGAATATTTTTAACACAGCAATCTGTGCTTATGACACAAAATTACTTTGTGGTAAGCAGACAGTATTGTAATCCCATCAAAAGAGGAAAAAATAAAACAATTAGCCATAGTTCTGAATGCACTTCCATTAAGCCAAAACAGACAGCTAGTGATCTTTTTATATGCTCTTTTTACGTAAATAAGTTTTAATTTGTCCTTTAAAAAAAGGTGAAACAAAACCAAGAACAAGTTCTAGAAAACTGAAGCAACCTCTTATGTATACTAGATGCTTGATTTAGGAGGAGTTTTTAAATGTTTTCAGTGTTGTTATGTAGTAATTGGCACTATTACAAAGCTACTAGTCATTCCATAAGAGTCTTAAAGGACTGCTCTGTGTAACACTGTGACTGCCCTGTGTGCTTAGACACGTAATGTAGTTTCCTCAGTGGATAGCACTCAATCTATTCCGTAGTGATATTGTAACAATACTGCCATTCCCTCCTACTGCACTGCCCAAGGTGTGTGTAGCACAAACCGTTCTCATTACAAAGGACCAATTCAGCACTGAAAAGCTATGCATAGGACAAGAAAGATACAAAGCATGGGGTGGAACACACAGCATTTCGTCAAGCACTGTGCAATATTCCATATTTTTCCCCACTATGTTAGACCACCGCTTTGCCGAAAGGCAGCCCATGACCTCATGCTGCATGTAGCCTTTTCTCCCACTCACCTCTGTGACCCTTTTCACTCGCAGGCCACAGAGAGTAGTGATGCTCTGAAGTGAAAGTTTTGTCTCCAAAAATACCAAAACAAAATGAAGGAAAACTAAGCATTAGCCTCACGTTCAGACTTTCAGATATCGCACCATGGCTTTTACAACTGCAAAGAGAATTCAAAAGGGGCTGATGGGAAGCTTCAAACATGGGGTTGGCTGTTTCCTGATAAAACTACAATTCCTGTCTTGTTCTTTCCTCATCAAAGAAGAGGCAAGCCCTTTGGCCTTTCAGCCCAGTCGTAGCAAACTCCTTAGAACTGGGATAGACCTGGAGGACAAAGGGAGAATAACATCTCCCTCTTCCATGGATGGTCCATACTTTTTTCAAAAGGTAGATAATAGAAAATGCACAAGTCACGATGTGAGATTAAATACCAGTTTGAACAGAAGATTCAAATGAGACTCCTTCCAACTTAAAAGATCAGACCCTACCAAAGAGAGGGAGTTGATTGACTTTTAAAAATTCCTTGAATACCAGAAACTGACATTTGATTTCACCATATTTCAGTTTTAAGTTGTTCGCGCTGAAACAAACATTTTGAAACAAGCAGGTTCGAGCTGCCGAATACACATCATTTCTTGCATTAAAGCACGATTAATGCATTCTCTTGCAACACTGCCAGACATGGGATATTGTCACGATAGAATTAGTTGGTACTACGCCACCTGTCAAAAGTCAGTGACCGAACCTGCTTTAAGACCAAGATTCATCTTCCAATAAGCCACATGTACCTTTCTGACAAAGCTGTGTAAAGTATTAGAATCTGATGCTCTAGAAAGATCCTAGTTGCCTTTGTGTATATTTACTGCCTGCTTGAGTGCTTCTCTGTGTGGGTATTCTCTGTATCTTGTAGAAATGTTGGGGTGTTTTCTTCTGCCATATGGCTCGTGGCCCGCGAGTCAACTCCTTAGCTGTATTTTACCTTCATTTTTGATGAGGTAGTTTAAATTTTGTTTCATTTCGTGTAGTGAATTCCACAGGAGTTTTCTGATTGTTGTTAAAAATGACTTAACATATTACACAGATATTCAATAAAAATGTTTTATTTCCTGTTGTTGTTGCTGCCTTTCAACCCTTTTTCTTACCTGACTCTGGTGGGGAGTCCATGGCCTATTGACTTTGGAGCCTGCTGGAAGCAGGGGCACCTAAACAAAAGCTTGCACTGAATGCCAACCTCTGAGTCATGTCTATGAAGACAGAATGGCTGGAGGGAAAACAATGCCCAGAGAGCATTTGGAACACTGGGCATGTCTTTCTCAACATGTGTCTCTCTGTTCCTGTTTGTGATGAGTTCACCAGGCACACTTACAGGCTTCCTGCTTTGCCCAAAATGTGTCCTCCAGGATTTTCATACTCTAGAGTCTGAGTCCCATAAGCCTCTCCAGAATGGAATTAAAAATAAGATATTTTAAAGCCAGTCTTCAAAGGAGAGCATGACACATTAACTTCCCTGCCTACCACAATTACTAGGTAAAACAAGTAAACATCTTTCCCCCACTAAATGCAACATTCATCAGGTACCTGCTGTGTACCGTGTTTTTCCTGGGTGATGGAGATACAACAAATGATGCGATAAGATTCACCTGGTCCCAAAGAGCCCACAGTCTCAGGCAGACATGTAAATGCAGTATCCCAAGATGCTATGAGGTACACCCTGAGTCCCTGAGAGCTTTCACCAGACCAATCCTAGTGGACACGATGGTGTGCCACCCTCACTCCCCTTCAGCACCTAGAAGCTGCTAGAAGCCTTGCCTGCCGACAGCTCACAGCCCTGTCCCTCTGCCCTCTGCTAAGGAGACTGCCTTACCTGAGGTCACGCGTCCTCCCAGGGGGTGCAGCTCACATTCCGTGGCCCACAGTGGACCTCCTGCGCTGTCATGGCCGAGAGGGTTAGTTGACGGTGCTTGTGCAACCGCAGTGCTGTTCGACTTCTCCCTCTGCCCCGTCAGTAGTCCTCACTCCTTCACGGGTGGCGCTCCCAAGGGCGCTCGCCAATAGGACTCCTTCTCAGAATCCATACCCTGGGATCCCTGTCTTTGGGGGAAGAGATAGGAAGAGAAGATTTCTAGAGAATACAATACCAGAGGGAAATCCTAAAGGAACTGGTAGGAGTTATCCAAGTCCATGAGTGGGCAAGACTGTGGCAACATTTATCTCATTTAACAAGGCTTAAGGTTCACTCATGATAAGGTCTCCGATAGCTGCCTATATCTTACTCCCTTCAGCAGCGTTCACTGGGCCCTGCCAAATAAGGGTAAGGACTAAGCCCAAGCAGCTTAGACAGCCAGGGAAGAGGCCACCTAACTACTGTTTCTGAGGAAACAATTGGCAGAGGTCTAAATGTAAGTTGAGAAAAGAAAATTTGAGACCCGTGAGGGTAAGGAGCGAAAAAAAAAAAAAAAAAATCAGCATTATAAGTAAGATGGTTCAGTTTTCAATGGTGAGCATTTTGTTTTCCTTAAACAGCTCTTGACATTAGTTTACAAAAAGAATGTTTCTTAATGAAGTACCAAAAAGAAAAATCACCATATCCTTTTTTCAATGTCTGTATTTCAAATAAGGAATTTAATATAAGAAATTGGCCCCATAAAAGATCTGAGAAAGCCAAGCAGAGACAGCAGGTTAACCCAGAGGTGAACAGATACCACCTGTAATTATATGCTAGGGCTGCCCTAACAAAATACCACAGACCTGGTGGCTTAACCAACGAAAATTTATTTTCTCACAGTTTTGGAGGTCAGAAGTCTGAGATCAAGGTGTTGGCAGGGTTGGTTTCTTCTGAGATCTCTCTCCTTGGCTTGTAGGTGGCATCTTGTCCCTGTGTGTTCACCTGGACTTCCCTCTATGTGTGTCTGTGTCCTAACCTCTTCTTATAAGGACATGAGTCATATTGGATTAGGGTCCACCCTAATGACCTCATTTACACTTAATTACCTCTTTAAGCACCCTATCTCCAAATACAGTCACATTCTGAGGTATTAAGGGGTTAGGACTTCAGCATACAAATTGGGGGTGGGGCGTAACTGAGCCCATAACATCACCCCTAAGGCTGGAAAAACAAAATGGAGAAGAGATGTTAACACAGCCCAGAACCATAGCGGAGGGGCCAGAACCTGTGGGAATTAGCATGGAACCACCAAAGGGTCTCGGGTGCTGGTGTTGGAACCAACAAAGAGGCTCCCCATTGGAGGCTAAACCTGGGCCTCCCACCAGCATAACCTAATCAGAGTCAGCTGGGGAGGGAGTCCGGGAAGTAGCCTGCTAGGTCTTAGAGCCGGCCACTGCGTACATAGCCAGCACAGAAAGGTGGGAATGAGGGTGGAGAAAAAGCAGGCAAATGACCAATACTTTAGGTGTCTCAGTCCATTCAGGCCGCTATAAACAAGAACACCGTAGACGGGGTGATTTAAACAACAAATATTTATTTCACACAGTTCTGAAGGCTGGGAAGTCCAGGATCAAGGCACCAGCAGATTGAGTGTCTGGTGGGAGGTGGTCTTCTTGCTGTGTCCTCACACGGGGGAAGGGACAAGTGAGCTGTCTCTGGGGTCTCTTTTATCAGGGCACAATCCCATCCATGAGAGTTTCACCCTTGTAACTTAATCACTCCCAAAGTCCCCCATGCCACCTTCTAATACAATTACTTTAAGTGTTAGGATTTCAACATAAGAATTTCAGGGGGACATAAACATTCAGTCCATAACATTAGGAAACTTTTAGCAGCTGCACAGGTTTTCTAAATGCTCTGGTTTCTTCCCTGTAGGATTCAGGTGTTCCTATCCGAGCCACACCTGATGAAACAGGTGCAAGAAATCACAGTCTTCCATTTATGCAGAGAGTTGACTAATACAGATTTGAAAGTTCCAACCAAGATTGTCATTACCCACTCCCTGCAACACAACTTTATTACATATGCACAGGACTCTTTGATGTGTAGCAAGTGATTTAAGCTGCACACAAATCTTTACTGTAAAACAGTCAGACGGTGACTTTGGAATAAGAAGGTTAAAAAAGCAGGAAAATAAAAATGAGAAATAGCCTGATACTAAATGTACAAAGAAATTTTCCAAAGCAAACAGAATAATAATTATGCTGGAGGAACCATCAAGAGGGAGCAGTAATAAAAGCACCATGCAAACCTGCTGATCATTTCTGTGTGATCTAAGTTCTGAGGCTGCCTGTAAGTTACCTGCATTTTAAAGTCTGCATTTCAGCCATACTGATTCCTTCCCCCTCCCTGACCAATACATATCCCCAAAGTTCCCACACTCATCCTTCTTCTTTAACAGTAACCATCTTGCCAGCAAAGGCTTTTTCCCTGTGCAAAATGGACTTGCCCTCGCCAGAGCACACAAGGTTAAAAGGGATTTTGTACTGAACAAGTCAGGGCTCACTTCCTTCTCAGCTGTCCACTTTACTTCGGTCACTTTCCTACCTCCTCTGGCCTGGGAGTGAAGCAAAGAGGTGACATCCTTTATAGGCAGGATTTTTTGAGTTGCCTGTGGAAGGAACCCAATTCAAGCTGGGTTAAGGAGAAAAAGAGAGGGAGGGAAAGGGATCCAGGAGAGGGAGAGAAAGACAGAGACAAAGAGAGACAGAGACAGGGCTTCCCTGCTGGCACAGTGGTTGAGAGTCCGCCTGTCGATGCAGGGGACACGGGTTCGTGCCCCGGTCCGGGAAGATCCCACATGCCGCGGAGCGGCTGGGCCCGTGAGCCATGGCCGCTGAGCCTGCGCGTCCGGAGCCTGTGCTCCGCAACGAGAGAGGCCACAAGAGTGAGAGCCCCGCGTACCGCAAAAAAACAAAACAAAGAGAGAGACAGAGACAGAGAGAGGAACTATTGGCTCATCTAACCAGGAAGTTCAAGTTATGATTCCATTCAGAAACAACTGGATCAAGGGTCACAATGTCATCATTCTCTTTCTCCCTCCCCCACACCCCTGTCCAACTCTGTTCCCAGTATTACTTCATTGTCAAGTTCCAGTGCCTCCATGATGGCCCCTAGCACCTCCAAACTTCTATTCTTCCAGCTTAGCACGCTTGCCGAGAGTGCCACTTTCACAATTATGTCGCTAAAGTTCCCAGACCTGACTTACATGCTTGCGGCACATGCCCTCCTTAAAATAACCACTGTGGCCACATGATGCAGTGTTCACTTTGGCCAAGCCTAGGTGTTGTCCCAGCCCAAGAGCCACAGAGATGGAGCAAGGATAGTTACTCAAAGGAAAATCAAAGTGCTCTTACCAGGGAAGAAAAGTGGTACTTAGCACACAAAAACAACATGCATCTACTCGTTGGCCCTGGTTCGCCTCTGCCCCAAGAGGAGGAAAGCTGAAGGTACAAACTCAGCCACGGCAGTAGCCTGGTCATTTTTCCTTTTGACCAAAAGCACTATCAGGAAGGAAATTTTGAAAGTATGCACCACCTTTCAACCACCTGAAAACGTCCATGTTCACCTTCCTACTTATTGCCAGGAAAACCAGTCAACTGCTATATATTTTAAGCAGCCTCTTTTGAAAAGCACTGAGATATTAACACAACTTTAGATTCCTGAATTTGTAAAAAGAATTTGTTATTATTATAGAAACTTATCAGGAGGAAAGGGAAATAGGAAAAATTCACTCTACATACCTTTCTTGTTTTTACAAATGGACTGACTGTCTTGGTCCATATATACAATCACCCTTTAGATGGTGATTGTATAGAATTTAGTATCAACTTCTTTCACTTAACGTGAAACACAAGATTTTTTTCTTGTCGCCACACAGTCTGTAATTCTTATTTTTAACGGCCACCTGACTTTTCTTCAGATAGACAAACAAAAATGTATTTGACCGTTTCCCCAATAGCAGATTTTAAGTTGTTACTAATTTATTTCTTATATAAATAACATTGTAGTGATACATTAGTGAAGATTTTATTTATTTTAGATTCTGTTAATCTACTATTATCTATTTTCTCAAGATAAGTTTCCAGAATTTTCCAATTTGGTTTCTGGAAGTTCCCACCAAAATGCACTGCTACTGGTGTTATGTGCTCCGGTTTTCCCACAGCCTTCCCAGCTGTGGTCATCATGCTTTGAATGTCTGACAGCTGTAGAGGGTCACGTTGCCTCGGTGATAAAAGGTCCAGAGCTGGAATATGAGTCTTTCCATTCCAGGGCCACTGCCCTCCTCACTACTCCAGGCAGCTTGGCTAAAGAAAATCAATGGCAGGAGTAAAAGGTTGGCAAAGAGCCTGAAAAGAAAGGACACCAGGCGAGAATCTCAAGGAAGAGAAGGCCCAGGACGAGGAGGGTTCAGATGGGACTCTTGCCTCATTCTCACCTTCACCAACAAATCCAGGGACTCTGAGCGCTGGGGAGTCTCTCCGGTCCCTCCCTGTTTCTTTAAACCCCTCGTTCAGGCTTGCATCTTATCTTAGCATCAGTGTCACAGAAGCCTCACAACAATCCCTCCCAACATCCAGCCTCACCGGCTCCAGCTCTCACTGCAGACCGGACAAAGCACCACCCTGAGAGCTGGCAGCCTGCGTTCAAATCCTGCTCCAATCACTAAGCTACATAGCCCTGGACAAGCCACCTACTTTTGCAAATAAAAGATAATTGATATTAAAACCTGGTATAAAATAAGCATTCAATAAAAGGTAGTTATGGTCTTTCTGAATCTAGCTCAGTGTCAGTAAACTTCACCTGTAAAAAAAGCTTTTGGGGAGCTTTGTGGGCAATATGTTCTTTGTGGCATCTTCTCTTCTTCTGGCTGTCTGACAATCATCCATCCCTCCTTTCTTTTCAACCCTTTAAAGATGTAAAACCCCCTGCACTTGCTTCGGCAGCACATATACTAAAAATGTAAAAACCTTTTGTAGTTCACAGACCATACGGATACAAATGGCTGCAGTTTGCGGACTAGCTTCAAGTCACATCACTCTGCTTCTTAAAAGCCTCCCCTGGGCCTTCCCTGGTGGCACAGTGGTTAAGAATCTGCCTCCCAATGCAGCGGACACAGGTTCGGGCCCTGGTCCGGGAAGATCCCACATGCCGTGGAGAAACTGGGCCTGTGCACCACAACTACTAAGCCTGTGCTCTAGAGCCCTTGAGCCACAACTACTGAGCCCGCATGCTACAACTAGTGAAGCCCGCACGCCTAGAGCCAGTGCTCTGCAACAAGAGAAGCCACTGCAATGAGAAGCCCGCGCACCGCAAAGAAGAGTAGCCCCCGCTCACCGCAACTAGAGAAAGCCCACGCACAGCAACAAAGACCCAATGCAGCCAAAAATAAATAAATAAAATATATTTTAAAAAAAAGAAAAAACAAAAAACCTCCCCTGTTTCCTCTTCCCTATAGACTTAAATTTAAATTCTTCAGCGTGGCATTCAAAGCTGTCTCCAGATATTAACCACGCCCCTCTGCCAGCCCCGCCCCGTATCCCAGCTACACAATTCTCTGAACAAATCCACGTGCTCTTCCGGCTCACACCTTCACTGATGCTGTCCCCTCCACCTGAAGTTCCCTGACACAATCTGGCAGGTTGGTGAGTGACGTGGGAAGGGAAGGAAGGCTGTGGAGACACTCAGGCAATTTGGGAAAGGAGAGAGATGTGACATTTTGTTCCCAATGCACTGTCTCTGTGAAGCACAGCCTAGGTTCTCAGGCTTAGTTCCTTAGTCCTGTGTTCTTCCAGCCACCCACGAGCCCCACATGCCTCCAACCGTTAGGCAAACAACCATAATCTTTAGAGTAACGATGCCTGAAAGACTCACCATTTTCCTTGAACATACTGAAGATTTTTTTTTAATTCAAGGGAAAATGAACATATTTCAGAATATTAAAGCACTGCTTCCTCCAGCAAATGTGAGACAGTCAGATGATTTATAAATTATAAAAAGGAATGGGATAATCGGTCCTTGACTAATTTCCTGTCAGTGTCACAGTTGCCTCATTTTCTTACATTTCCCTAAAATCTGCACTGCTGTTTTCTTAGAGCCGGAACTCAGACTCAGGTGACCCAAATTAGACAGGCTCGGGACAGTAATTTACGGGCTGAGTGACTCATTAACTCTGGCTTTGCCTCTAGCCGGGATGATCCCTGCATGTGTCCCATGGCCAGGAAGAAGCCACATGGCCTCTTTTGCCTCCCAACCCCCAGGACCCATCACCCAAGCCGGCATTTTTACCATGAAAAGATTCTCTTACTTCACCAGGAGCTCTTTAGGAAGAGATATACCATCTCTACATATTTATTCAATACTTACTCTGAAATAAGTGCTAATTCTTTGGTTGGGAGTCTCAGGCAGACTGGACTGAAGTGGGGTACTGTTATGGACCGAATTGTGCCCTCCCCAAAATTCATATGTTGAAGCCCTAACTCCCAGTCAGAATGTGACTGTATTTGGAGATATAGATTTAAAGAGGTGATTAAGTTCAAATGAGCCATTAGAGTGGGCCCTAATCCAATCTGACTGGTGTCCTTGTAAGAAATGGGTCTCATTGGGCTAAAATCGACATTGTGGCAGAGCTGCATTTCTTCTGGAGGCTCTAAGTGAGAGTTCATATCCTTGCCTTTTCTAGCTTGTAGTGGTTGCCCACATTCCTTGGCTGGTGGCCCCCTTGCTCCATGTAGCAGTATCTCCTCTTACCCATCCTCCTTCTTCCCATCTCTCTGACCACAGTCAGGGAAAGGTTCTCCATTTTCAAGGACTCGTGATTAAATTGGGCCCACGTGGATAATTCAACATACTCGCCTCATCCCAAGGTCCTTAACCGTAATCATATCACAAAATCCCTTTGCCATGTAACAAACATATTCACATTTCAGGGATCTTGCACATCCTTGGGGCCATTAATCTCCCTATCACATTGTGTTATTTAAATATTATTGAAACTATTAATTTCAATTTTTTAACTTTTCTTAATGTGCCTACTAAAATATTTTAAGTTACCTATGTGGCCTTCTTTTGTGGCTCACATTATATTTTTATTGGACAATATGACATTAGAAATTGAGAAACACAGAGATCAAGAGATTTGTCAAAATTTATAAATCAACTCAATAATGGTGCTAAAAACTTTGAAGTGGCTCAGGCTCAGGGCTCAGACTTCCCTTTCCATACTCATCCTGGGTGATCTCATCCTGCCTAATGACGTTAATGCTATTTACACACTGATGACTCCAAAATTTTTATCTTCAGCCCAGACCTCATCCTTGAACTGTAGTTTCATATACCCAACTACCTACTTAATGTTTCACTTGGATGCCTAATAGCATCTCAAATGTAATATGTCTCAATCTGAACCCTTGTTCTTCCCCAGCACCAATCCCACTCTCCATCCCACCCTGCTGCTCATATAGTTTTCCCCCATCTCAGTAAGGCTCCAAAGCTCAAAGGTAACATTGACTACTCTATTTGTTTCCTGACCCACATCCAATATATCAGCAAGTTCTGTCAGTTCTACCTGTGAAATACATCCAGTTTCTGCTCATTCTTGGTAGCCTCCCACCTGGTCCAAGCCACCCTTGTCTTTCGCCATGGTTAACTCAACAGCCCCATAACTTGCCTCTATAATTTCATCCTTCTCCCTTTCAGTTTATTTTTAATAGAGCAGCCAAAGTTATCATGTTAAAACACATAGATCACATCATTTCTCATCTTAAAATTCTCCAACGATTTTCCATCTCAGTTGAAAGAAACACTGAATTCCTTACCATGTTCCACAAGACCCTGCATGGTCTGGATCCCAGCTGCTGCTTTGACCTCATCACTTACCACTCTCTGGTTGGCTTACACCACTCATTTGTACTTGCCTCCTTGCTGTTCCTCAGACATGCCAAACATGCTCCCACTTCAGGGCCTTTGCACCTACTGCACTTGCTGTTCCCTCTACTTCAGCAGTCATTCTCCAGAGAACCCCATGTCTCGTTCCTTCATTTTCTTTAGGTCCTTAATCAAACACCAACTTTCACCATCCTCATTCCTTCACCCTTTCCCGCTACCCTGCCTTATTTTTCTCCACGAAACACCACCTGGCACACTAAATATTTTCTTGTTTATCTGTTTGCTGGCTGTTTCTGCTCAAAGAAATGTATCCATAAGGACTGAGCCTTTCATCTGCTTTGTTCATTCCTATATCTCTAGCATCTAGAATAGTGACTCGCACATAGTAGGTGCTCAATAAATATATAAACTAATTGACTCAGAAAGAATTCATAATGTTAGGCTGAATAATTAAGAATGAGCTAGATAACCATGCATTAAATATGTTTTTCAGAACTGTATTGTTTGGTTCTAGCAGATCTTTAAATGCATCTTTCAAGAGTTAGCCACCTTAGCCAATTTTCAGATAAGAGTCTCATTCTTCAAAGAGCTAGTGGTTTCAAATCCTAGTTGCCCTTTTGCCACTCAAAATCAGTTTTTCTTACGTGGATAATTGTTTAAATCTCGTCTTTAGAACTGACAAGGGAAAATGTAGATAACTGCTGTTACAATAAATGGAAAAGCGCCAAAAACTACTGATATTTTCAGTTCATTTAACCCCTAATCAACTGTCAAACAGAACATCCTTCCCAACTGACAGCTTCAGTTAGCAAACGAAGGGGCCTGCTTGTCTCAGGCTCCTGTCATATCAAGAGTCTCAGAAGGCAAACTAATTGCTTATCACCTAAGAAGAACAGGAACGGGGCATTACATTTTCTTATTACTGTACAACTTTATTTCTCTTTTTGCTAATGCTTTTGGAGCTGGTGATGTCAAATTTTGAACTGCATATTTTGATCCCATACAGAAAGCAGTGCTGCTGCAGAGAGGCAGAGACCAATAGGTGGGCTCCTAGATTGATTTGTGTCACATGAAAGATACTCACGGATACTCCTTGAAATACTCACGTGAGGGGACGATTGAGCAAGGAGTTCAAGAAGGAGGCAAGAGCAGCCGGAAGCAGGATGCAGGGGGTTTGAGGTTCCTAGTTAACAACCACCAAGACATGAGATGGGGGAAAAAACCCGACCTTCTCTATGACTACCTTCTCTATTGAGTAATAGCACAGACTGATTAAAAAAATAAAAAATAGGACTTCCCTGGTGGCGCAGTGGTTGAGAGTCTGCCTGCCGATGCAGGGGACACGGGTTCGTGCCCCGGTCCGGGAGGATCCCACATGCCGCGGAGCGGCTGGGCCCGTGAGCCATGGCCGCTGAGCCTGCACGTCCGGAGCCTGTGCTCCGCAACGGGAGAGGCCGCAACAGTGAGAGGCCTGCGTACCGCAAAAAAAATAATAAAAATAAAAAATAAAAACCCACAACTTCTAGTCTAGAGTCCAAAGCCCCTAGAGATTTTGATTTCTCTTTCTCGGTTTCTAAATTCCTCTGCCTTATTTCTTTGCCTTCTCTCTTCTCTCTCTGTAGGACATTCAGTTGTTGTTTTCATTGATTATACTTTTTGTAAACAAATTTCTACTCTTAGTTTTTTGAGATAGTGGGATAAAGGGTACATTATTTCCCTTTTTACCTAGATTTTTTTATATAACTACACTTTGAAATTTAAAAATAACAAAGTAGGGACTTCCCTGGTGGTGCAGTGGTTAAGAATCCACCTGCCAATGCAGGAGACATGGGTTCGAGCCCTGGTCCAGGAAGATTTGACATGCCATGGAGCAACTAAGCCTATGCACCACAACTACTGAGCCTGTGCTCTAGAGCCCACAAGCCACAACTAGTGAGCCCGTGTGCCACAACTACTGAAGCCGGCACGCCTAGGGCCCATACTCTGCAACAAGAGAAGCCACCGCAATGAGAAGCCCACACACTGCAACGAAGAGTAGCCCCTGCTTGCCATAACTAGAGAAAGCCTGTGCACAGCAACAAAGACCCAATGCAGCCAAAAATTAATTAATTAATTAATTAAACTTTTTTAAAGTAACAAAGTAAATAGAAGACACATGTATTGGGAGCAAAAATGAAAACCACTCTGATGCAGTCCTGGACTCACTAGTACTTAAATGCTCTTTACATATTTTCATCTTGTATTAAAGTCATTCTTGGGAATTCCCTGGCCTTCCAGTGGTTAGGACTCCGCACTTTCACTGTGAAGGGCGTGAGTTTGGTCCCTGGCCAGGGAGCTAAGATCTCACAAGCCGTGCAGCGCAGCCAAAGTCATTCTTGATATAATCCTGACCTCCACAAATATACGTCCAGGAGAAAAACCACACAGTCTCTAAACTGAACTTGAGAGCAGGGACTTTGTCTTTTCATCCATTCTTTAATTCAATAAAAGCAATTATTGAGTGCTTAAAAATGTCAGGAGCTAAGTTTATAACCTGAGCAAAAGAGATATAATTTGTTCCCAAAAGGATTTTAAAGTGAAGGGATTGTTTTGTTTCTTTGCATCCAGGAGTCTCACAAATGCCAGGAATATAGGGGACACTGGATAAATGTTGTTTTAACTAATTACTAACTGCCTTGGGTGCCAGGGCCTTGGTTCTAGTCTCCCCAAATCCCTGAGGCACTTTTTATCAACTATTCTTTTTCCATTCAATATTTCAATCTCACCTATGCATTTGTGGACAACCTGCTCCCCCAGACAGCAGACACAAACCACATGAACAACTCTCTGTAAAATGGGGGTAGGAGATGGGAGGGGCAGTGTAGGGATCACAGATCAGTCTGTGAGTCGCCGCCCTTTCTTTAGGAAGTTAGTATTGCTCTGTTTATGACCCCTGTAGGAGCTTAATACATAGAGATCTTTGATGAAAGAGTTAATGAAGGGGTATGTGCTATTAAAAATAATGATAATTCAGAACCAGAAGATAGAAATTAATACGGCTGGTTTTTTAAGGAAAAAGCCCTGCGTGTGTGTGTGTGTGTGTGTGTGTGTGTGTGAAGGGGAGGATTCCAATGAAGTTGCTGTTGCTCGAAACATCTTTGGAATTCCTTTCGGTAAAATTATTCATAAAAAAAATACCCTAAGGATAGGTTTAACTAAAGCTTTTGGATACAGCTGAGATACGAGGAATTTCTTTTGGTCAGTCACAAGATAAAAAATTCTACTCAGCATTTCTCAAATTGAGATCCCTTTTATACTAGTCTTAAACATAAACCAACAAAAGGGTTCTGTGGCCAAAAAAGTTTAGGAACTATTTCATCCTATTCTCCACCCTGGAGATTTACAAAGCATATTTCTATTATGTTATCAGCTCTTTGCTGCTTAATTATGGATTCCCAAACTAATTTGACTAAGAAGCCTTTTAAAAAAAAATTATGCCTATCAACATTGGAAAAAAATTTATTGAGGTATAATTGATATATAACAAGAAAATCTTGTTTTAAAGTAACACGTGCTTTTCTTGTGTAATTTTAATTTTTTTTCTAAAAACCCTTAGTTGAACATACAGATTTTAGATATACCTCTTTTTAAAATCAGTTACTGTAGCAAACATTGTGAGTTATATTTTCATATCCATTTTTCCCTTCTACCTTTACAAAACAAAACAAATCCCTTTTGTTCAATGTGGCAAAGTATTCAGCTACAAACATGCACCTAATCTACATCCCTTTGTGGCGTTGTGACCAAGTTTTAGCAAATGAGATCTAAGCAGAAGTAACTAGGTATGGCTTCTAGGGAAGCTATTTAAAAGGTGAAAATTCTGCTGGTGTACCCATACAGCCTTTTTCCTCTGTCCCTCTCCCCTGCCTGGAGCACAGTCATGACACCTGAGGGGGAGCCAGCATCTTGCATCCATGAGATTGAAAGCCACAGTCTAGGGAGAGTGGAGCAGCAAGATGGAAGCAGCCTAGGCGGCTGAGGGCATTACGGGGCTGCCCTGGGCTCCAGAATGTTTTTTTTGTTTCAGAAAAACAAACTTCTTTCTTGTTTAAGCCATTGTCTGTCATATTTTCTCTTAATTTCGACCAAACACATTCGTAACCAAGAGTCACATTTATGATCACATTTCCCATAGTTTTTATCTTGCAATGAGTTGTGTTTTAGACTTATTATTCTTGTACTTTTATTGTACATCACCTCAAACCCTTCTTGACAGTACATATAGTGTATATGAAACAATAAAAACATATGTATTTATAACCATTGCAAGCTCCACACTGCAAATTGCTGTAGGTCAGCAATTAGAAATAAATGTACACGTGGTCTGCAAAGATTTTTCTAAACCTGAATATTGGTCAAAGAATCCAAAACCATTAGTTTTGTTTAATGTCGTAGCAATCACCTTCTATAAATTCTGTTTGTAAATGTAGTTCTATTCATAATTTAAGTAAATGAAAATAAATTTTGTAGTGACAATTTTATTTCATCCTTTGTAAAAACTATAAATTTCCTTAAGTGTCATTATCTTGGGTTGGGATGCCATGATCTAGATATACATCTTTAATTCTACTTTGTTCTTTTTGAACGGAGAAAATCTGACTTCATCTCAGTTCCCAGCACAACTGGCCTTGGGAATGCTGGGAAATGGATAGCTCTAAAATATGTGGGGAAATGAAGGGGATATAAATTGCTGAGTATTATCATCATCTTGATGGCATTGTAGTCTTTTTCTCTTCTTTAGACAGAGTCAGTGACTGGGAAGAGAGATATGACTGAACTCTGTAAGTCTATGTAAGAACGGAAGGGCAATAACCTAAGCCACCCTTGATGTTCTGTTGAAGACTGGCTGCTTTGCCATTGTTGCAAATTGCCCTGCAATTTTCAAAAGTAACTAAAGAGACTTGAAATTTTTACCTGAGGAATAGTGATGAGACAGAATCCAGACTCCCTTAAGAAGTTTCACCTGACTGAAAAAGGGCCAAGAAAATCAAGCCCACTTCTGGAAATTTCCATGCGTATTAGTTCTTCATAATTACAAATGGATGGACTTCCCTGGTGGTGCAGTGGTTAAGAATCCGCCTGCCAATGCAGGGGACACGGGTTCGAGCCCTGGTCCAGGAAGATCCCACATGCCGCGGAGCAACTAAGCCTGTGCGCCACAACTACTGAGCCTGCGCTTTAGAGCCCACAGGCCACAACTACTGAAGCCTGCACGTCTAGAGCCCGTGCTCCGCAACGAGAGAAGCTACCGCAATGAGAAGCCCACGCACCACAACGAAGAGTAGCCCCTGCTCGCTGCAACTAGAGAAAGCCCACATGCAGCAATGAAGACCCAATGCAGCTAAAAATTAATTAATAAATTAATTTTAAAAAATAATAATAATTACAAGTGGAATTCTATGGAGTGCTGAAGGAGTGTTGTCACTTAACGACTTCCTAAATAAACTGCCATAAAAAGAAGTATATTAAAGAGGAGTGATATTTAACATGTGGCAAGAATTATCTGAGATAAATTACAAAGAAGGTGCCTCTCAGCTTTGCATGCAAAAAGAATCTCCATTAAGTAATTAATTAACCCCAAAGCAATCCTGAACAACTGATACATTTAACAAACTTCACTGAAGGCCTATCGTTTGTTATCACTGAGATTCACACAAAGGATATAAAAAGCATTTCTATGGCAGAAGTATGTAACCATAAAAAGTTTACAACTGGGGCTTCCCTGGTGGCACAGTGGTTGAGAATCTGCCTGCCAATGCAGGGGACACAGGTTCGAGCCCTGGTCAAGGAAGATCCCACATGCCGCGGAGCAACTGGACCCATGAGCCATAACTACTGAGCCTGCGCGTCTGGAGCCTGTGCTCCGTAACAAGAGAGGCCGCGATAGTGAGAGGCCCGCGCACCGCGATGAAGAGTGGCCCCCGCTCGCCGCAACTAGAGAAAGCCCTCGCACAGAAATGAAGACCCAACACAGCCAAAAATAAATAAATAAATTTATAAAAAAAAAAAAGTTTACAACTGAATAGGAAATTTAGGACATATATAAGAGCAAAATAAATAATGATACATAAACTAAGTTGCTGCACCCAAGTGCCACAGCCAAAGGAACTACAGGAATTCAAAGGAATAAACAGGGTGTCCTGGTTAAGGGCTTTGTGAACAGAGAGAATGGGCTTGAGTCCCTGTTCCATCTCACTCCACCTTTGTGACTCTAGGCAAGTTACCTAACCTGTCTATGCCTCAGTTTCCTCATCTGTAAAATGGATTTAATAGTTGTAACTACCACAAGGTTGTTTTCAGAATTAAATATGGGGCTTCCCTGGTGGCGCAGTGGTTGAGAGTCCGCCTGCCGATGCAGGGGACACGGCTTCGTGCCCCGGTCCGGGGGGATCCCGCATGCCGCGAAGCGGCTGGTCCCGTGAGCCATGGCCGCTGAGCCTGCGCGTCCGGAGCCTGTGCTCCGCAATGAGAGAGGCCACAACAGTGAGAGGCCCGCGTACCACAAAAAAAAAAAAAAAGAAATATGATAACATACGTAAAATGCTTAGTATCGATTCTGGCAAGAGTAAGTACACAATAAATATTATCCATTATAAATACAGCCATACCTCAGAGATATCGCGGGTTCAGTTCCAAAGCACCGTAATAAAGCAAATATCACAATAAAGCAAGTCACATGAATTTTTTGGTTCCCCAGCACATATAAAAGTTATGTTTACACTATACTGTAGTCTATTAAGTGTGCAATAATAGCATTATGTCTTGAAAAACAATGTACATACCTTGATATAAAAATACTTTATTGCTAAAAATATGCTAATCATCGTCTGAGCCTTCAGCAAGTCATAATCTTTCTGATGTTGGAGGGTATGCCTCGATGTAGATGGTGCTGACTGAGCGGGTGGTGGCTGCCGAAGGCTGGGCTGGCAGTGGCAATTCCTTACATAAGACAACCATGAAGTTTGCTGCATCGATTGACTCTTCCTTTCATGAACCATTGCTCTGTAGCATCCATGCCGTTTGATAGCATTTTACCCCGAGAACTTCTTGCAAAATTAGAGTCAATCCTCTCAAACCCTGACTCTGCTTTATCAACCAAGTTTATGTAATATTCTAAATCCTTTGCTGTCATTTCAACAATCTTCACAGCATCTCCAGCAGGAGCAGATTCCGTCTCAAGAAACCACCTTCTTTGCTCATTCCTAAGAAGCATCTCCTCATCCGCTCAAGTTTTATCATGAACTTGCAGCATCTCAGTCACCTCTTCAGGTTCCACTTCTAATTCTAGTTCTCTTGCTGTTTATACCACCTCTGCAGTTACTTCCTCCAATGACATCTTCCATGAGGGTTGGGATCACCTTCTTCCAAATTCCTGTTAATGTTGATATTTTGACCTCTTCTCATGAATCACAAATGTTTTTAATGGCATGTACGTAGTGACTCCTTTCCAGAAGGTTTTCAATTTACTTTGCCCAAATCCATCAGTGGAATCAGTGTCTATGGCAGCTATAGCCTTACATAGTGTATTTCTTAAATAAGACTTGAAAGTCAAAATTATTCCTTGATCCATAGGCTGCAGAATGGATGTTGTGCTAGCAGCATGAAAACAACATGAATCTCATTGTACATCTCCATCAGAGCTCTTGGGTGACCAAATGCATTATCAATGAACCATACCATTTTGAAAAGAAGCTTTTTTCTGAGCCGTAGGCCTCAGCAGTGTGCTTAAAATATTCAAGAAACCATGTTGTAAACAGATGTGCTGTCATCCAAGCTTTGTTTTTCCATTTATAGAGCCCAGGCAGAGTAGATTTAGCGTAATTCTTAAGGACCCTAGGATTTGGGGCATGGTAAATGAGCATTGGCTTCAACTTCAAGTCACCAGCTGCATTAGCCCCTAACAAGAGAGTCAGCCTGTCCTTGGATGCTTTGAAGCCAGGCATTGACTTTTCCTCTCTAGCTATGAAAATCCTAGATGTCATCTTCTTCCAGTAGAAGGCTATACTGTCTTCATTGAAAATCTATTGTTTAGTGTGGCCAACTTCATTAATGATCTTAGCTAGATCTTCTAATAACTTGCTGTAGCTTCTACATCAGCACTTGCTGCTTTACCCTGCACTTCTATGTTATGGAGATGATTCCTCCCCTAAACCTCATGTAACAACGTCTGCTAGCTTCAAACTTTTCTCTGCACCTACCTCACCTTTCTCAACTTTCATAATACTGAAGAGAGTAGGGGCTTGCTCTGGATTAGGCTTTGGCTTGAGGGAACGTTATGGCTAGTTTGATCGTCTATGCAGACTTCTCCACATCAGCAATAAGGCTGTTTCTCTTTCTTATCATCTGTGTGTTCACTGCAGTAGCACTTTTGATTTCCTTCAAGAAGTTTTCCTTTGCATTCACAGCTTGACTAAGGGGCACCAGTGGCCTAGATTTTGGCTTGTCTTGACTTTTGACATGCCTTCCTCACTAAGCTTCTAGCTTCTGATTTAAAGGGAGAGACACGTGATTCTTCCTTTTACTTGAACACTTAGAGGCCACTGTAGGGTTATTAACTGGCCTAGTTTCCATATCAATATGTCTCAGGGAACAGGGAGGCCCCAGAAGAGGTAAAGAGATGGGGAGTAGCCAGTCAGTGGAGCAGTTAGAACACCTTTATCTATTGAGTTCCCTGTCTTATATGGGTGCAATTCTTTGCCCCAAGACAATTACAATAGTAACACTAAAGATCACTGATCACAGATCACCATAACAAATATAATAATAATGAAAAGGTTTTAAATATTGCAAGAAGTGGCAAAATGTGATAGAGACACGAAGTGAGCAGATGCTGTTAGAAAAATGGTGCCAATAGGGTTGCTTGACACAGGGTTGCTACAAAACCTTAATGTGTAAAAAACGCAGAATCTGTAAAATGCAATAACGTAAAGCATGATAAAATGGGGTATGCCTGTAATTTGGAGGAGTGATAACTGAAGACTGGGTCTGTAACTGAACTGGAAGTCTTTCAGAAATGTTGTGAAGGATCCAATTTAAACAAGCAGAGGAGAGAGAAGAGCGAATAACTCAAATCTAGACCAACATAAGTAAATACAGGGAATAGGAATGCACAGGGCACATTTTAGAATTAATAAATTTGAAATCAGTAGTTCTCAGTTGTTAATAACTAAATATTGCAATCAAGAAAGAAGCAAAGGACATGAGAAGCAAAATCACAAATTAGGAAGTAATTACGAAACAAACATATGGGAAAATATTCAGTCTTATTAGGAATCAAAAAATGCAAATTAATACGAGAGGACGATTGACTCAAGTTGGTGGATTAAGCACACAAATCTAGTGCTTTCTTAGCCCCAAATCCCAAAAGTGTCAGCGATGATATAAAGAAACTAGAACAAAGTGCCATCAGCAGGCTAGAAATGTTGTGAGATTCCTGAACTATAAAAATCACACTGCAGTGGATTGATGGAGGAAACCCAAAGGAGTGTGGGGGAAAAAAGACCACTGCAGTGATACTAGCCATTCTGGAGGTTATCCAAGTTCACAGGTAATTAAAACATGGAGGAGGTGGGATGGTTAATTCAGGTAATTACTGCATAGCTACTATAACAGACATGTCCTGAAATCTCATGGGTTTAATACAATAGAAGTTCATTTCCCTTACTTACATCACGTGCCGTCAGCAGCAGAGATGCAAACGGGCATTTCAGGGAAGGGGGCTGCTGCATTCTTCCCTGGGATAAATATGAGTGTAGATACAATCACACCCTTAGACTGGCAAGTGGGGCCCCTGTCCTACATTTTGCCACTCAAGGATCCCTGTGCTCTGGAACACCTTCCTTGAAATTTTCTAAGTCTCGTGCCTGGACCTGCCAGAGACAGCAGTGTCATCTAACTGGTCCAACATGGGTCCTGGTCACCAAAAGCCCCTCTGAAATTTTCCAAGCTTCCTCCAATAACTGGGAATGGTCAGGGCTGTCTGAGTATTTTTCTCTCTTCTTCCCCTTTTTCTCTAGGAGTCGAATTACGTAGCGTTTAGGCTACTTAATATTGTCCCACAGAGCATGATGCTCTATTTAAGTTTTTTCTTAGGCTCCTTATTCTCTGTGCCTCTTTTGGATGGTTTCTGTTACTGCATTAAAGTATACTGAACTTGTCTTCTCCAGTGCCTCATCTGCTGTTATGTCTACCTGGTCTATTTTTAATTTCAGATATGGTATTTTTTTCATCTTTAAAAGTTCCTTTTGGAATATATATCTATGTTCCACTTCTCTCCTCAACACATCATGTTTTCTTCTACTTTTTTTTTTTTTTTTTTTTGGCGGTACGCGGGCCTCTCACTGTTGTGGCCTCTCCCATTGCGGAGCACAGGCTCTGGACGCGCAGGCTCCGCGGCATGTGGGATCCTCCCGGACCTGGGCACGAACCCGTGTCCCCTGCATCGGCAAACGGACTCTCAACCACTGCGCCACCAGGGAAGCCCCAGCGTGTATGTATATAGATGTTTTAACATTCTTTTCTGCCGGTTCTGTCATCTCTGCAGTCTGTTGTATTCCTTTCAATGAGGTTGGATATTTTCCTGGCACACAGATAAGTTACTGGAATAAGCTGAATGCTTTCAAGACTTACTTTTAAGCTTTGTTAGGGTGTATCCAAGCAGTCATTAGTCAAGGGTTAATTTAGTTCCAGTACTAAGATAATATTCTTTGGAGGTTTCTACCCAATGTGTATATAATGAGGTCTTTCCACTACGGCTTGTGGGAACATGAGCTATTCCCAGCCTGTCTGAATCCCAGTAATTGTTCCTCCTACTTCTTTTTGATGGTTGTTTTTTCTGGTCTCAGAGAGTTCCCCTCTCACACTCAGTACTGGGCCAAAGTCTCAGAAGGACCCACTGCTGCTCCCTCCCTCACTCCCTCCCTGTCTCCCTCCTTTCTGCCCGCACTGCAGCTCCATTCTCTAGGGTACTCTGACCCACAAATTGTTGCCATCTTGGCCTCCCCAGACTCCAATCTCTGTCTCCACAATTAACTGGGACTGCCAGTTTCCTTCTTCCTGTGCTGTGACCTGGAAACTGCCTCCGGGCAGTAAGCTGGTACAGTCACACCAAGTTCTGTGTGTTTGTTTTCCTTCTCTCAGGAATATATCTCTTGCTGCCTATGATCCAATGTTGGAAAATTATTGTTTTGTATATCTTGTCCAGTTTTCCAGTTAAGGGAACAAAGTAAATCTTGTCCCTTCATTTCTTCTCATACAGAAACCTCTCAATGTAGCTTTAATTTGCATTTCTCTGATGCTAAGTTCTTGATCAAAGTGTACGTACATTTCAGAATTTTGAGAGATACTGCCTACTTGCTCTCCAAAAAAGGTGTTATAAATTTATATTCCACCAAGAGTGTTGCATTCCAATACTAATGATTGCCAATCTTAAAACATTGGATATGGAAAGATAGTAATAAGAACAGGAAATACAAATGCCTTTAACCACATGAAAATATGCTCAATCCTGTGTGGAATATAGAGACCCCAAGCACAAAATTAAGAGAAAAAGCACTTAGTAGAAATAGAGAAGATGCAAAAAGAGAAAACATATAAACAGTTTGTTATTAATCAGATAAGATATTGCATTCATAAAACAAAAACAGAATGCTATTTTTCAAAAGGGATTTTCAGAGAACAAGAAAAAATGCTTTCATAAGTTGGAAATGTGATCACAAAAGTTAAAAATAAAAAATAGAAGGGTTGAGGAAATTTCCCAGAGGTGGCACACTCATACATAAAAAAGACAAAGATATAGGAAAGAAGAGAAAGAGATAAGAAAAATAAGAGAGTCAATCCAGGAAATCCAATGCCTAAGTAGTACAAGTTCCAGAAACAGAGAAATAAACAGGACAAAATTATCAACAAAATAATTAAGGGACATTCCCCAAAACTGAGATACCAGATCGAAAGGGTCCACTGACTGCCAAGGACAGTGGATGAAAATAACCTAGAATGATGGACATTATTGTAACATCTCAAAACACTGGAGCAAAGAAAAGATTCTATAAGTTTTCAGAGAGAGAGAGAGATGGAGAGGGGAAGGGAGAGAAGAAGGAGGAGGAAGAGGATGGGGAAGGAGAAGAAGAAATCCATATCACTCTGGACATCTCAGCAGCTACCCTGGAGGCTAGAAGACAATGGAGAAATGGCTTCAAATGACAGCCAGTCTAGAATTCTATACCCAATCAAACTATCAAACAAGTGGGAAGATGGAACATAGGCATTTTTAGACACTCATGGTCTCAAAAAAAAAAATCTATCTCCCACTAACCCATTATTGAGTAAAACTGACTAATGAGCTCCACCAAAATGAAGACGTAAACCAACAAAGAGAAAAACATGGGGTCTAAGGAAACAGGAGGGAGGTCCAACGTAAAGGAAAGCATATGGAATCTCCAGGAGGAATGTGAAGGAAGATCCCAAGAAGGTAGTTACAGAACAAGTATAGAAGAGCAACCAGAACAGTGTTATTCAAAAAACTGACACGCTGAGAATTACCATTAGCAAGATCCTCCTGCCTTTTTGCCATCATTTTAATCTGAGGATTAAAAGCCCAGATAAAGCCTGACCCAGATTCTCATACACACTTGGCTTATTTGAACCATGCCTTGATGATTCTCTTCTCTGCTGCACACCTTGACTCTTGGATCAGCTGGGAGTACTCAACTCTTTCTAGAGAAATGTTTTGCTTTGATCTATTCCTGAAAATTTGAACTAGGCCATAGCAAGCTTAAAAGTGGAAAATACAAAGCAGTCTCTTCCCTTCATCCTATTCCTGCTAGATATCCAGTACCTGGCCCATCTACACTCCTGCCAGATGCCCCAACTGTGGTAAGCCCTGCGTCCCAGGATTCACTCCTGACTGTGCCCCCCAACTTCCCAAAAAGGGGCTCCTAAAAACTTTCAGGAAAGTTGAGGCCAGGCCATGACCCAGTGACTCTGTGCAAGTTATATTTTCCATGTTTCATCGGTGGTAATATTGCCTTTTCCTTACACAGCTAGGTTTGTGCTTATGTTGTTGAAGGATATACACATAGGTGATAAATCTATAAAGAGAAACACCACAATGAACACAGAGCTAGTATAGTGGCTCCTCTAGAAGGTTTAAAAGTAGGTACAATCAGAGAGGGACCCAGAGCCATTTCTAAAGTGTTGGTAATGTTTTAATCTACTTCATGTATTACAACTTTTCATTTTATAATTATTACTTAAAATGTGCATATGCATTTTATACACACTTCTGTGTGTGTGATACACTTCACAGTAAAAAGAAAAAATATATAGCAACATAATGATGTCCATAACTGGACAAGTAGGCCATGAAATTGAATGCATGCTATGATTACAACTCTGCATTACATGACTAGGGAGAAAGAATAGAAGGTAGTTATTCCCAAATGAGAGCAGTAAATTATAGTTGAAAGGTCATGCACGATTTTCTCACAAACCTAACAGTTTTCAAGTGGCTTCAAATGCATCATCCCATTAGTCCTCACCATTCTGTAAGGCAAAGATTTGTCACAATGCTCATGCTGCCAGTGGAGAAGCAGAGGCCTGCCTTTTTTAGCAAACCTCGCCCATAATCTCACAGTCAAGGAGCAGCAGACCTGGGACTCAAACCTTTACGCCATACAATGTCCCTGTCGCACCCTTTCTCCTACCTTGATCCCAGTGACCTCACTAAGCCTCAGCTTCTTCATCTGTAAAGTAATAATAATGGTAATGGGGCTTTATTCAAAGAGCTATCAGGATCAAATGAAATAAAGCATGTATAGCACTTAGCATACAACCTAACATACAGTAAGTGATCAATAACTGTTACATATCAGTAATAGTAATGTTAATATTAAGAATTAATTAGAGGGCTTCCCTGGTGGTGCAGTGGTTAAGAATCTGCCTGCCAATGCAGGGGACACGGGCTCGAGCCCTGGTCTGGGAAGAGCCCACATGACGTGGAGCAACTGTGCCCGTGAGCCACAACTACTGAGCCTGCGCATCTGCAGCCTGTGCTCCGCAGCAAGAGAGGCCACAATAGTGAGAGGCCCACGCACCGCAATAAAGAGTGGCCCCCGCTCGCCGCAACTAGAGAAAGCCCTGGCACAGAAACGAGGACCCAACACAGCCAAAAATAAATATACATAAATAAAAAAATTTATTTTTAAAAAAGAATTAATTAGATAGTTGAGTTCAGTACTATTTAACTAGGCATTAGGCATACGAGAATGACTATGAGGCCATTTGTCCAGGAGTGACAGACAATTAAACAAATAACAAATTCAGGAATCTGTAGAAATGATGGTGATATAGATATACATAGATATATATAGATGCAGCTCTCTCTCCAAGGAAGATGTGTATGTGTGTGTGTGTATATGTATATATATATACTTTTTTTTTTTTTCAAGGAACATTTGCTTTGGAATTGGACCTGGTGAGGTGAGGTGAGGCAGCTGGGGAAGGCTTCCTTGAGGAAATGTTGCAGACTCTGAGATGTACAGCTGAATTGGAAGGAGTCTAAGAGACTATCTAGGCTATTCTCTCAATCCTCACTTGAGAAAAGGAAAAATGATGACAGTGGGAGTTGAGGTAAGGAGATTATTATACCCAGAGTTTAATATTACCACACTAAAATGGTCTGCTGTGACTGTTAAATCAAAGGAATAAGGACAAAAGGTCATTGGCTTTGGCAATTAAAAGATAAATTAGTTTCAGAAAAAAATAGGTACCTGGGAATTAGATGATATCAAAGAATTGTTAATTTTGTTAGGTGTGATATATGGTGGTTATATTTTTTTCAGTACCATTCTGTGAAAGACATAGAGTTCAACTTCATTAGTTACCTTAACTTATATTAATTGGCCTACAGTGGGAATGGGATAGGCGTGAGAGTGCTGATTATAAAAGAAAGTATCATAGAAAGGAAATCACCAGGCATTCAAAGAGAATAACCTTATCTCTACCTTTATATATGTTTGACATTTTCTGTAATAAAAAATTTTAAATATAAAAAGTGGCCAGCAACCTTGAAGGAAGCCACTTCAGATAAATATTGTGGGGAGAAGACAGATTTAAAAGGGTCTAAGGGTACATGGGTAATGAAATATTGACTCAACTCAAGAATTCTGGCCATAGCTCGGTGGAGTCTCAGGCTGAGAAAATGCAGATAGAGATACAGATAAATACATAGATATATACAGAAATAAATATGGTTTGGCTAATTATAAGGAAATCTAAACACATCTGTGGGTCTAAAGGAAGAAGCCAGTGGAGGAAGAAAGACTGAAAAAGTAAACCAGAAGGCATAAGAGGTTAAAACCCCAGATGGGTCCTAAGAGGAGAGGAGATTAAGCCAGAAATTAGAGCAAGAGAAACTACTTTCAAACCCATCCATGTCAGATGAGCAAAATCTCCAGCTCTCCTGCCAGCCTCGGCCACTTGTTTCAGGAAGATGCAGCCCTCACCATCATGCGATGGAGCTCTTTGATGTGAGGCCTGACAGTGGAGGGCATGGGCTACCAACAAAAAGGAGGAAAAGGTGAACAAAGAAACAGGTACAAAGAGAAAGGAGACAGCTACTCCGAGTGAAAAATCTGATATTGAAAAGAACCTGACATGGGGTGAATCATAGCGTTCACCCCAGCCCTGCTGCTCCACCACTAAGTCCAATCAGATTCCAGCGAGCAGCCCACCCACAGACTCAGGTCTGGAGTTCAGGAAAGGCAAGAAGACTGGCCCAGGTTGGAGTTAGTAATCCAGGGGTTAATATGGGCTCATCCTAGGGTAGAAGCGAAAGGCAGGGCAGGGAAGAGGTGTGTCCATTTCAGAGAGGTTCCGAGACCCAGATTTAACAGCCCTGAATCTCAAGGGTCAGTCCAAACAGGGCCAAATTTTTTTGGTTTGAAATAGGAGCAGGCTGCTTAAATATGGCTACTCGCCAGCAGAACCCATATTATTATCCGATACTAAATTTAATGATGCAGGAATTTTGGCTTACCACTTCTCTGTAACTCAATTTCCACAGTTACCCTAAGTTGGCCCGTGGTGGGAGAAAAGTATTCCAAAATAATTGTCATAAGAAAAAAAATGTCAATGAGAGAAATAAAATTATTCCTCTCCTCCGTGCAAACAAAGAAACCTTTTCTACCTTTTCCCCTACACCCATCCAAAAAGGTATCTGAATCATTGGTCCTTTGAGAACCAACAATAACCCTCAATTGTTAAGGAACTAGAATTCTACTAGAACAAATTATTTTCTTAACGATGCCAGCTGAGGAAGTGAGAACTATTTGTTGTACTGTTTAGCTGCCTTAATAGGGCATCGTTAAAATTCCCTCTTCCGTTCACTACTTGAGATGCAAAGCCAGGGAAATGTTCCACTAGGTGTGAGTACAGACATTCTAATTAACGTCATTGTAATCAGGGTTTCTGCCCACCGATATGCTAAATCATGTGAATTGCATGAATAGTGAAATGGAGTGGCAAGTATTTCAGAGGTGCCTTCTGAGCAGAATCCATATTCTGATTCTAATCAGAGCTACAAAGATTTCCTATATAAAATCTCACATTTCTAAGTCTCCATCCATCAGTTATTGACTCCTCCTTAGAGCCACTTCACCCACAGTCCTCACAGCAATACTCACTCCTGTGTGTTTTTACTCCCTGGGACACAATCCATTGCCCCTCACCAGGAATTCTCATTGACAATACCCGGAGAGCAGAGTTATTCTCAGAGAACAGCTTGCCCAGTGCCGGGCTTCATTTGTCTTTCCCCGTGGGTCATTTATCACAGGGAGCTAGCCTGTTGAGGTAAATACTAATTGAAAGCCTGTATGTTCTCCTGTGTGAGAGCTGTACGTTCTCCAGCCCTGAGGAAAGGAAATTATTTTGCACACAGAGGCACCAGTCCAGAACTGGACAAAGTCCCCCCAGCTGGCAGTAACACATGCCCTATCACTGTCTTTGGAAGAAAGATTCTTCCAATTCTCAGAGAAAAAAGGAATCATAGAGTATTGCAATTTACATATGCAAGCTGAGATTTCCCCCAGGCCAAAGGTTTTGTTTCTATAGTAGCTTTAACTACCTTCATTATCAGAACCCAATAAGAGAAGGTTGGGTTCCCAAATGTAGGCGTGTTCCTACATCCCTTTCCTCACCCTTCCCCCTCCCTCTCTCCTCCCTATTGGACTTGACATTACAGGTAGAATCCATTTGTAAATAACTTGGCACATTCATTCATTCAGCAAATACAAGTGTCTGTTATGCACCAGGCACAGTAGCAGCTGTAGAAGACAGAATTTTGATTTTGAAAAAGAATTATATACCATAATAATGCAAACACTGATTATTGATTTTTAGCAAGTTAATCTATGCATAAAACTTGAAAAACTTAAAAAATGTACAGAGCAGAATGTGAATGGTAGAAAATGATGTAAATGTACAATGACAAATGCTGGCAAGTGAAAGGGAGGGAAGGGGCTTCCCTAGTAGCGCAGTGGTTAAGAATCCACCTGCCAATGCAGGGGACATGGATTCGAGCCCTGGTCCGGGAAGATCCCACATGCCGCAGAGCAACTAAGCCCGTGCGCCACAACTACTGAGCCTGCGCTCTAGAGCCCGCGAGCCACATCTACTGAGCCTGTGAGCCACAATACTGAGCCTGCGCTCTAGAGCCCGCGAGCCACGACCACTGAGCCCACGCGCCACAACTACAGGAGCCCACGCGCCTAGACCCATGCTCCGCAACAAGAGAAGCCACCGCAATGAGAAGCCCGCGCACCGCAACGAAGAGTAGCCCCCGCTCGCCGCAACTAGAAAAAGCCCGCGCGCAGCAACGAAGACCCAACACAGCCATAAATAAATAAATAAATAAATAAATAAATGAAAGGGAGGGAAGATTGCTGAGGGGAAGGATTTGGAATCTATGGAGGAGCAAATAAAGGTATAAATGCGTTAACGTTACCAAGGTAATTAGAGTGGACATTACTGGTGCCTGACCTATTGCCACCTCCCCTTCTCTCCCTTTCCCCCTGCATTTTGTTTGTTAGCAGAGCCCAGGTTCTATTCATGTGCCCACGTTATTCTTTGGAATCATGTGCTCAGGAACAATCAAGGGTAAATCATGATTGATCTAAATCATGATAACTGCACACCCCTTGTCAGTCATTAGTGCTGAGTATGTGGCTGGTTCTAGCCAAAGAGACAGGAGGCAAAAATCGGCACTGAGCTTCTGGGAAAGATATAAAGGAAGAAACGGCCTCTCATATTGTTTTAGACATTATCTGAATTGATTAACCTTATAGTTAACCTATCTTGGAACATCTTATTGTGGGAAAATACATTTTCCTTACTGCTTAAATATTTGGAATTGATTTTCTCTTTCTACAAGTGAAAACAACCTAAATACGATAACTCACTGCAGAACTAAAAATGATGATTTAAATGTGGAGGAAGGAAAAAAGAGTAAATTCTCAAGTATAATAGCAGAAGATTATATATATGTATATATCTATGATATATATGTATGTATATAATTGATTTCTTAACAAAAGAAAAGTAGCAGTGTAAGAATTCTATTTAGAGGGATGGAGGTAGTCATCAGAAGAAACAGAAGTTAAAAATGTGACCAGAACTGAGGTGGGAAGGAGTGGGTAAACTATTTTTCATTATAAGTCTTTTTGCACTATTTTATTTTTAAACCATGTGCATGCATTATTTTTGATAAAAGCTTTAACATTCACATAAAGAAGAAAATGAATTCAAAACTAGAAATTAATTTCCTCTTCTACAGCCACCAGAGAGAAAATAAGACTCTTTCTCGGAGACAAATCAACAAACGTTAATAGAAGTGCTTTTAACCAGGGGAGAATGCCAAGGGCCCCAGTGCTTTTCCCCGTGCTATCAGTGTAGTAGTTTCTCTTTGTGCAGATGTGGATTAGGCTTTTGGCAGTGAAAGTGTTTGAAATAGAAGGAGATAAGGGAGTTTGGAGGGCAAAGAAAGAGAAAAATCCCCCAGCTACAGTACAACCAGTTTTCCTCTCGCTCCAAACAATGCAAATGACACATGCTCTCAGATTCCATTTTGCTAAAATAGGTGGCAGGTATATGAGTTGGATAACTCAGCATGCTGCATTTCTCCCACTAAAGTAAGATACCAAAAGTAAGATACCAACTTTCTCCAAACTGATTTCACTCTTAAAAGTACAAGAGAAAATTGCCATGGTTATCTTGACAGTCTCCTCTGGGATATGAACAAAGTTCAACCTGCATCTCCCCCACTTCTTTGACACTGTTGACAAAAAGGTACTAATGATCTAACTTGAGCCACCAGTATCGCCATAAAACATCTAAGGACATTCCTCTTCAGCAAATCCCAAAGCTCCCAAAGATGCGATTTTGTTCCCAGGGGATCAGAGTTACTGAAACAAGTTCTGGGAAGAAGACAATCCTATAACTGCCAGAGTCCAAGAGAAATAAACATCTACTTCCAACTTTATTCACTTGATGTCCCATTGAACTCATTGGTCAATAGGCCATTTCTTTTAAGCTGTTTTTCAGTAATGTAAGCCATACATACTGGTTTAAACTCAGTTAAAATAAATTCTAACCTGAAACTAGTCAAGTCTTCTGAAAACTAACCTACAATATCAAATATGAATTGGCACAGCCATGCATATTTCTAGCAATATATCCTACAGAAATAAGACATACAAGGTTGTGCGTTGCAGCATCCTTTGTTATGACAAAAAAACCAAACAATCCAAAAGTCAAACAGCAGGAGATTGATTGAACAAATAACGACGTAACCACACTAGGGAATATTATACAGCTATTTAAACAAAAATAAAATAAAAACTAGATAGAACTCCATGAATTGTCATAGAAAGATGTCCATAATACATTGTTATCTAAAAAAAAAAGTTGCAGAAATATGTGCAGAATATAATTCCATTTTATTTTTAAAAAAAGTGTATATGTATATCTGTATGTTTATTTTTTTTTTCTTCATGTAACCAGGGAAAGATATGAAAGGCTATAGGTCAAACTGTTCATGGTGATCACCTCGGGGCATAGAATTAGAGGCAGTACAGTTTTACTTTATATACTAGTAAATATTTTGAATCATCATATCAACACCACATTATTTTGCATTGAGGAAATAAAACAAAAAAAGATGTATTTGTTGGGAGTGTACGGAAGGTTTTCAAATCCTCTCTTCCAGGACCACACTTAATATTACAATTTCATGAACATCTGTCTGGTTTTTCAATATCTTCAGAAAATAAAGATTTTACAACCTTCTTCTGTAACTTTGTCATCATAATAGTTTCCATTTAGTGAAAAGCTAATGTGTGTTGGTGTTTCCCATACAGTCACTCACTTAGTCTTTCAGTAACAGCCCCGGCTTCCCTAGGTCAATTGTACAGATGAGAAAATGAAGTAACTTAAACAAGAGCACACAAATCCACCAAGCAGCCTAGTCAGGATTCCAAAGCAGATCTAGCTGGAAAGCTTGTGTTCTTCCTGGGACTACAGCACATCTATTAAGCGCACGCTTCTAAGCTGAATCACTCACCTCACTTCGAATTCGATTAGTTTTGCAAATGGAAGTAGTATATACTGTGGGAGTCTAAAAACCTACCTCACAGAGATGTTGAAAAAGAATCAAAAGAGACCTGCCTCAACCATTGCCTCTTCTTCCACTCATCATGCTCGCCTCCCAAAGAAAACTGTCCTTCACAAGCCATCATGTCCTCTGTTACTCAAAGTCATACTCTTCCCACTCTATTTTTACCTTCAGCAGTTTTTTTTTTTTTTTTTTTTTTTTTTGCGGTACGCGGGCCTCTCACTGCTGTGGCCTCTCCCGTTGCGGAGCACAGGCTCCGGACGCGCAGGCTCAGCGGCCATGGCTCACGGGCCCAGCTGCTCCGCGGCATGTGGGATCTTCCCGGACCGGGGCACGAACCCGTGTCCCCTGCATCGGCAGGCGGACTCTCAACCACTGCGCCACCAGGGAAGCCCCCGGCCTAATTTTTTAAAATTCTCTTGGTGAGGTCTCTCTGAATTCTCTAGATTTTTCCAGACCTGAAATCTGAACAGATCCCTTCAATACTAAAGCTTACCTCCCAGCTTCCAAAAGCTAAGATCTTAGTCCTCTAGTATCCCAATAGCCTGCAAGCGTGTCATGATGTTTTGAAGGTTAACAAAAACAAAAATATTGCGAACTCATGGTCACTTGACTCTAATATTTTTTTCAGCTCTGCTTGAAAAATGGTTTGTCATTCCTGGCCTTGAACTTGTAAGATTTGTTAACAACTCTGTGGGAGGGACAGTGGTCAACAACTTTTGGAGAAAAATGTTCATTAGAGCCAAAGAGGAAAACTCAGTAGGGTTTAGATGATACACAGCATAGTAACTAAGAACTGGGAATGTACAGTATACATAGGAGAGGCAGCAGCTCTGTCCCCTGTCGCGGACGCTGAGATGTGGCTGGATTATTACAGGTGCTGTCTCCTCACACAGCCACAGTAACCAGAAATGCCTTTCATCCCATCTCTGGCTGGTCCAAAGGTCATACTCCCCAGGGACCTACCACTTCATAATAATGATTCATTATGTATTCCAGCCCCAGGACATTTCAAAAGAGTGTTTCAAACCACTGCTGGTTATTATATTGGATTTAACTCTACTGATGCATTTATTGACACCACGGGAACCACTGAAATGCAGTAAGCTCCTTTGAAAGCAGAGAATTTCAAGTAGGCACATATTTTGAATCTGTCTTTCCTAAGAGGCACAGAATACACTAATTAATGGTGGAAAGTCACAAGCCGATATACATGGAGTGACCTGGGAGGGAGGGCAAAGATCTGGGGGCAGTTGATGGGTACACCTACTCATTTACTTTTCATCTTTGTACTGTCGCTATAGCAATCTTTCTAATCTGCAAAGCTAGATCAAGTCTCTCCCACATGTAGAAGCCTTCAGTGGTTCCCACTGCCTTCAAGATAACCCCCTTAATATGCTGTCTACCCCACTTTCAGGATCTGGAACAAAATTCTCCATCTTGGATCCATCAAGCGTGCATAGTAACTGATAGTAAGTAACAATAGACTATGTCTTTGTATCCACAGAGGCTAAGAGAATCCTTAGAATACAGTAGATGCTTGTTGACTGACGGAAAAACTGAAAAAGTGAAAGAAGAAACAAGTGGAAGAATGAGACATTCTTACAAGATTCTGTTCAGTTGTTTTGATTCAAAATTGTGACTGTTTCTGCTATCTCATATTCACAGGAAGGGGGCAGGGGAGGAGACAGATAGATAGATAAATTTTTTTCCTGTGAATATAGACATATTATATATGTATA
Source organism: Delphinapterus leucas (assembly GCF_059928025.1). Lineage (NCBI taxonomy): Eukaryota > Metazoa > Chordata > Mammalia > Artiodactyla > Monodontidae > Delphinapterus > Delphinapterus leucas. The sequence continues at coordinate 63,700,857 of NC_143139.1, forward strand.
TTTTCCCCCCCACAGGAAATATGCACAGTAAAAAAAGATTATCTATCTATCTATTATCTCTATCTGATAGCCCAACAAAACCAGGCATTTTAGTTCTGGTTGCTCTTTTCAGTGGGAGTTTTTGGCCCCAAGAATGTGAGGAATTTACTTGTATTTATTGTCTTATCCTCAAGGCTAACTTTTATCACTCACTTAACATTCCAAAAGCCCCTGGAGCCAATAAGCAAACCATTTGATTGAAAATAAACTTGTAACGTAGTCCTCTATTGCCTAGAGAATTAATTAGAGTTCCAACTCACTTCCTTAGTACCATTTTAGACTGGGGGGAAAAACCTAACGACAGAAATCACATGTTACTGGTATTGATGCTTCACCCAGGCCATACATCGTAAGCCACTGAGTACTAGGAAACAACCTAACACTTAAAAGCGCCCCCTATAGGCTAGAAGTATTAATGCAGCTCTCTCATTACATCAATGGAGTAGCTTGGCACAAAATGACTAATTCTTTTACACAGATCTGAAAAGAACTCTGTAGAGAATCATTTCTCTGTCAAATCCCCCTCTTCCCCAACACCACCAGAAGCCTTAGCCAACAGCACTACCACTTACTCACTGCGCAGGTCAAAAACTTAGCAGCCGCCTGTGATTCTTCTCTCTGACACTCTACAGCCAGTCCGTCTATAAGCCCTGATAGCTCTGACTATAATACATAAATAACTCTAAACTGACCATCTTCCCTCCCCCCACCGCTACCATCCGAGTGTAAGCCCACTAACAGGTCTCCATCTCCACCACACTTGTCCCGTTTGTCCATCCTCTCCACAGCAGCCAAACTGTCTATTCTAATTACATCAGCCCACATCCCTTTCCTGCATCAAACACTCAATGACTTCTCACTGCACCGTGAGTAAACTCCAAACTTCTCACCGTGGCCTCTAAAGCTTTTCATACCCAGCCCCTGCCTCCCTCTCCCATCTCATCCTCCCTTCTCCCTCGTTCATCACGTCCCAATCCACTGGCCTCGTTTCTACCCAACATGCTGAGCTCAGCCCCTACTCCCTCAAAATTGTCAAATGGCTGCTTTCTTCCCAACATTCAGACCTCAGTTCAGATGTCATGACCAATTTGACATCTTTGACCAATCGACATCTTTCCTGACCAATTTAAGCCACTCTCTAACCCATGACCCTATTTTATTCTTTCAAGGTTAGATTTTATTATCTGTCTCCTTTCACTAAAGTTGGAAGCTCCTTAAGGTCAGGGACTCATCTGTTTAAGTTCTCTGCTCTACCCACATGGACTAGAACATTTCCTGGCACAAAGCGTGCATCAATAAATATTTGCCAACTAACTGAGTACCACCGAAAAAAGGATCTTCTTTTCCACGTACCACATGCTAGCGTCTGGCGAGAATGAGCACGCCTGTGAGGTGCCGTCGTTTGGAAAACAAACAACTTATCTCTTTGAAAGGAATATTTCAGACCACTGTGGATAAGGTTCGTATCCAGAGCAGAGAAATGACTTGTCATGAGCAGACACTAGAGGTAGTTTGTCTTTCATTCTCACTAGATTAAGATCTAAAAGTCTAATTTCCACACCCTGAGATCTTCAAACGAAACCTGATGAGTTTTTTCCCCTCGCCTGTCAACTGATAAACAGACACTTGTGGTCTTTCTTACCATCATTCACTCAATCTTTGATCTTTGGAATTCTGCTTGCTTCATCTCGGTGCAGTGACAGCTCCACTCCGTGGAAAAACGGGGAAGGCAGGCAACTCAGGATAGGTGTGTCACCTACGTGAACGACTGAGAAAACTGGGGAAACTAGGCATCAAGAGTACAGCCTGTAAGAACATGCACAGAACATCAGAATAATGAAGTGTGTTTTATTCTTATTTAGATTCGATATGGTAATCTCCAAAAATTAAATATGAATCCCGGGCCTATCAATGTTTGATGATTTACTTGCTTTCTTGCCCATCTTCCCACCTCTTTTATTTCCATCGCAGGTTTGCAACTGTTCAGCAATGTTCTTTTCTAAATGATGCATCTCTGTCAGTAGACACCATGACGTGTATAAAAACTACAAATACATAACACAAAGTTCATTCTGGTCAGACCCCGAAATGAGATGATTAAAAGCAAATGATTTCCTATATCCAGATGCATAGAATGCAGCCATGGAAACTAGCAGAGGCAGCACTGACTTTTCTTAAAAGGAAAAGAATGTTTTTCACTAACTGGTATCCCTCAAGCCTTGCCTAGGGGAAAAGATCCTTCATGAAGCTGCCAATCGTTATGAGCAACATCAAATCAAGACCTAATCAATGTCCAATTGGCCCAGCTTCCAGGAGAACAGGTGCAGAAAGGAAGTTAATCATCTCTCCCAGAAAAGTCTAGAAATATTTTAACATTTCTTAGGATTTAATACACTGCAACTTGCGGTCTCCAAAGCATCAAAACTTAACATGGTTTCTGGTAACAGAGCGACACTCAACACAAACAGCTACAAGGCTTCCACCACTTTGCCATCTAAAGATTTTTTTTTTTTTTTTTTTTTTTTTTGCGGTACGCGGGCCTCTCACTGTTGTGGCCTCTCCCGTTGCGAAGCACAGGCTCCGGATGCGCAGGCTCAGCGGCCACGGCTCACGGGCCCAGCCGCTCCATGGCCCAGGCCGGGGCACGAACCCATGTCCCCTGCATCGGCAGGCGGACTCTCAACCACTGCGCCACCAGGGAAGCCCGCCCATCTAAAGATTTTAAAGCCATTTCAGACTGAGTTTTAATCTATGATTGATGGTAATAATATCAGTTGCCCCTTCTCCAGCTTCAAGAAGTCAAATTTGGGCTCCACTTTACACTGGGTTTTTCATTGGACTAACTCATTAGAAGGCTTCAACCCTTAGTGAAATTAGAAACTAGGCAGAGTTTATCTTTGGTGACCCAAGATAAACACTTCATCTCCACACTCCCCCACGCTTCTGTCCCTGTTTTGCTCTCAAGTTCTTTCCCTATCAAAACAGCCTCTAAAGAAGAGATCTGAATTCCTTAGCACTAAAATAAACCTCTGCTAGAAGCTTCCAGAATGACCTTTCTCCAGGGCTACAAATAGGGATCAAAGCTTTGAATTAGACTATGTTTTCAAGAACAAGAGAACATGTAGGGAGATGAGGAGTTTTTCCTGAACCCATGAAATTGTACAGACAGCAGCTGCCAGCTTAGCCTACTGTGTGATTAATAAATTCACTTCAAAACTTCAGAACTAAGCCCTTCCTTCAATTAGTTCATAGTTCACCAACATGCAAACAATTCATTTTCATTCATGAAATAATTACAAGATTATTTAAAGGACAGATTGATACCCAAAAAAAAGAGAAAGTTTCACAAAGGAGGCAATGACTGAGCTTGGTTCTCAAGGATAAATAAGAATCTGTCAGCAGTCGAGGTTAAAGGACGTTGTAAAGCAATGGATCAAAATGAGTAAGGGGTCGGGGGGCGGGGGGATTGAAAGCATTCTATTGGCAGCTTGGTTTCTAACTTACCTCTCTCTCCCCTTTGGAAAACCCTGACCTTAGGGATTAGAAACTCTGCTGACAAGCCCCAGTGCTCAGATTTAGAATATATATATGGACTGAGAATATTCGTGATGGACAATTCACTGTGTAGAATATAATGAATAGTAAGAAACAGCCCGACCACAAAGCAATTCACAATATAATGGACGGAAATAGAAACAGATGCACAGAACATAAGAGAATAAAGACTAAGAAGAGAGAGTGGAGCGTGAACTGGCTGTAAAGTAAGCCAGCCATAAAGTTAGCCCAGCTCCCAAAACGGAAGTCACGGTGCGTAGATCATTTAAAATCCTACCCAAAATAAATAAATAAAAATTTAAAAATAAGATAAAAGTACTATCCAGTGGCTAAGTCAATGTTGCCAAGTCCTGCCTGAGTGAGAGGAGACTGAGTGGGTAGGCGTGACTGTCTTCTGCCCCACCTTCATGTTTCCAATTTGCTGATAAACCCCACTCAACAAAGGTCAGGTTCTCCCGGCTCAGGAAGGAGACTCAAGGGTTTTAAATTTTCTACATTTACTAACTTATCATGGAAAAATTCCTGATCACGGGAAAATTCACCCACAGCTAATATCACGTGGGGCAGTTCTCAGCAAAGAGGGTAACCACTTCCTCATTTGCTGGAACCACAAATCCCATCTTACTTGTAAAAGAGAAGAAACTTCAACATCCTGCTGACCCCTCAGAATCTTGCCTCTTCTGCCAAGGACTGCATGCTCCCGTCATCTGGTTGCCTTGGACACATCACCTCCCTCATCTCCCTGATGTGGGGCTGCATGTAAAGATCACTCACAGTGCAACTCTGGAAATCCCCCAGTCTGGGTAGTGTCCGCCCTATGGCTGCCCACAGCTGTCACTGCTCAGGCCACCTTCACTCAGCCAACGCCACTTAGAGCAGGGAGAGCTTTGCTGCTGCTGCAGATGTTGACAAATGTCCCTCCACCTGTGGCTGGATCAGCCTGCCATGGTCTTCTGTGTTGAGTTTGAGCTAGGAAGCCTCTGATCCCTTGGGCCAGACATCCAGCTGGTTGTTTTGGACAATTATGAATCAGGTAAATATTTTCATAAGGCTGAACATTTTTAGCAGTTTGAGTGAATGCTCTTCAAAGCTTCAGGTTCTGGGTCAAAGGCAATTTTCATTTAGAGAAAAAGTCTCATCCCTTCCCTTTTTACCTGTTAAAGTTGTATGGACACTATTTGAGATAGCTGCTACTTTATTTTTCCTTTTATCTTTTCTTGAGTGTGAAAGTGTGGGAAGCCCATGTTAAGCAGGTATTCTCTCTGGAGAAGGCATCTCAGGTCCAGTCACATGCCTTCAGATTCCCACCTATATAATGATATGAGCCTTCATGTAGAATGTAAAATGAATTCACACACAGGATAAAAGTAATCTCGATAAACACTGAAATTTTTACTATATGGGAAAAAAATATGAATGGGGTATCCTGTAGTTTAGAAGAAGCATAGACTCAAAAAACCTCAGAGATCCTGTCATCTAAGCTCTCATTTTATGATTTAGGGAATTCATTCCCATTCATTCATTCACTCATTCAAAACCAGACAGGGTTCATCCCAGCCCAGCATTCATCCCAGTGATTCTCAAAGTGTAACCCCAGGACCAGCAGCAGCAACATTACCTGGGACCCTCTAAAAATGAAAACTCTTGAGCCCCACCACAAATCTACTGCGTCAGAAACTGTGGGGGGTAGGATCCAGCAACCTGTATGTTACCAAGTCTTCCAGGCACACAAAAGTTTGAGAGTCACTTCCCTATATCCTGTAAGTGGAATGTATTAGGGCTATTTATTTTAACTGGATTAAACAAAAAAGGAAATCTGTTCATCTATGCAACTAAAAAGTTCAAGTAGGGGACTTCCCTGGTGGTGCAGTGGTTAAGAATCCACCTGCCAATGCAGAGGACATGGGTTTGAGCCCTGGTCCAGGAAGATCCCACATGCCACGGAGCAACTAAGCCCGTGCGCCTAGAGCCCATGCTCCACAACGAGAGAAGCCCCCCGCTCACCACAACTAGAGAAAGCCCACGGGCAGCAACGAAGACCCAACGCAGCCAAAACTAGAATTTAAAAAAATAATTAATAAATAAATAATTTTGAAAGTTCAAGGAGTAATTCCTCCTCTAGAATAATCTGGGGAAAACACCATGTTTTGCTTTTCTTCAACGGCTGCAAATTTCCATCTCCATCAGCTACTCCTCTGTTAGGGTTGTCCATACCATGGTCCCAAGCTCTCTCTCTAACTTGATTTCCCACTGCTCTCCAACAGGTACCGCTGCTAGAAACTTTATGGTTTTCCCCGTGTCTTTTTTTTAATTGAAGGAGAGTTAATTTACAATGTTGGGTTAGTTTCAAGTGTACATCAAAGTGATTCAGTTTATATATACATATATATACACATTCTATTTCAGATTCTTTTCCATTATAGGCTATTACAAGATATATACAAGAGTATACAAGAGTATAGTTCCCTGTGCTATATAGTAGATCCTTGTTGATTACCTATTTTATATATAGTAGTGTGTATATGTTAATCCCAAACTCCTAATTTATCTCCCCTTCCCCCCACCACTATCACCTTTGGTAACCATAAGTTTGTTTTCTATGTCTGTGAGTCTATTTCTGTTTTGTAAATAAGTTCATTTGTATCATATTTTAGATTCCACATATAAGTGATATCATATGATATTTGTCTTTCTCTGACTTACTTCACTTAGTATGATCATCTCTATGTCCACCCACATTGCTGCAAATGGCATCATTTCATTCTTTTTTATGGCTGAGTAATATTCCATCCCCTCACCCCCGTGTCTTGACCATACTATGCCTCTTCCCCTATGTTCATTTCTTCCAATAAATTCCCCTTAACTGAAACACTTCCATTCCCTCAGCCTATTAAAATCCTTCCCAGACTTTAAGAACAAGTTCAAGTTTTACCACTTCCATGAAAAATCCCTTGTCCACTCCAACCATCTCTTATAAACTTTCTTGTGAACTCCTATAGCATTCAGTGCCTGACTCATACAAGATAGCCTTTAATTACACTTCTTAGTTAGGGACTGTTTTGTTGTAAGAGAAACCATCTGTGCTTGTTTCAATAAACGGAGATAGCTGTAAGGATTTAGAGAGATTTCATGTAACCCAACTGCAGGACTCAACAGGTGTGAAAGGTCACAAGTAGTAGACAGGGACACTTATTCCTCACGTTTTAATATGGATGGACATATCCTGTCCTCTCTCCCTACCCCTCAATCAATCTCAATTAACTGTCTGACTGGTGACTTTGGGAGAAGGAAGTACACGCTCAGTGTAGCCCCTTATTCTCCTTTTTTGTGGGGGGAGGCAGGCTTATGTAGGGAGCGTTCAAGGGCAGGTGCCCAGGGCAGGGAGGTGGGCAGCACTGCAGTTTTCCAACTCTGCTTGGACTAGGTGGGTAAGTTTACTTTGGGGTGAAGTTAGTGAGCCCCTTGTTACTGCAGGGTTGAAGTTGGAAATCAACCCAAACAGATTAAGGTGACACTTTTATTTCCAGCTGCCTTATTTATCTGACCCTCAGCTGGTTCCAACTCAGGCGAGAAAGAAAAGGGTATTATCACTGGTCACCCTATAACAATCTGAATAAGGAGAAGCAATTCTCTAACTGGAGCTACGTATTTATCATCCTTGCTGTAAATCCACTCCAATTCTTCTCCCTCTGAAAATGAACTTCTTTTTTATTTGAGCTTCTGGCTCCTCATTAACTTAGAAATTTACGTGGAACTGGGTGTTGCCATTAGTGACAGAGACTGCTAATTTCCCCCCAGATTTATTCCCCTCTTCATCCTTAGTAACAGAACACCCAAATTTCAGCTGAGTACATGGAAACCCAGAATAAAGGATATATTTCCCAAGTAGATGTGGTCATGTGATTAAGTTCTGTCCAAGGGGATTTAAGAGGAAGGACTATGCACAACTTCTGGAAGATATCTTAAGAGTGAGGGAGTTTGCTCTTCCCTTTTGATTTCTTCTTTCCTACTGGTTGAAATGCAGTACTAATGGCTGGAAATGAGGCAGCCATTTTGGACCATGAGGAAGAAGCAGAGGTATGCTAGAGCTGGCTCACAGGCTCAGGGGAGCAGATTGCTGAACCTTCAGGAACTTTGCAAACTAGTGATTAAACCACTGGTAGCTTGAAACTGGCCATGCTGGGAAGGTTCCCAACATAGGAATCAGGCAAATGTTACAAATCAAGCCTTTCCACTCCCACTCGTCACCCCCAGCCCTGAGGATCAGTTTACCAGCACACCATTGGATAGAAAGAAGTGTATGTTGAAGATGTCAGAGCAATAGGACAAAAGAAGCCTGAGTCCCTGATGGTAATGAAATACCTTGCCATGGGAGCCCTGGACTGCCTACATTTATGTGAGGACAAAGTGAATTTCTATCTTGTTAAGGAATTATAATGTTTGCTTTCTACTCCTCAAAGCCAAACCCAGTTGGGACACTGGACCTAACTCAACATCACCTGACCATTGTTTTGGGGTCATTAGGAAACTAAGAAAATCTAATTACTTCAGCTTAGATCAGGTTTCCACATCCCTGGAACAACCTTTGGGGGACAGGTGTGTGGGTTCCATGGTACAAACCTGGCCACCTAAACCATCCTTTCAGCAGGGCTATAGGTTTACATCTGAAAAAAAGGGGATATGAATGGAGCAGGCACCCCAAACTAGTTAATTATGCTACCATTTGGTATATTAGGACACAGTTAACTTATTTAATGTCATTCCATGTAGCATCTACATCTACTCCTTTTAAGCTCACTTGTCTGCATTACTTTCCAAAAGCATTTTATAAATGTTTCTATGTCTTCCACATAATTTATAGCTGCACATTTTCCCCTCTGCCCTGAATGCTGTAGGTACACTACACTCGCTCAGCCACTGAGAGCTCCACCATGCTGCCCTGAGTTCAGTGTCTTGTTTATTCCAGTGTGGTCTCTCTCTGTTGATTCTGTGCTCTGGCAAACAGATCTGATCAATAACACCAGAGAAAAGCTGTTCAGATGACGGTGCTGTACCTGCCAAATGGAGCAAGAAAGAGCAGCACAGGAGACCCTCAAATGCCTGCTTTATTGCAGCTCCAGGCACCTCCAAGGAAACAGACAATGAAGTTCCTTAGTCAGTAAGAGACTCAGAAGCCCTCTGACTTTACGAACATCCTCATCAACATTACTGCGTCTATGGCGGATTGACCAACCATCGCACGACTATGCAGCTAAAGGAAGATACAGCTGGAGACCCAACAGAACTTCAGGGGATCTGAAGAGACTGGAAAATCGACTGCCAATCTACCAAGTGGAAATGCATTTCCAGTGGACTTTGCTATAACAGCCGTTTATAATGCTGATTCCTTTAGGGTGCCCAAGTTCAGGGGAAAAAACTGTGCCACTACGTGTGGTATGAATGTACTCAAAATGTCTATGTGTGTGTATGCTTCATGTGTGGGTGGATATTATATTTCTAACCAGATTATAAACTCCAGGAGAATATGGAGAGAAAAAGATCAACAAGACAAGGTCCTTGACCTATTAGAGAAAACAGACAAGTGAAGAGAATACTACAAAAATGGTGTGAAAAGTACTGTAAGAGAGATAAGCAGAGTGAAGTGCTCTTGGTGGCGGACTCTCCAATATCGTCTCTACTCCACATGAATAGTCTATCCACCCACGAGAATCCCATGCCTGTCATTGGTTTAAAATGGACACAGGAGCCAATCTTGGTCTCCGAGACATGGAAAGAAGCAGAAAGTTTTCTCACTCCTAAAAAGGAGACACAAAAAAGAGGTATTCCCACTCTTCCTCTGGACATTGGGGTCAAACACCTACCCAGTGGGCTTACTATAAAGCACTAGGCCCTATTTTAGCAGATGAAAAAGAAGGCCCAGAAAAAAGAAAAAGCTAGATATCTGAGTAGAGGGACTTGAAATACCATAGTAGAAAATAGCAATCGTTCTTCCTACAGGCAGGAGCTAAGCCACTTCTAAGAGGCTGGCTGCTTTGTCTGATAACTATTTGCAGAAATCTCTTCCTATCCCTACTCTCTGCTGTATTATAGGGCAAGGACCATGTCTAGGACAAGGCCTCAGGCACAGTGCCTCGTATAGCCCAATCAACAGTGCTCAGAAAAAGTTCAAGAGCAAAAACCCAATAAATCGGGCTTCCCTGGTGACGCAGTGGTTAAGAATCCGCCTGCCAATGCAGGGGACACGGGTTCGATCTCTGGTCTGGGAAGATCCCACATGCCGTGGAACAACTAAGCCCGTGCGCCACAACTACTGAGCCCGCGTGCCTACCTAGAGCCTGTGCTCCGCAACAAGAGAAGCTACGACAATGAGAAGCCTGTGCACCGCAATGAAGAGTAGCCCCCGCTCGCCGCAACTAGAGAAAGCCCGCGCACAGCAACAAAGACCCAACACAGCCAAAAATAAAAACAAATAAATAAATTTATTTAAAAAAATAAATCTTTTTCAAGGAATGAGATTGGGTATTTGATGGTGAGAAAAACAAAATGATTAGAAAGGAAGATTTGGGGGGAACTAGTGCTATTCTAGGATCCCCTCCCCCAAATTCTTCATTCCTCAAGCCTGCTTTCTTCTTTTTTTTTTTAGTTATTTATTGTATTTATTTATTTTTGGCTGCATTGGGTCTTCGTTGCTGCGCGTGGGCTTTCTCTAGTTGCGGTGAGCGGGGGCTACTCTTCGTTGTGGTGCGAGGGCTTCTCATTGCGGTGGCTTCTCTTGTTGCGGCGCACGGGCTTCAGTAGTCGTGGCACACGGACTCAGCAGTTGTGGCACACAGGCTCTAGAGCGCAGCCTCGGTAGTTGTGGCTCCTGGGCTTAGTTGCTCTGCGGCATGTGGGATCTTCCCGGACCAGGGTTCGAACCCGTGTTCCCTGCATTGGCAGGCGGATTCTTAACCACTGCGCCACCAGGGAAGCCCAAGCCTGCTTTCTTCTACAAAAGTCTGCTTTCTTTAGCTGCAGCTCAAGAACTATATTTTTCCTATACTACCCTCTCTCAATTGAGAATTAATTCTACATGCTGTCCCTTCAGGATCCTGTTCTGCCCTCCACTGGTCATGTCAAGTTCCTATCCCTCACTGTGAACTAGATTTTTTGACTTTTTTTTTTTTAACTATCAAGACCCAGGTCCCACTTCCAGACTGATTGAATCTAGTATGAAGCCAGAGCTGAGAACCAGGATATGACTGTATAATAGACGGCTGTCACCGCTAGATCTCAAGAATTGTTGAGGAAGTTCTATAGCTATGAACAAAATCCCACCCATATTCCATATCTGAAGAGCTCACGGGTGTAGGGGACAGATGCCTTCATGCAGGAACTGGAGACACTCAACCTGCCAGCAGACCCACTTCTTTGACGCAAGAGAGAGAAGGGGAGAGAGACAGGGGGTACCTCTGAGAGGAACGCATTCTGCAGAGTGGCAACCATCCCTTCCACCGCCCCTCACTGTTTAGAAGGTTAGTTTTCAAGCTGGGATCCCCGCACGATAAAACTGAGGCCGAAATGTCGCTTCCTACCACTACCGCTAAGTTGAGGACTGGGGATGGGCTCTGGACTGACAGTTGGCAAGTCACTGGTCTGGCACAGCACCTGATCCTTGCAAGAGTGGAAGGGGGAGCAGAAGAGAGATGCTGAAGCTGATGGGAAGCACTAGAAGGCGGGCTGTGTTGCCCTCTTTGGAGCAGCAAGAAGACAAGGGCTCCACTTGGCTCTGACAGAATCCAAGGAAGGTGACTGGGCTTTAGCTGTCACGCTTTCCCAGGCAGCTAAGCGTACCATGGTCTAAACGAGAACATTGCACCTGAGAGAGATCTCCACTTGGAGCATGGCCAGGGGTAGCCTGGAGAGCCCACTGAGGAACCAGCACATGTGCCCCAAGAGAGAAACTGCATTCAGACAGCAAAGGGCAATCAGTGTTGGCCAGATAAGCTGCCACAGCCTACAGAAAGGAGAGGTGAGTACGGACCTCCTCACCAGAAGCAGGCAGGTAAGAGGAGGCATTGCCAGCTTCCATTCCTACATCGGAATTGTAAACGCTCGCTCTTTTTTTTTTTTGTGGTCGCACCGCGTGCCATGCGGTGTCTTAGTTCCCCGACCAAGGATGGAACCTGCTCCCCGCACAGTGGAAGCGCAGAGTCTTAACCACTGGACGGCCAGGGAAGTCCCTGTAAGCGCTCTTAATGGCGTCTCAGCCCAATTCCATACCTTGTGTCGCTCCCAATTTATTAAAAGTGTCATTGAAATCTTAAGACTCAGCAGTGCTCATTTTAGTTTACAATCATTTTCTATTCAAAGGTCTTCTTCCTTCTATTGCCCACACCCCTAGAAAACCCAGTAATCTTAAATGCTGGAGGGTGGGATGGGGATCTTTGTTCTCTCACATCCCAGCGCCCTTTGCTGCGCTTAGGTCACCACCTTGCCCCGAGGTATCAGTTCCCAGGTCCATGAAAAGACTCCAAGAGGAGACTGACTTCAGAACCAGTTCCCTAGCCTGAGGTCATTGTGATCCGAGGTGTTTTCGAGAAAGCCCCTCCCCCTCCCTCTGAGGCTAAACTTTCTTTCCCGTGGGTCTGAAAAGTGAAATGCCTGAAATTCTCAGCATTCCTGGCATTCCCCAAGGGCTGCGACAGCTCTCTAAACATTCCCGCCCAAAGGCACCTGAGGAATGGGGCCGCAGTTCTGTGGCAAGGCAGAAGGAAGCTAAGTGCACAGGGCAGCCAAAGTATTTGGGAGGACGACAGGGAGGCCTTAGACAGACAGACACACAGAGAGAGGGAGAGACAGACACACACACACACACACACACACACACACACACGAGAGGGTGGAGGGTGCCAGAGAGGGAGCTTGGTCTAGAGGAGAATTTGCAGCACCCTGGTTCCCGGCTCAGCCTGGTTAGGGACTTACCTTGGAAAGGAACGTGGGCCAGCAGAAACTGGTGCAAAGCTTTGGAGGCTGGAAAGGAACCCAGGGCCCTAATATAAATTTTTAATCAAGATTTTTCGCTAATATCACTTGCTGGAACCCCTGGGGGAAAAAGTTTTCACTGAGGCCCTAAGTGTACCTCAGTAGCCCAGTCACTAGAGCCTCAGAGATGAGCTCCGTCGGCAAAAATCCTCTCCCTTTCTGGTCTCTTTCTTTCCCTCCATCTCCCTCCGCCTCCTTTCTCTTTCCCACACACCACCTGAGAGTTTATTGGGGTAAATCTTCCGGAGAACTGGGTACACCTGCAGTTTATTCAGCTATGCCTCAGACACACCACTAGAGGGCAGTGTCGTCACTGATCCCCTAAAAACGGCTCCCGGTTTCCTCTGGCTGCAGTGTTCAGGCAGGCCCAGGCACACATCCTGTGACAGGATGTTTCAGAACTTTTCCTTCCACTATCATTGTAAATAAACAACCTCGGGATGGATCCATCCAGATGCACATCACAGCACAGCATGAGCTGCCTGGGCCAAAGCTTCCGGTCTATCTGTAACAGTCTTGCTCAACTGTAGCACAGGTCAAAAGCCGGAGCTTAAACTTGCATTTTCGTCCTTCTGAATTTCTGCCTGAATTCTGGAATTTCTCTCATATGCTGCCCTCAGGAGCAAAAGGAACTTTTCAAAGGAATGAACAGTTGAAGGATCCTGCACAGCCTTTTTTTTTACAAAACTCTGTTTTGTTTCCATGTTCAAGTTCCAAGTGTTTGGTTTGCTCAGAAAGCAAGGTTGCCCAACTGGTCAGAAGTGATTAGTAGCTTAGTCGTGTGTGCAAACATGGGGACCAGGAGCCACACATTACTCTCTGCTGGAGGCACTGGGAGTATGAACTGGGGCCCAGTAGATCTGGTCCTAGTTAATGTGCCAAAAACATAAAGTTGCTAGAAGCTTTGGGCGTTTTTGGCAGAATTCCCCTTCCTGTGAGTTCCACTAGTGCTCCCAGGCCCAGGGGACAGGCTCGTATCTGACTTCTCCGAGATTAGTATTTGAAGAAGCCATGCAAACTAACCCACTGACTGAAGGTCTGGGTGAAATGATAAATCAGGGAGTATTAAAGGAATCAGGTAAGGGCTAGAACATGGGCATGGATATCACTGCCCCAACATTGGTGCTGTACTTCCTTAGACAACCAGTACCTCCTGATATCAAACTCATCTTCAGTTTATCAGCAAAGGCAGATAAGGTGAAACATTTGCAGCCAGAGGGATATCTGGAATTTTCCTACCATGCTGAAATACCATCCAGAGTTCAAGTGGGCCATATTTGGACAAAGATTGCTGTTTTTTTCCCTATCTTTTGTGTTTTCACTGCTATATAATAACATTAACACTCTTTACACAAGGTCAGTACTATTTACCTAAGACTTTCTCAAAGGTCTCCCTTCTCTTTTCCTATTCTTTTCCCTCAAAGGATCATGAGTCCATATTATGCTTTTGAGGGGAAAAATAAAATAGAGAAGTTTATTGAAATGAGTCAGGTGGGGATTGTAACTCCGCAAATCCACGTGCACTGAAGGGAAGATGGGAGCTGAAAACTAGTTCCAAAATTTAAAGATGACATTTCAACAGGAAGCTCCCAGGGTTGGGCCCACATTGTGTTTCACAGCAGGCAAATAGAGAAAAAAAGCACATAAAAACAAAGATAGAAGAAAATGGAGCAAAACCTAACTAGGTAGAATGTTGACAAAGGGTGGAGATGGATTCAAGAGTTTTACAGGTGGCACCTGTGGCCCTCATCACCCACACACCCCATGAACATCACCAAGGAGGCATCATGGCCTTTTCTCTTACAGGTACCTTCTTTACAAGATGTTGCCCACCCCAGGAAATCAGGGAACAAGCACTTCTTTGCTTTCAGCTCACCTTTACAAGTCCAAGATTTGGGGACAAAAAAAAAAAAAAAAACAACAGATAGCTAGGAAAGGATAAACGGTAGGTGAGATCCCAGCTGTAACTTGGCTAAATAGAGTTGTTTCAGAACATGACAACTGGGCTTCAATCCGTATTATTCTGAATGTATAATCGATGTGTCCTGTCTGTTTCCAGGAAAGTAACTTGTGTTCTGCTTTTTTCTTCTCCACTTTCACTTGGAAAGGATGGCTTTCTCATTAGGCAACGTTCACATGCCCTCAGAAAATGTGTTTGGAGTAGAAGGACTCCCCTGAATCACAGATTAAAATGCCAGCAGAGTTGAGTATGTTCTTCCCCATTCTGAGCTGGTGAAATGAGCACTCATGCCGTTCTCCATGTGGGGAGCTTCTCAGGTAAGACTATTAAAGCCATGGAGTCATCTACTTAGTGTGGTTATTAAAATCCCACAGCACCCTTGTGAAGAGTGTGTGGACTGGCAGCCAGAACATCTTTTCCCATTCCAGCCCCTATCTTTCCTGAATTTATAGAAGCAAAGAAAGTAGGTAAGATTTAGGTCCTCTCACCCGCTTTGCAGATATTAATTGAGCAACTGTTCAATGTGTTAGGCACTGGAGTACAAGATCTAGGGAGTTCCCTGGCGGTCCAGTGGTTAAGAATCCACCTTCCAATGCAGGAGATGGGGGTTCAATCCCTGGTCGGGGAACTAAGATCCCACGTGCCACGGGTCAACTAAGCCCGCGCGCTGCAAACGAGCATGCGAGAGCAACTGGAGAGCCTGCGTGCTGCAACTACTGAGCCCACCCGCTCGGGAGCCCGCGGGCCACAATTAGAGAGAAGCCTGCGCACCACAACGAAGATCTCGTGCAACTAAGACCCGATGCAGCCAAAAAATAAAATGAAATAAATTAATAATTTTTTTAAATAAATAAATAAACAAGATCTAGCCTAGACTGCCTTCACAGAGTTTAGTCATGAGGGAAACAAGCCAGTTAAAAGTCAATTATAACTTCACACCCACAAGCGTGGCTGTCACCATTTAAAACAAAACAAAACAAAACAAAACCAGAAAATAACAAGTGCTAGCAAAGCTTTGGAGAATTTAGAATGCTCATACACTGTTGGTGGGAATGTAAAACGGTATAGCTACTGTGGAAAACAGAGTTACCATATGACCCAGCAATTCCCCTCCTAGGTACATATCCAAGAAAACTGAAAACATGATCAGGCAAAAACTTGTACAGAAATGTTCATAGAAGCATTATTCATAACGACCAAAAAGAGAAAACAACGCAAATGTTCATTAACTGATGAATGAATAAACAAATGTAGTGTATCCATACAATGGAATAATGTTCGGCCATAAAAAGGAATGAAGTGCTGATACATGCTACAACGTGTATGAAGCTTGAACACATTATGCTGAGTGAAAGAAGCCAGACACCAAAGGACAAATATTGTATGATTTCATTTACATGAAAAGCCTAGAAGAGACAAATCCCCAGAGATAGAATTTAGACTAGTAGTTGCCAGTGGATGGGGGAGGAGGGGAGTGAGGGGCTCAGAGGGTGTGGGGTTGTTTTCTGGGGTGATGAAAATGTTCTGAAATTAGGTAGTGGTGATGATTGCATCTGAACTGTATACACTTTAAAAGGGTGAATTTTATGGTGTGTGAATTATATCTCAATAAAATGAAGTAATTATAAGGCAGTCTGACGAACGCTTTCTGAAAGAAGTAACTTTTAAGCAGAGACCATAAAAGATAAATAAGGGGCTTCCCTGGTGGCGCAGTGGTTGAGAGTCTGCCTGCTGATGCAGGGGACATGGGTTCGTGCCCCAGTCCGGGAAGATCCCACATGCCGCGGAGCGGCTGGGCCCGTGAGCCATGGCCGCTGAGCCTGCACGTCCGGAGCCTGTGCTCCGCAACGGGAGAGGCCACAACAGTGAGAGGTCCGCGTACCGCAAAAAAAAAAAAAAAAGGATAAGTAGGAAGAGGGACAGAGGAGGAAGAGTGAGCAACGCTCAAGGACCAGCGGAACAGCTGGGTGCTGAGGGGAGAAAGCACGGCACAGTTGGGTAAACAGTGAATTGCCCCGTGAGCTGAAGCAGCGTTTGTGGTGGGCAGTAGAGAGACATGAGGTTTGGGGTAGAAGGGGCTAACCAGCCAGGCTAAGGAATTTGGACTTTGTCCAAATTATAACAGGAAACCTTTGAAAGAGTTAAAGCTCAGGGGCACCAAGATCTGATGTGTTCTTCAAAAAGGCTGTTCCAAATGCGGAGTGCAGAGCAGGTTGGAGATAGATCAAGGATGGAGGCGGGGAGATTAGTCAGCAGGTTACTGCACCGAGACAAGTCAGAACTGACCGTGTAGGGAGAATTGGAAGGTACTGGGGAAGGGCTTCCAGGCTCCCTGGAATGCCCTGCCAACCCTAGCGGAGATGCGGTCTCCTGCAGAGGCGGGGCTGAGCCTGCCGGCGGCGTGCCTCCCTGCAGGGAGGCCCTACTTCTGCTGCGGGCCAGACTTGCCTTCGCTTTTCAGACCACCCCGACCATGAAGAGCCTGACCACCTGCCCTGGAAAGACAGTCGGCTCTGCATCAGCTACGGAGCTGGGACGCAGAGACACCTGAGTTCAGTGCCTGCTCTGCCGTTTCCAAGCTGCCTGACCCTGGGTATCTGTTTCATCTCTGATCTCAGTTCCCTCAAATGTGGGGTGAGGGGTATAGTACATATCTCACAGTTTTTATTCACGGCTACATGTGACTATATAGGTTAAAAAAAAGCCTTGTACCAGGCCTGCCCTGTAGTGGGTGCTCAATAAACTTGTTTTCTGTACCTTTCAAGCCCTCTGAGATTGTAACTGTGGTTTCAGTCACAGTCATAATTCTTCAAGGCAAAGTGGGAGTCCAAAGGGTAAAAAAAAAAGTCTGCCTTAGGCCTGGTGCTGGCAGTATTTAGGAGAGCTGGGAAACACTGTTCCGCTATCATCCTAGAAATAGGTGCTTGCCCAAATGACAAACGTAAGTCATCTGGATCCAGGCTCTTTAAAGACCATTTCAAAATCAAATGTATTTAAATAAATTCCTTAAAAGAAAGATCTGAGAGCTCCTCAGACAAGTTACCGAATTGGGCTTGTTTATGCTCCAACAGGAAGGCCAAAGTTCCAGGTAAGACACCCCTTTCAGGAGCTCAGCATAACTCCAGGGCAGCAGACCATATAAATAGTTTGAGGCACTGAACAAATGGAATGTCGTCTGGAATGATAATGTGAAAACAGAAAAATAGTCATGTAAACACAGCAGGAGATTTAATTTAAAGAAGCACATTGAACAAGCCACCTAGAGCTTTCTAGGCACAAGTTAAGGGAATACATTTTAAAAACCAGGCGAGGATAGAAAGTATCAAAATGTATTTTAAACCCTTACTAAGGAGTTTATTGTTATCAGCACTGAAACCAAGGTCCTTCCTCTTCTCCTTTGCCAGGTTGCAAGTCCTAGTCATAAAATATAATTTTAATAGATATCATCTAGTAAACAATCCCCCAAGCCTTTAGAAAGCTCTCTCGCTCTCTCTCACACACACACACACACAATGTATCTTTCATGTATCTGAAACATGTTTCCCTCTCATCTTCCTACACTATGAAAATTCATCTCCGAG